>NC_136494.1:36981331-37403831 GCF_053919585.1 Euprymna scolopes | reverse complement strand
TATTCTAAGTTTTTCTAAAAGAATATCTAAGCTAACAAACAGATATTCAATAACAATAAGCAATAAAAATTATTAATAAAATCTGGATATAATAAAGAAATTAATTTTGTTAAAAGTGAATCAGATAGAAATATGCTAGGTAAATTTGTGAATAGAATATCACACCACATTATATCATATACTATAATCATGCGTAAATTTGTGAATAGAATATCACACCACATTACATCATATACTATAATCATGCATAAATTTGTGAATAGAATATCACACCACATTATATCATATACTATAATCATGCGTAAATTTGTGAATAGAATATCACACCACATTATATCATATACTATAATCATGGGTAAATTTGTGAATAGAATATCACACCACATTATATCATATACTATAATCATGCATAAATTTGTGAATAGAATATCACACCACATTATATCATATACTATAATCATGCGTAAATTTGTGAATAGAATATCACACCACATTATATCATATACTATAATCATGGGTAAATTTGTGAATAGAATATCACACCACATTATATCATATACTATAATCATGGGTAAATTTGTGAATAGAATATCACACCACATTATATCATATACTATAATCATGGGTAAATTTGTGAATAGAATATCACACCACATTATATCATATACTATAATCATGGGTAATATTAAATAAAAAAGCAAACAAAAATCGTATCAGTATTTTTTCCATATGTGTAATGTTGAAGCCAAACACGCCAGGCATCAACCAACAAATGATATTACTAATAAGAAAACGAATAATCGATGTAAATCCATATAGTTTAATTAATTTTTTTTTTACATGGTAGTCCCCACTTATTAAGGCCCGGAGGCCACTCGAGGATGAGGGTTATTGTGTGTACAGTAATCAATAGGGCAATATCGTAGTAATCGTTAGTAATGGAGATTTGATAAAATGTCTTACTTAAGGAGGCGGTCTATCAGGAATTTGTTTATGTTGGACTTGACGACATCTCAGTAGTAGTAAGGTGGGAAACAGGCAAAGGGGAGAGAGTTCCACAGGCGTGCACTTCTAAGAAAAAAGCTTTGTTTATGGAATCTACGTTTTGATTTAATTGATGAATCCGCTATATAGTAAGCACATTCTGAACAATATTCCTAAATAAGCTTACCACATTGTGGAAGAGGATGTCCCTCGAGATAAAAGATTAGGTACAATTATTAATAAAAATGCACCAAAATTATCATGCCTAACATAAGTCAATATGGTTTCAACCATTATAGCTTCCAATGATGTTTAAGTATATAATGACGGATTGAAATGTATTTAAGAATTAGGAAAAATTATACTAAATTCGAATTGAAATACAATAAAACCCCGGGATATGGCATTAAAAATTAGTAGCAAAATACAGTACAACATATAATACACATGTATATAATCAAATAATATTATAAATAACACCGTAAGGCAGGGTAAATACCGTAACCAGGGACCGGAGAAAACATTATATTCCACATCTTAACATGAAAAACCGTATCCTAGGGCTACCGTATCCCGGGGTTCTAATGTAGTCTACTATAAGTAAAGCCAAGGAACACACTTCTAGTAAATAAAATAAAAAAATGTAAAAAAGAAAAATGTTGAAAGAAAAATAAAACTAACGGATATTTCCTAGAAGCACGCATGAAGAATTAACTTAGTGGCTGATGGAATATAATTGCATATATTGCTTTTAGTTCTGAAGCTATAATAGCTAATATGATAGGGGAAAATCGAATTTTACTTCATTATATAGAGGAGATATATATATAATAGGAGAAATAAAGAATGAAGCCATTGATATATTTGGTATTCTTGTTTTTGTATTTACATGCAAGAATCTATCTAATAATTATTGCCTTATACATATTTATATACAAATTGCCGTATCTGCTGAACAGTCTTTGATGATGCCGGTTGAAAGTTAACGGGATGAGGAGAGGGGGTTGCACCTACGCAGGCATGCATTTCTTTTGAAAAGAGAATTTTTTGTTCTCACTCGTTATTTATGCATAGGGAACCGGTTGCAGATTTTGATTTGATGATGAAGAGTAAAATAAAAACAATGTTTTCTTTAAAGAAAAATAAAACTCCCCCCTCTCTCTCTCTCTCTCTCTGCTTTTCTATCTTTCTCTTTTCCTTTAACTTTTTATCTCTCTCTTTCCTCCCTTTCTGTTTTTCTTCCTATCTTTCTCCATTTTCCTCTTTAAGTCTGTCTATCTTCACGTCTCTTTCTCTTCTACTTTCACCTATTTTTGTCTCTCTCGCATTCTGCATCCTTATCTCTTCTTTTTCTTTCTATATTATTCTCTCTTCCTCTACATCACTCTCTCCCCTATTTCTTAATCACACTCTCTCCTTTTCTTTCTTATTGTCACCCTCTTTCTTTCTTTCTTTCTCCGTCTTTTCTTTTAACATCCTTCCCCCTTTACCTCTACCCCTCTCTTTTTTTTCTTCACTTTTTTCGTCTTTGTTTCATTCTTTCTCTCTGTCTCTTTCTATCACATGTCATATCCTTCTCTCCATCAGTTTCTCACTATCAACACTCTTTCTCTCGACTCTTCTTTCTCCATCTTTTTCTTTATATCTCCTTCTGTTTTTGTCCCCCTCTTATTTTTTATTCCTATCCATTCTTTTTATATGCTTCTATATTAATACCCTCCCTTTATTTCTCTATCACACTCTCACTCTCTCTCCATTTCTTTCCCTATCTCTCCCTATCGTCATCCTATTTCTATATCGTCCTTATTTTTCTCTTCCTCCACATCCCTCCTCTCTCTATCATATCATACTCTCCATCTCTCTCTCATCCCTTCTTTTTGTCTTTTTCTCTCTCCTCTTTCTTTCTGTTTCTATTAGTATCTTTCTCTTCTCCCCTCTCCATCACTTTTTACCTCCTCCCAACTACTCTCTTCCCCTCTTTGTCCATCTCTTTCTTCTTCTTCTTCTTCTTCTTCTTCTTCTTCTTCTTCTTCTTCTTCTTCTCTATCCATTTCTTCATCAGTTTCTTTTTCTTATCTTTTATTTAACATCTCCTTATCTCTCTTCTTATTTTTATATATCTTTCCCTTTTTCTCCACCCATTCGCATCATCTCCCTATCTCTCATCAATACTTTCTATTTCTTTCTGTCTCTCTCCACTTACCCGTACCCATTGCTTCTTTCATAAAATATTGCTGTATTCGGCAATCGATCCAACACGAACCAAGAACTGTACAATGCTCTTTGCTTTTATTTGTAACTTTATGACAAAAAGCGACTGTTTTAGAAACAGACCAACCATTGTTGTTGTTGTTGTTGTGGTGGGGTGATTTATGCTAAGGTAGACCGCCTTATTAGTGGTCCACCTTAGCACGCCACGTATATGTGAGCATGTCTACCGAATATGACGGTTTCTACCTATGTTAAAAGCACCTACTTCATTAGGCATGTGAAAAGGTTCCCAATAGCTTTGTTTCAAGGTCAGGTCAACTAAAAGTTTGGATATGCTAATAATAAAATAACACTTAATTAGAATCATGACAAAAATATTTCTTGCATTTTCTTTTCTTTTTTTTTCTCCATATTGATGTTGTGTTCTTGGCCGTGGCTGGTCGCTCATGTCCCAAGTAAATACTTGGCTCTTCATAAGGAAAGAGTCAGACACACAAAAGTGGTTTTTAATCTGGGGAAAATGCTGACCCCCAAAAGAGACACTATAAAAATAAAAAAAACAAAACAGGATTTCACCTTTACTAACTGAAGACAAAAGTTGAAATGTAGAAATGAAACAGATACTACATTTTGATCGTATGCTTTTTCCTTTTTGTGATTTTCATGGATTTTTTAAAGATATTTAAATACATTATTTTTCCTAATACATGAACTCTGACCATGGATTGTTTTAATGGAAATCGCAAGGCAAGTAGCCACTTGATGTAAGGAGCTTAAAGATATACCGCTTGAGGGGCAAAAAATCGCCAATGATAAGGGTTAGATAGATAGATTTTGATTCAGAAAACAGCAATACTTCCCCCTTTTTCAGAAACATTGCTCAATGAATACGAGAACTAAAGGACAAAATAAGGGAAGCGAAAGTTATGAAGTGGCCAAAGTAAATTCAAGGGGGGACTGTCTTCAGTCAATAAAGGCGAAATCCTGTTTTTTTTATTTTTATAGTGTCTCTTTTGGGGATCAGCATTTTCCCCCACATTAAAAACAACTTTTGTGCGTCTGACTCTTTCCTTGTGAAGAGCCAAGTATTTACTTGGGACATGAGCGACCAGCCAAGATGGTCGATGAGAGTTAGCCGGCCGAGAACACAACATCAGTATGGAGAAAAAAAAAAAAAAAAAAGAAAACACAAAAAATATTTTTGTCATGATTCACTTCGATTGAGATGTTTAGTCTGAATAATTTTACACACACACACACACACACACACACACACACACACACACACACACACACACACACTCGCGCGCGCGCGAGTCAGTGAGTGGAGTAGCTTAGAAAGAAGCCTCATCTCCTGTCTAGCTTTGTTGAAGCTCACATACTAAGCAAGAATGTTTTTCATCTTCATGTATGACATCACAGCCACATATGTTCTTGTTAAAGTATTATGCTTTGTGTTGGCCACCGCCTTATGCATATGCATATCATAAAGCTATACTTCTATCAATGTAACATAGTTAAAGTGTTATTCAATCCCTCACAGTGCGTCCACTTTGTCAACAGAATCAGCTGGTCAATTTTTGTAGTCGCAGTAGCAATGTGACAGCTGATGTTTCCATCTTCCCCTGTCTCTTGTTGTAGACGCCTTTCATGCGTCATTAACAAAGAAACGTCATGAAGACATTTTAACTTATAAAATTTCTTTTCTGTTTCATTCTTTCATCAGAGCATACATGTATACGAATTAAACAACTCCTACATCTACTCCCATAGGGTGATGGTAAATGCAACTATCTTAGATCCTATCTGCTGTTTCGTGATCCAGTTAAAAGAGAGATACTTTCTTTTTCTATCCCATGCCAGATTCAACTTCCACCCATAACTTCACTTCCTGTACACGTTCCTCTCATTCTTATAAAAATGTCCTTCTTGTAATGTCATTTTAAACAAATATGGAAATTTTTTTTATCTAACTCTATTTTTACACACCGTCATCTAAATGTAATGTTGTTCGCGAAGCGATACACTGTTGCGTGCAGTTTCAGTCACAAAAGAGATCAAGACAAAAATAGGAAATAACTCCTACTTGCTTGTTTTTTTTTTTCAGCAACAACATTTATTTCCTTGTTGTTACAGCCATGACTTCCTTCTCGAGTATCCTTCATGCCCCATACATGATTGTAAACGTTATCCACATCTCTCATGAGATCTTGATTGTTATTTTGTCTCTCCCAAGATCTTTGCCTTTCTCTTTTTTTATAGTTCTCCCCCCCCCACCAGTAATATCACTTACGTACGTACATCCACGCTATGTTACATAAATATTATTACATTAGTTGCATATTTATAAGAGGAGAGGGCTATTTATTGGTAATAAATCATGTCCATGTAATTAGAACCTCAACTGCACATGGTGACTGTTTCTTACCTTGCATTCATCAGATCAAATGGTTTTATGAACACAATGTGAGATACTGTCAGTTAATATCCACTGTGGATTCTCTGTCAACATTAAACGTAGGACTTTGTTTAAATCTTTATAAACAGACAAGATAATGGCATGATACACAGGAGAGCAACATCCAGGAGGGTTGTTATCTCTGGAATATCAAAGGAGATAAATACTATAAAATGAATTAACTGATAACACCTTGGAGATTCTTTCTGCTACTGAGGAGATATGCTGAGCACAGGTGGTAGGTATGAGCTCAGTACAACCACAAGTGTGAAGACAATATAGGTGAAATTTTGTGAGCTGTTGCCTCTGATAAAATAACGAGTTGTCCCCCTTGAATTACATGGCTGTGAATCCTGGCTCCTCACGGAGTCCTCTCTTGCTTAACTGCAGCGTATTGATAGATTCATGATTAGATGGATATGCAATGTGAAATCTGAACAAACCGAGGTCAGGTGATTTGTGGAAAGGACTACATTTGTTTTGAAGGATGAAATGGTTAGACTGGTAAGATCATGCAAAACATTCCATTCTTCTGGATAAACCTTTGTAGAATTTGATGAATTTGCAATATGAAATCTGAACAAAACGAATACATCAGGTCAGAGGATATTCTGAAATCACTACACATGTCCATCATGGAAGTTATCTTAAGGATGAATTAATTATGTTGGTATCATCACGTAAAACGTTCATTTTTCTGGATAAACATAAGTTGCAGAAACATAAATGTCCTAAATCATTGAAAGATTGACCGGTTAAAGAAAACTTTGAAGCAAGTGATTAGACAAGATCGCACGAAGCGGAATTTGGAGGCGGTGAACCTGCTGAATTATAACAACTGGAGAATGAGCTTATGAAATATGAGAAAAAAATCTGACACCCTGAATAAATAAATAAATCTTTGTAGAATTTGGATGCCTTAAATCAGAAGAAATTTTGCAAATTAATAGAAACATGGAAGCATCTGATTGGACAATATGGTGACCTGATAAACTATGGACTGGAAAGTGAATGTGTGAAAGATCAAAAATCATCTGAGCCTTAAATGAAGAGAGAGAGAGAGAGGGAGGGAGAGAGAGAGAGAGAGAGAGAGAGAGAGAGAGAGAGAGAGAGAGAGAGAGAGAGATTCTTATAAGAAAATATATTCATGTTTATAAAAAATTTATTTGGAAGATCCAAAAATTGATATTCATCAGAAGAGAACTATCTTTTTTCTTTCGCACACGTTCCTTTCATTCTTATAGAAATTTCCATCTTGTAATGCAATTTTAAATATACATGTCATATTGCATGTCATAAATCTCTATATTATGTCAAACCAGTGGTCATACAGACATTTTTTAATATTTTTTTTTTTTTTTTTTACATTTTCATCCCAAACAAGGCACATTGCCACTTTGGTGTAGGGGGCTACTATCAGGGGCAGCAACTACTGGGGCACTATGTAGGGATTTGGACAGCAAGATGTTGGTTCACGTTACACTTGAACTTCTGCATGTCAGTATAGTTGGGGAAGTAGGGACCTGGAATGGAATTCCAGAGTCTAGCGGTTCTGGGGAAGAAACTACTGGAGTAAAAGGCTCTCTTGCATCTAGAGATCTCTACTGTGAAGGGATGGAATTTAGCTGCTTGTCGGGTTTGTCGAGAGTATTTACGTCGTATATTTTGTATTTTCTTCAATTTCTGCAGTAAAAGAAAAAGTCTATTTAATGGCAGCTTCCGGTTTTGAACACGGGTGAACATGATGTTAAATGAATATATATATATATATATATATATATATATATATATATAGAGAGAGAGAGAGAGAGAGAGAGAGAGAGAGAGAGAGAGAGAGAGAGAGAGAGAAAGAGAGAGAGAGAGAAAGGGAGAAAGAAAGGGAAAGGTAGAAAGAAAGAGGAGGAGAGAGGAGGTAGAAAGGTTTTGAAAACCATATGTATGGATTATTAAAGAAGTTAAACATGAAAAAATAAGTTTATATTTGAATGAACTGCGAATAAAAAGAGGCTGAATAAAATAAGAAGTATATGATAAAAAAAAAGAACGACTCGAGTTTTCAATTTAATCCCCTGGGTAATGTCGGGTTTCCTTACTAATATCACACTAAATGACGACATCCGGCAGTTGCTATCTACCAATCAATTATCTAGCTACTTTGCTTTAACAGTTTCTGGAGAGACTAGAGAGAAATGAGACATTTATATTTCACCGTGATCTGACAATGTGAAGATTTATTTCTGAACGATGTTATTTATTTCTGCTGACAAAAGAGTCAGCATGATTGAAGGGTCAACTGCCGCGTTCCGTTGGCAACTAGCCATGTTGATGATTTGTCAAACTTTGAATGATACATTTTCGGTTGAATGACATATTAGCTCAGCGTGATGAGGGGAATCGTCGAGAGGAAGAGACAAATTTAAATGACCATGGCAAGGAACTGAAACATGCAGTATATATATTTATATGTACTTGAAAAATAATATGCGTACGTCACAGTTTGCAGTTTGATTTTCTTTTGCAAGTTTGATATGAGTGCATATTATGTGTATTTGTATATACGTATGCATATGCATGTGTCTCTTTAATGTGCATTTTTGTATTTGGTGAGGAACGCACAATTTCCGTTTGTGATAGTATATTGATTATTAAGTTTTTCTGTTACTGTTTTTTTTTTTAGCATTTTTTGTGTTTTTTTTTTGGGGGGGGGCTTTTTATTTATTTCTCAAAGGATAATTAAATAAAGAAATTGGTCAGAAGAGTACTTTATTGATAAGTTCTCGCCTCCATTAAAATTTATATATATTTTGTACTTGGAAAAATATTTAATAGACTTGTTGTTGTTGTTATTATTATTATTATTATTATTATTATTATTATTATTATTATTATTATTATTTGTGTTGTCACATTTTGTGTTTGGTTGTTGTTGTTATTGCCGATTTTGTGCTGATAGGCAGATCATAATGAATGACCATAGGTTATCAGCATCTTATTTTCTCAGCTCTCCAGTACTTTCCGCAAGATTCTGGCTGTTCCAAACAAGACAGTCTTTTTGAAGCAATCTAATATTGCAATGGACCCCAACCTTCTCAATCCACCTCTCGAATAATTTTATCACACTCCCCAGGGCACCCACTACAATAGGTATAATTTCTACTTTCTTCAACTTCCACATTTTTTTTAAATCTTAGTATTGTTCGACCTTCTCTTTTTCTTTTTTCTCCACATTCACATAAGCTGGTATTACTTTATCAATGATTATTGCCTTGTGTTCCCTTTTTTTCTAACCAGATCAAATCAGCAGGGCATATACAGTTGAAATTATATTCTTTCGATTTCATTGGTTCAGCATTTCAGCAACATTTGTCATTTTGCATAAATTGCCTGGAAAATTCCGATGATAGAACGATCTTTATTTTGCACGTATAATTTATCGTGTGTGCTGTGGAACCTAGTTGTAAATAATGTTCAGTCAGAAGAATATAATGCAAAACTATAAGATGTGGAAGTAAACGTTGTTCTCGTAGGCAAGAGAGGTGTAACTTACGTGCAGCAGAGTCAGGTTATCTGCCAACAGTTGTGGACTTAGTAGGAAAATGGTGCTTTTGTTGTTGATTAATTCATTTCAAATCAGATGATTTTCTTTTTTTTTGCAGCTCAAAGATTGCCCCCGACACCTTTCTAGTTAGAATTATTTCTAGAAAGATATCAGGTATTTTCGGAAGGGACCACATGAAGGTTGCCAACATTATTAACTAAAGGTGTTTCTTTGCTTTACTGTTTGTTATAATATTGTTTATTGCAATATTGTTTATTACAGTATTGTTTATTGCAATATTGTCGGCAGATTCTTAATTAAAATGATTTTAATATCTTTGTTTGTATAATAATATCTATGAGCTATTTTTGTGTATGCATGTACATCATAATATGTGCATGTGTGAAGCACACGTTATAGACGTGTACATGTAAGTGTTGACTGACTCTGTGTGTTGTTGCTGTTGTTGTTGTTGTTGTTGTTGTTGTTGTTAAGCACCATTCATCAATTTCATAAGAATACGATGATCTTTTGTTGGCATTCGATTCTCCAATATCTTTCTAGTTAGAATTCTTTCTAGAAAGATTTTGGGTACTTACGGAGGTCCACGTGAAGGTTGCCATCATCCTTAAGTGAAAGCGTTTCTGTGGAACAAACTGGATTCGAACTCGGCACACTTAGATTGTCAGTCCTTGTCGTTAACCACTTAGTCACCGTCACCTCCCTGAAGCTAGCGCTTTGATGGCTGACCTTGCAAACTGGTGTTTAGTTGTTGAACAAGTCGTTGAAGCACCAAGACTAAATACATGTCTCACCATATTTTATTGAGTTTCGTTTGAGCAGAAATTGATCGGCCCTTTTATTAATAATGAGTGGAATATGTTTTTCTCATTTTTGGTGGCGTTGTTCTTTGAGCTGAACAGGCTTTTTTTATGATATGAATTAAAAAAGTATAAGCACTTCCAAGCACTTGTAAAATGAATGCTTAATAATTGAGTAGATAGATTGAAAGAGAAGGGTGTTCTGTGGGCCAGAAAGGGATATGGGGAAGTTTTTGTTCAGTAGAAAACTATTACGATTTTGTAACTATTAAGTTCACATTTGGGCAGCAGGTTTCTGTTTTTGTTTTTAATAAAACAAAGATATCTGATTGAGAGCATAGCATAACACGCCAAAGGGAGACACTTCAAGAAACAACGTTAAGCTGTATTAACAAGAAAGTTGAAGGAATTTTGTTTTTAATTGTTTCAATATTTCACACTATCTCAAAGGAGTTTAAAAATTATGTCATGAGAAAATGATTAAAAGAAAGAAAAGTAAGAATGTTTTGATAAGTAACTCTTCTCCCTCTCTCTCACATATATATATATATATATATATATATATATATATATATATATATATATATATATGTTCTAAGAAAAATAGAAAAACCGAATGAAATTATTAAAAAATCAACGTTTCGTCCTTATTTCAGAGGACATCTTCAGGATAATTGAAATAAAAATGTAAGAAAAGAAAAAGTCATAGATCGTGCGAAAAAGACAGTTTTTGAATCCTACCCATGTCGGGAAGGACAAATATGTGTGCGTATGGGAAGGTTGGGTTGTTCGATGTCTATATATACACTTTAAAAAATGCATTAAAATAAATATGTACATTTTTTTTTTTTCTGCAAAAACTACTTATTTTCCTGAAACATTCAAGGAAAAACGGCTAGCCAGGATCCACCCTGATTCCTTGCTCCTTGATTATTATTTTCCCTATGCTAGGGGTTAAATGGTAGAAGCCTTTTCTTTGCGTAATAGTATTAGTATTCAATATTAGTGCTGATTCTAAAAGTCTTCTTTTAGCTCTATCTATCACGTATTTAATAATTTTCGCTTGATCTAAATTAAATGAGTGATCGTGTTCTGCACAATGGCAAAAGAGTGCATTTAGGGCGTTACCATTCCTTATATCTCTTCTGTGCTCGTTAAGTCTTAATTTCAATTTTCGTTGTGTTTCACCTATGTACGCTTGTTGACAGTTGTTACATGGGATGGAATATATACCGGCATCGGATGTGAGGGTTTTGGGAGAGTGCTTGGTAGTTTTTAATGTCTGTTTTATGGTTGAGGAAGTTGTTTGTATCAGGTGAAAACCAAGTCTATTAAGAGTGTCGTAGATTTTTGTATTTTTGGTGTGGGTGGGAATGAAAAGATGCCTGTTTAATAGTGAGGTATTTGTTTTCTTTTCTGTGTGTTTATGTTATAGTGTATTTTCGTAGCTTTTTTCTTTGCGTAAGAAATGAAATAGGATGGATACTGTAGTTTTCTTAAAACATTCGTAATATATTGAAATTCATCATTTAGATATTGGGGACTGCATATTCTAAAGGCACGCAAGAAAAACCAATAATCATGCCCGTCTTTATTTTATCATTGTGGTGCGAGTAGTACTGAATATAGTCGTTTTTGTGTGTGGTCTTTCTATGTACTTTGAAACTCAGATCGGTTTCTGATCTGATGAGGAGTATGTCTAGAAAAGCTAGGGAGTGGTCTTGTTCGGATTCATGTGTAAATTTTATAGATGGTTCCACTGAATTTAATTTATTTCTAATTTGTTCTATTTGTGTGTTTTTAGGGAGAAAAATAAGAATGTCATCTATATATCTAAAATATGTGGAGTTTTTAGGAAGTCTGTGTTTAAAAGAGTTTGTTTCTAAGAATTCTAAGAATAAGCAGGCTAGTACACCACTAAGGGGGTTACCCATAGGGAGTCCAAATTTCTGTCTGTAGTAAGAATTATTAAATTGAAAGTAGGTTCTATCAGTGATGAGCTTTATGATTTGTATTAGTGTATCTGAGAAAAAAGGTAGGTCGGCTTTAATTTTGATTAAGTGCTTGTGGAGTAGATTAAGGCATTTTTTGATTGGAATATTGGTGTAGAGGGAAATTATGTCTAAACTATGCATGGTTTTATTTTGTATGTCCATATTTTGTATTCTATTTAGGAGGTCACCAGAGTTTTTGATATGTAAAGTGCTGATGGTGCCCATTAGTGGAGTTAAAATTTGGGCAATAGCTCGTGCTAATTTATAGGTGACGCTTCCAATGTTTGATACTATAGGTCTCATAGGGACGTTCTCTTTATGTATTTTTGGGAGGCCGTATAATATAGGAATAGTGAGGTGGTATTCTATGTTATCTATCCATTTTTTATCATTTCCGATAAGTTTCTTTACGGATTTATTAAAAGTTTCGAAATCTTTTTCTATTAATTTTAAATCTATCGGAGTATATATATCTTCGTCTGCCAATAGTGTGTGCATTTTCTTTAGATATAGGTCTTTAGCTATTATAACTATACCACCTCCTTTATCGGCTTGTGAAATGATAATGTCTTTATTTATTGTTAAAAGTTTTAAGGCATCAATGTATCTTTTTGGTAGTTCTAATTCTTGAGGTTGGGTAGTTGTTAAAGCTATTATCCCTTGTATGAAGCCTTTAGTAAAATCAGAGTCCTCTTGTCTATAATTTTTTAGGGTTGTGTTAGTGGTGATTTTCGAATGTTTGCCGGTAGCTTATTCTTAGAATTCTTAGAAACCAACTCTTTTAAACACAGACTTCCTAAAAACTCCACATATTTTAGATATATAGATGACATTCTTATTTTTCTCCCTAAAAACACACAAATAGAACAAATTAGAAATAAATTAAATTCAGTGGAACCATCTATAAAATTTACACATGAATCCGAACAAGACCACTCCCTAGCTTTTCTAGACATACTCCTCATCAGATCAGAAACCGATCTGAGTTTCAAAGTACATAGAAAGACCACACACAAAAACGACTATATTCATTACTACTCGCACCACAATGATAAAATAAAGACGGGCATGATTATTGGTTTTTTCTTGCGTGCCTTTAGAATATGCAGTCCCCAATATCTAAATGATGAATTTCAATATATTACGAATGTTTTAAGAAAATTACAGTATCCATCCTATTTCATTTCTTACGCAAAGAAAAAAGCTACGAAAATACACTATAACATAAACACACAGAAAAGAAAACAAATACCTCACTATTAAACAGACATCTTTTCATTCCCACCCACACCAAAAATACAAAAATCTACGACACTCTTAATAGACTTGGTTTTCACCTGATACAAACAACTTCCTCAACCATAAAACAGACATTAAAAACTACCAAGCACTCTCCCAAAACCCTCACATCCGATGCCGGTATATATTCCATCCCATGTAACAACTGTCAACAAGCGTACATAGGTGAAACACAACGAAAATTGAAATTAAGACTTAACGAGCACAGAAGAGATATAAGGAATGGTAACGCCCTAAATGCACTCTTTTGCCATTGTGCAGAACACGATCACTCATTTAATTTAGATCAAGCGAAAATTATTAAATACGTGATAGATAGAGCTAAAAGAAGACTTTTAGAATCAGCACTAATATTGAATACTAATACTATTACGCAAAGAAAAGGCTTCTACCATTTAACCCCTAGCATAGGGAAAATAATAATCAAGGAGCAAGGAATCAGGGTGGATCCTGGCTAGCCGTTTTTCCTTGAATGTTTCAGGAAAATAAGTAGTTTTTGCAGAAAAAAAAAAAATGTACATATTTATTTTAATGCATTTTTTAAAGTGTATATATAGACATCGAACAACCCAACCTTCCCATACGCACACATATTTGTCCTTCCCGACATGGGTAGGATTCAAAAACTGTCTTTTTCGCACGATCTATGACTTTTTCTTTTCTTACATTTTTATTTCAATTATCCTGAAGATGTCCTCTGAAATAAGGACGAAACGTTGATTTTTTAATAATTTCATTCGGTTTTTCTATTTTTCTTAGAACATAACGTCAACCACCGCTGGTATTTTTTTCATTCCTTATACATATATATATATATATATATATATATATATATATATATATATATATATATATATATATATATATATATGTGTGTGTGTGTGTGTGTGTGTGTGTGTGTGTGTGTGTGTGTGAGTGTGTATATATATATATATATATATATATATATATATATATATATATATATATAATCGTCCCATCACTAATATATATATGTGTGTGTGTGCGTGTGCGTATATATATATATATAATATATATATATAATATATGCATTATTTATATATGCATTATATGTATGAGGGGTGCATATATATTCTATACATTTGGTCGTTGAATATGACTATGTATTGGTATGTGTGCGTATATATGGGTGTTAATTGTGCATGCATATATATACCTGCACCCTTATGCACATGTTTTTTTTTTATGTAAAAGCTACTATTGGTCTATGGTTTAAATATAAATATTATTATTTATACTATTACTATTATTATTTTTTTATTTTTATTTTATTTTTTTTTAAATATTGTCATTATTATCAATGCACTAGCAGTGTCAGAAATTTCGTGAAAATAGTGAATAATTCCACCCCATCTTTCCAAGCTTATAACTCCTCGAAAAATGTAATTCAAGCCCTAATCTTTTTTTTCAATTAAAGGAGTAAGGACCAAGGTTTTATTTAAAAAAAAACAAAACAAAACAATGTGTTTTTTTTTTTTTAAAAAGGTTTTAAACTTCGGACTTTACAGGTAAATTTCTAAAAAACTGATTTTTTTTTTTGTTTTAAATTTGAATATATTATTTATTGACCTTTTCTCTTCAATTTGTGATATATAAACCTATTAAACATAAATTAATTATTTACTTTTTAACAGACATTTCAAAATGAGAGGCGTAAATTATTCGACCCCCTATCTTTCTAAGCTTATAACTCCTCGAAAAATGTAATTCAAGCCCTAATTTTTTTTTCAATTAAAGGAGCAAGGACCAAGGTTTCATTAAAAAAAAAAAAAAAAGACAAAAAGAAAAAATGTGTTCTTATAAAATAAGGTTTTAAACTTCGGACTTTACAGGTAAATTTCTAAAAAACTGATTTTTTTTTTTTGTTTTAAATTTGAATATATTATTTATTGACCTTTTCTCTTCAATTTGTGATATATAAACCTATTAAACATAAATTAATTATTTACTTTTTAATAGACATTTCAAAATGGGGGGGGCGTGAAAATGGGGGGGCGTGAATTAAAAAAAAACGTTTGTCTAAAATATTATATTCGGTTTATTGGAAAGAACATAAAATTTCACATTGACCCTGAAAATATCGTAAAAATAGAATCAATAGAAAAATTTTGATAGATTTTTAAAATTTAAAAATTTAAAAATATTGAGTTTAAAAATTTAAAAATATTGAGTTCGGAAAATTCATTACTGTTTTAAAAAAAAAATAAAAATATTTTTATTACTTTTAAAACAACTGTAATAGTTTATTTTGGAAGTATAATCCATAAAGAAAATAAATAACCCACTTTTAACAGAGAAATTACGAGATTTTTATATTGTATTCGCAGTTTCGTGTTAGGGGTGTCAAAAATTCCTACAAAAATTCTAATACTGCTATCAATGCACACATAGTGACTTTCGAGTCAAAAGCACATACATTTAAGTACCTGTTCTGATATTATCCTCCGTTTGTGTATGAGAATTCCTTCGGGACTGAGACAATTTTCCTTCAGGACCGAGACTATTTGTATTCTCATTTAATTATTAACTAATATTAATTTTATTGATTTTTTTATTATTATTATTATTATTATTATTATTATTATTATTATTATTATTATTATTATTATTATTATTATTATTATTATTCATTTATTTATTTATTTATTTATCTATGTTCGTCCCATCTTTATTGAGGAAGAGACGGAATTTACTCACCATTAAAAAATCCGACCTTGTTTCTAACTCTGCTCACTTCAGTAGTTTTTTTATTATTATTATTATTATTATTATTATTATTATTATTATTATTATTATTATTATTATTCATAACTAATAATTACATTATTTTTACCGTTTAACAATTTCATTTCTTTTCCATTATACATATTGAAATCAATTGCGTCTCATTTTTGCCGTTTGAATTAAACGCTTTCACGTTGCAACCTTAAAAAAATACTAAAACACACAATCTTCTTCCACAAACGGCTAAAATGATTCACGTGAACTTTTTCGAAGATGATTACTAGGAATGAACGCTTTTCACGCTACAAATCTCCAGTTCTTTGAACGGTTTTCTTTTTCTTTTTCATTTCGATACTTTTTTTGTGAACAAGAGCGAGGGTCCGCTTGAAATATAAAAGAAATAACAATAAAAATATTAAATACAAAAAGTAACATCGTTTTTCATGCTTCAAAAAACCCTCATAACCTTTAAATATATATATATATATATATATATATATATATATATATATATATATATATATATATATGTATATATATATATGTATATATATATATATATATATATATTAATGATGGGACGATTCCAATATTTTCCCGATTCCGATACAATTACCGATTCCGATTCTTTATAAATCTCTAAATATTTTAGTATAAAATGAGTATTTTGCTTCGATTACTGTAAGACACATCTTAAATGTGCATATATTTTCTCAAACGTAAAACCACACTTGTGAGGGGGTGATCTAGAGAGTTTAGTCTAACTGAAAGTTTAAATCAATAAATATTTATTATTACTATCATTAGTGGAAGATGCTTCTTAAACCAAAATCAAGTAAATAAGCTAATTAATGGAATTGATTTTGGCATCAGAAAATAGGCTAAAATTCTTCCAATTCTGATACCGATTCTGATACCGCAAAAAGCTCTGATTTTTTCGATTCCATATTCTGATTCCAATTAATCGTCCCAACACTAATATATATATATATATATATATATATATATATATATATATATGTATGTATATATATATATATATATGCAGAATGTGTCTCCAAAAATAACACATACATCGGCATGACTAGAACCAGTATCTCTCGCTGACTAACATGCCACCTATCTCTCCCGAATAGCTCCATTTACTAACATCTTACATCACATGACACCCCTAAAACTGAATTTAGAAATATGCTAATTAAAAACACGGCCATTTAGCCGTCTCACACGGTGATCTGTGCTTCCCAATCATTGAAGCTCTACTAATCTGTATGAAACAAAACAAAAAAACAATCATCAGTCAGGCCCAGTATGAAGGGGAAGGCACGCTCAAGTGCTTTTAATGATTTTAAACAATTTTAATCGTATTTTCAATAAATTTACCAATGCAGTTTTTAGTTCATCACTCGCCTGAGGACGACTTATGGAAGTCGAAAACATTTGTGATCACAGTAAATTTCTTTCTACACTCAAAAAGAAAGTTCGAACATTAATCCGCCAAAAAGAAAAGATGGGTTGTAAGAGAAAGAAACAGGAATTGTCCCTGTTCTTCAATGAAACATGCATATATATATATATATATATATATATATATATATATATATATATATATATATAAATTCGACACATCCACAAAAAGAGGGAGTCACCCCTATGCAAAACAGAACGAAAGAAAAGTAAGTAAAAGTCAGCCAAACCTTTTTTTGAGAAAAGCTCAACCAATAGCTAATGGAAACATGAAATCATGAGAGGGAATTACAAATAATCTGATTGGTTAGCTAGGTGGACTAAACACAACAGTAATATATAAAAAAACATCCGGTAACACGAATTACATTTTAGTTTGTTTGGCAGCTCCAGTGTAGCTTAATTGCCACACACACACACACACACACACACACCCACACACACACACACGTATATATATATATATATATATATATATATATATATATATATATATATATTCAGAAGTTTAGATAAGATAAGCCATCGGTACAGTCGGTTTCAAACCTGATAATAGGGAAGTGTTTTAGGTCCCAATATCAAGCTCTCTTCAGCGATCTATTTGATCTGTCTGAGCATAGATAGATGAGACAGATCAACTGAAGAGAGTTTGATATTGGGACCTAAAACGCTTCCCTATTATCAGGTTTGAAACCGACTGTATCGATGGTTTATTTTATCTAAACTTCTGAAAATAAAAATATAAATATCACGCTCTTATTTTGAAAGATTTTTTCTTATATTAGAGCACTCTGCTGGAATTCCTTTTTCTAAGTCACTAAGTCTAAGTTTATACATATTGCTATGAGTTCATCTAAGCACATTTCATTAAAGTACTTGCAAAAAAGATACAGGGATGCAACATTGTGGCGATTATATAAGCGGTAAATTGAGACTAAAAGAAAAACTACTTATTTAAGAATCCTACCTAGTCATGGATGACGGAACAATAACAAACTACCTCCATAGATTAAATAATTGGTCTAGTTTAAATGTTCCCGAGTTGGACAAGATGCACCTGAAAAATTTTGGAAGTTACATCGATCGGAAACGTTGTAAAAATAACATTCCTGAGTAAGGGCGGAGGATGGAGGGTGCAATACCGCTAAATCGTTATGATAACAGCAAGATGAGAAAACAAGCTCCAAAATTCTAAAAATGCAAATTCCTCATCATAAAAACATACAGACGTTACTCAGTTTGGACTACTAGCAAAATTATGAGTTCATATAACTTTGCTAGTATAACACTCGCCCCCTACCCCAAAAGGAGAAGGTAATTTCTGGGAGGATGGTATCATGAGCACGGATCAGATGCCATACTAGCACCTCCCAAAAAAAGAGATAATGTCTGGAAGGATATCTCATAAAAACAGAACAGATGCTACACTATTCCACTAAAGAAAGAGATAATATCTTGGAGCATGGTTTTATAACAATAGAACAGAGACTACACTATACTACATCCGTCCTCTTCAAAAAATGTGAGGTCATGCTTAGAATGGTATAATGACAACAGACATGGGTCTCACTGGTAGGTTATATTAAACAGCATGATACGTAATAGTACATTATTCATGAATAGTAGAATAACTTGAATTGAGCACTAAAGGATAATACAATAGTACAATTAATAGAAGTAATAATATAGTTTTGGCTTCGGACAGACAGGTACCAAATCTCTATTAGTAATAAAGATAATGAAAAAGTGTTGGTTCTTCATATCAAACGATTGTGACCAATTTTGTGCAAAGCCATTTTCAACCGGCTCCCAGAAACAAACAAGATTCGAATCTATTTTTGTAAATTGCAATCAATCAGATTCCTTCTTACAAGCATTAGTTTTCCCGCTTTAATTGAATAATTTTAGCATGCCAACTGTAACCGTGGGGGGAAACTGTATAAAGAAAACTTAACATTAAATTAACCAGTCTTTGAGATGGTCTGTTCAGATGAGATGGACCGTTCAGATGAGATGGACCGTTCAGATGCATCACGTAAGAGTGAATTCATTCTGAGTTTTCAATTTTTTTTTCTTTTTACAGAATAACCAGAATAAATAAAATTCTTCTTTTTCGCTGAATGGAATATTCCTTCCGCCATCATCTAGCACGCACACGTACACGCACACACACACACACACACGCGCGCGCACGCGCGTAGGGAGGTGACGGTGACTAAGTAGTTAATGACAGCAACTGGCATCCTGGATGTGCCAAGTTCGAATCCAGTTCGTTCCACAAAAACATTTTCACTGAAGGATATTGGCAACCTTCACGTGGTATTTCCCGTAATTACTTAATGTCTTTGTGGAAAGAATTCTCACTAGAAAGATATCGGAGAAGCAAATGCCAACAATAGATCATCTAATTTATAAGAAATTAATAAATGGAGCTCTTCTTTTTCTTGCAGCTCTTTCTTGCAGAAAAGAGGTTACAAGCCTTTTTATACTCTATCATTATTTCTTTGGAAAGAGCTCGGCTGAGCTCCGGTTTTCGGTTTCTCCGTATAAGATATTTCCAGCAAGCACTCGTCTTTCTACATTCCAATTTCGAAATGTTTTTATTCAAATGTCAGCAATAATCATCTAATCTATACGGAAGTGTCATCTGTATATTTATAAAGTTGGGCCATATGGGAAAGGTGCAAAGAACCATGGTTATCATGTGACCACTGTACAGACACAGTGACACACGAAGCTTGAACCATTTCAGTATGAGACGAGGGTTATTATGCAAATTAAGGCGCTTTAGGGAGTTCGAAATGGCAGAATAAAAGGGGGCGGATTTTTTTTTTTTTCGAGACAGTTTTGTTTTATACACCATGTCGTTCATGTGTTCTTTTTTTTTGTTTTTGGTGAAAAAAGAGGGATTGTTGCTGCTGCTGTTGTTGCTGCTGCTGCTGCTGCTGCTGCTGTTGCTGTTGCTTATATGAAGAACAAATATATTCGTCATTAGTGAAGATAGCAAAATAATCCAGCTCGAGTGTATGTTCTTTCTAACTCTAAATAATTTACGTAAATGAAATAAGTATTAATTATCTAACTAAATCTTTCAGTCACCTAAATTATAAACATGTCTTTCGAATCATCTATTACATTAACAGTGAGATTAAAACGCCAGGTTTAAATTCGGAATTAAAAAACGGCAGTTGTCCAATATGAACGTATGTGTATGCGATAAACATTGTAAAGTTCCCTAATTTTCATATTGCTTTGTGATCTTTGTTTCTGAATTTTTTAGTTATCATTACAGAATTGATGTTGCTAGTCTCAATCGTTTCTATAAATGCTATTATGGCATTTGTTCTTTAGAATTGTTTAATCTAATCCCTGCTTCCTTTGTTTCACTCATTGACATAGTGGCCGCCGTCAATTTGCTATTTTGGAATGTGCTCTGATTAACTCATTGCACTTGTGCCTCCTCGACGTACATAACACCGACAAACCCGCTTGGCAACAAAATCACACTCCTTAAATTTTTCTACTCAAATAGCTTTTTATCTAGAACAGCTAGACTTTGGAATTCTCTTCCTGCTGCTTGCTTTCCAGACTGTATTGATATACAGAAGTTCAACGTAAACTAATATCTTAATCTTTCTTAGGCATGGTCCCAATTAGTAGCCCCTTACATCCAAGTGGCAATATGCCTTTTTTGGGGGTGAAAGTGAGTAAAAATTAAAAAAAAAAAACTATGATAGAGCTTCCTGTTACAGTAGCTTCTTTCCAAGAATTGCAGACTTGTGAAATTCTCTTGTTGCTGATGATTTCCTGCTTCCTATAGCCTTGTTTTTTATTTTAAAGACAAAGGCCAATAGGCATCTCCTATATTTGCGACAATCATCTTTCGTTCCTGTTAATTCTTTACATCTACTGACTTCATGCCTCGTCTGGAGTGATTTCAATTAAAATTAAAAAAAAAAATGAATTCAAATTTGGTATGATTTTGATTCCAATTATAAAATTGATTTAAAATGTGTCGACCAATTTTTCATAAATGAAAACTAATCGTTTCTTCAGTTTCGTTTGTACTTAGAGCAAATTGAACTTTTCATCAAGCAGACACTTCAGTAGAAAATCAAATTCAATGATGATTTGTCCTTTCATAATTTCTTTGTATCAAGTGCTACTTAATAGTCATGTGATTTGCCTTTCAGTTGAGTGACTTTTTAAACTTGCAAACATTATGCAGGTAATTGCACATTTATGTTTATTGGTTCACTGATCAAAATAATAATATTAAAAGGCATGTATATGGCATAATCATTTTAACACAATCGTTAACAAAGATTAAGCAACGTTGAACCTGATGAGTACCAGATGGGTGACTATTTGGGGATATAAGGTATTGTGCGTTGGAAGACGTCAACACCTCCTTGCAAGAACTGCAAGAATGCTGATATTACCACGATACTCCTTCCTTCAGAGGAAGTCTGTTCAACCCAGCTATGGTTAGAGCCACTGCTTTTTTTATTATTAGAAGGCTTTAGCTTCTAACCCTAGCTTCATATAGATAGATAAATATTAACATTTTCATAATCAATAATCCACAACAACAAGCAAGGGAGGTTACTCATAATCTCGTTACAAATATATTTGTCTTTTAAATGTGACTGTAAAGAAAGGAGAAGAAAGAAGAAATCAATTTACTTTTTCACTTGCAATTTTCAAAAGAAACATAAGTGCTAAGGTATAAGTTCAGGATAAAAAAAAAAACAATGTAAAACAATATAAAACAATATAAAACAATAATGCAAAACAGAACTATTTGTTATATTAAAGTCAAAATAATCATTAAATTAAAAAATATTAGTTAATTAATAAATTGTACTTTTTCAAAACGAATATGCAAATCAGTAAACCTTGCGATTGATCTCGCATAGACATAAGTTGTATATACAAAAGATGTTGGGTATATTGTGTGAAGTTGAACTAACTTGAAATAGAACGTTTTGCCTTTACCGCTAGTGTGAGCAAGGACTCAACTTTCGAATTTATTCCTTTACATTAACGAATTAAAGATAAAACAATACTATTACTTTAGAATTGTACTGTTTTTTATACTTAATTCAGGTATCTAGCTATTACAAGTTGTTTCCCTTTTGTATAAAGATAGAGGAGTTCTGTTCTTTGTTCTTAGAGTAACCTCCCTTGCTTGCTGTTATGGATTATTGACTGACAAAACAATGATGGAGGTTTTGATAAATCACCGTATGTCTTTAGTCGTATGATTTTAGTTATGTGAAGAGCAATCAGCACTTCAGATTAATACACGATCTTTTAATACTCATTTTTTTGGGGGATAATGTAGTATCCATTCTCATGAGATCATTCCCCTATTTCGGTGGAGAGTAGTGTAGTATCTGCTCTGTCTTTTTTTTTCCAATTTTTTGGTAGGGGGGGGGTGTAATATATGTTCATTCATCATGATACCATCCATTGACTCCTCTTTTTTAGGAGTAGAGAGAGGTAGTAAAATATCTGTTCTATGGTCATCACACCATGTTCCCAGTGATTATCTTCTCCTTTTAGAGTGGAAAGAAAGTGTAATATTTTGTTTTTCCCAGATTATTCTCCCAGGCATTACCTTTCATTTTTAGTAGGTGGAGTTTTGTATTTGTCCTGTTTCAATGAGAGTATTCTCCTTTGCAGGTAGTGCAGTATCTGTCCTGCTGTCATAAAACCATCCTCTCAAGTTGCTATTTTTTGTACATCAACAAGAAAATATCACAATCGGTTGTTCATCAGCAAACTTACATTATATTATATATATATTAACTAGCAGGCTGCCCGGCATTGCCTGGTCACAAAATATGCTTAAATATGATATTTTGATTAATGCAGATTTCTTATTTATTATTATATTATATTCGGGCTCTCGAATATATTCCCAAACGTATATAGTAATGATTTAAAAAGTTTAAAAAAACTGACCCCTGCGCCACCAACGAGAATCGAAACCAAAACGTTTAGCTTATGATTTACTTTATCATTTGACATTAATGTCTGAGCTATGAAGACATGTTTGCTTCAAGGCTAAAAATTAAAACATGAATCATTAGCTATTACGTTATGTATGCATATTCGTAATTCACCTGGCAAATTCAATTTTTTAAATTTTCACACTTTTGCACCAATTTTCCCAGCTAAAACCCAAATATAAAGTTTCGCATGGGTTTGAATACCCTATATATTAAGATTCATGTCTGTAGTCAAAAACTGACACAGGAGATTGCTAGGCATATTTTTTTTTAAATAAATACATATACGTATACATTAATATATATAGAGAAAGAGGTTTGTGTTTACCATAACTTTTTTACACAAATATTACGCAAATATAAATCATTTACAATATCTGCATGAATATAGTTACACGTAATAGTTGACTAAAGATGATTATTCCATATAAAACCGAAAAAACTAATAGAGAATTAATCAAAATGAATGTTTAAAAGAATATGCAAATTAGCTAAATCTTTTGCAGATGAATGCAATTCCATAACCAATATATAACAACGTTATATTTTCTTTTTAAGTAAACAGAAAAAAGTCTGCCTTTTTTCTCCTTGACCTTCTTTTTCTGTTATCAAAGTGTAGTATCTGTTCCGGCAGATGCTGCAATCAAAGTAATATGTGGGGGCAACCCCACATATCAGACCATTGCTTTGTAGGTTCTCTACAGTGCAATGTATTGTGGACTAAGTCACTGCAAAGAGGCATGTGAAGCTTACTCCCGGTACACGGCCATGGGCCCCCAATTAAATCAGGCAATCAATCGATTTGATTGAAAAATAGGTAATTTCACCGATTACAATGACAATAAAAATATGAGAGTGTGAAACATTCGTTGATTATTATTTAATCCAGGGCAACGTCGTGTCTCCCTGCTATATAACCGCAGTTTGCATAGAAACTACATCTTTAAATCAACCAGCTGGCCGTTTTTATGTCGGCATCAGTAAGTCAAAATTATAATAATAGCAGCGAAATTGATTACTGTGTTAACATGGAAAGACTATTCATCGCTATGGATGTGGACATGTTCACGTGTTTTTGCCTGGTTCAAAAGCTGTACCAGTACCTAAGTATTATACACTGACACCCCCCCCCCCAAAAAAAAACGCGTGACCATGTACACATCCATAACGATGAATAGTCTTTCCATGTTAACACAATACTCAATTTCCCTACTGCTGCTGCTCGTTTATTTTTCAATTGTTAGTGATCGTCTTTTTGTGTTGATGAAGATATTTCCGTACACGTACAAGGCTATCATTTACCCAAGTACCTGACTAAATTGCACCAACTCCAGATCTTTAAAACACAAATCTGTTCGGCAGATGGAACGCTTGTAGTCATCGTAGAGTCAGAGGATAAGAAAGAAATTTTTGCCTGAATTTAAGTTTGGGTCAGATTAATGAACATACATTGTAATGGTTTTAAAAAATATGTTATTACTGTTAAAAGCGACTGTATATATTAATTTTCGATGAGATTTAAAGTAAAGAGACAAAAAAAAAAAACAACAACAAAATAAAATGTGGTCTTAAGAGCATTGTTGGAACCATTTTTTTCTGGGGAGATGAAGAAGCTGCTGAAATATTTGTATACCTTGTAAGTGTTGTTCACGTCATGTCTGGTATGGATGCAAACCGCTGATATTATTGCAAAGAATATCATAAACAAATAAAAGTAGAACCGATAATTTATTTATTAAATTGATAATTTCTCATGTCAAAGTTCAAAATCGAATGGCCATAGTTTTGTTTGTTTTGTTTCAAAATCCCAAATTCCGATTTTAATAGATAAAATATTTGGATGCTGAAAAAAAAAAAATAACATGTCTCTGGAAAAATCGTATCAGTTTATCTATATCTTAATAGTAAAATAGCGAGTGTGTTATTTTGTGTGTCTTTTTTCCTTTTGAGTGACTGTCGTTTAATTGTTACTAGCCTGGGTGCCCAACATTGCCCGAGTGTTTGGAGGTGTGTGTTGAGCAAAAAAAAAAAAATATTACTAGGCAGGCAGGCTAGAACCTGTACCACGAAGGAGGAAAAGAACGTGAAAAAAAGTGACGTCTTTGCCGTTGCGGCCATCGCACAACCGGAAGTGCGAAGGTTTAAATAAAGACTAGTCAATCGAAAAGAGAGGATGACTTTCGAAAATATCGGCGAAAAAAGCGACCCCTCCTTGTAGAAAAGTGCCCAGTT
Source organism: Euprymna scolopes (assembly GCF_053919585.1). Lineage (NCBI taxonomy): Eukaryota > Metazoa > Mollusca > Cephalopoda > Sepiida > Sepiolidae > Euprymna > Euprymna scolopes. Next base: position 37,378,065 of record NC_136494.1, on the reverse strand, counting down.
GAGGGTGAAGGAATTAATGTTTTTAGCCAATTTTTCGATATTCGTCGTCTAAAGGGCTGAGCTTCAAAACGATACTGATTTTGTAAAAATCCGTCCTTTCTGTCATACATACATACATACATACATACATTTAAGCAGACAGGTGAGATTTATTTAATTCTTATGACCTACTTTACCAAGAAGTTTTGGTTTCGGTTTCGATTATAGCTGAAGGAACTCAAGTTATATATATATATATATATATATATATATATATATATATATATATATATATATATATATATATATATATATATATATATATATGACAAAAATATATTAAACAAAATGCAATTTACCTCAAGTCCACATCTGGACTTATTAAACACAGAATCTCCACGCATAAACACTCCTTCAAAAATCTTTCCTTGAAAAAACAGACTTCTTTATCTAAACATATTTGGCGACTAAATGATAGAAGTATTCCCTTCAATTTTAAATGGGAAATACTAGGATCTTATAAAGTGTATATGCCGGGTGACAAATTCTGAGCACTTTGTAGATATGAAGCCCTTAATATTTTAAAATATAATGACACTAAATCCATTCTCTTAAACTTAAAAGACGAAATTCTTACGGGATTCATTCACAAACGTTGGTTTAAATTGGACAAAGCCACCATAAATCATAAAATTTTCTTATTAGTAATCTATTTTAAACAGTTATAATTTATAACTTAATAACTATTATTATTATTATAGTTTTATTACTATTATTATTATTATTATTATTTTACTTGGTATCTTACCATTATTTTCTATTTTTATTTTATTATCTATTTCATTTTGAATTTATATGTTATTTTTATTAATATTAATCTTATAACTATTATAGTTACTATTATAAATAATATTATTATTTAATTACTACCAAAAAGATTAATAGTATTACTATTATGGATTTTATTAATATTACTAGGTTTAAAAGATTATATAAAAAAATAACTAATTTTATAAATAATTAGTAGTTACCTCCCTTTAAACAACAAAAGTTTTGTTTATTTTTTATTTGAGTATCATATTTAAAAAATGGCAGTTATCTCCCTTTATAAATGAATTATAATTAATTTAAATTCAAATAGAGCGTTTCCAACGATATTAAACTGGTAATATTATTTTTATTAGCGTTTCCTTTTAAGTTTGTATATATCACTATTTCAACCATTAATAAACTACATTTAACAACATGCCAATGAATAGATGGACTAAGATACTTACAGGCTTTTAAAGCGGGCGAACAAAAAGTATATATTTTCTTATTAGAAATAGATATCCCCTCTTGACCTTACTTTTCCACCCGATTTTATTTTTATTTTTTATTTTATTTAACTTTATTTTGTTTATCAACATGAAAACAAGTAACTTTTTTCTTTATATTTTTAAATATTTTCCAGATTAATCTGCCTTACTTTAAAATGCTAGTTTTAGTTTTGGTGTCTTTAACCCCCGCCCCACTATTTTTGCTGATGAGGAGACTTTGTTTTATTAAATCAAATTATAAAATTATTGTTCAAGACGTATTGTCTATTTCAATAAAAACATCGTTTCCGAAACGGGCGTAAAATTTATTGATTTTGTTTGTTTTTCCTTTTGAAACCGATCTTTAATTGTAAATTATCAATCATTTTACTCAATATATATATATATATATATATATATATATATATATATATATATATATATATATATATATATATATTTTTTTTTTTTTCTTCAAAAGTTTGGGTTACGGCTTCGATTCAAGCTGATGCACCCAAGTCATATGCATATATTTTTTATTTTTGAAATCATAATTTTTAATATGTAAGAATCAATAGAAAATTGACTCTATGATAATAGATATAAAATAAAGTAAAATATCATATTTAAGCGTATTTTACGACCGGGCTACGTCGAGTGTCTCTGTTAGCTTAGATAAGTACTTTTGCAGTTTTAACAAAAGAGCTACAATGATATCAGGGCGTATCCATTTACATTGAACATTCACAGAATGCTAACATCAATATATTACATATGAAAGAGTCCACCGTGGATTTTCTACAGGTCCCATTAGTAACTAATAAAATAATAAACTGAAGCTGTGGAGATGAATAGTGAAACATGGTTCCACATCAACAAAGTTCCAAGCTACAATAAATATTTGAAAAAAAAAAAAAAATGAAGCGAAATACATTATTGGACTACAATAAAATGTGATTCAAGGTAATCAAAGAAATATTAGCTAGTCAGAATCAAACATAGCTTGATTAGATTAAACACCATTGATAGCTACTTCTGAAGATGCGACGAGATAATTTTATCTAATACATATGCTACATCTGCTATTTTAAAATAAATATACACCTAAATATTTTTCTAATACGATTTAGCTTTCATTGAAGTCATTTGAGAGTTTCAAACATTTAGAAATAGAAGCAGATTTATTTTATTGGTTGAATAATTAAAATTAACCGTACTTGCCAATGCAGAAAATTCCCTGAGGAAGAAGGAGAAATACGAGCATTTAAATATTCAAGCAGAACCTGTAAGTTTGCTTGTTTGATATTGTTTTACATGATGAATTATTCATTTACAAATTCTACAATCAGCTGAAATTAACCAATGAAAGTTCACCAATGACTTTTTAATGGTCATAACAAAGGAAATTTAACCTATTTTGTGGCTTATTTTCATAAGAGCTGATCGTTACTAAGGATCTCTGATTCTCTCTCCTCTGATCTTGAGCGTGTGGTACAATGGGGGAAGAGGTGGCTGGTTACCTTTAATGCATCTAAAACCAAGCTCCTATCTTTAGATCATCAACGCTCTGATCCCCATCTAGCATCAATTGAAATGGATGGCTTCCGTCTTGGGGAGGCTCTATGTTTTGACAAGCTTCTGGGTTTGAACTTTACTCCTGATCTGAAATGGAAGACGTACATCAAGTCTGTTGCACAGGGCACTGGGAAGATGGTGGGATCCTTCTACCGCTCTGGAAGATATCTCACTGCTGATGCAATTCTCTACCTGTATAAAAGCCAAGTATGTCCAAGGATGGAGTATTGCTTCCACATCTGGGAAGGAGTTGCAAAAAACAGCCTATCCTGCCTTGACAGAGTACAAAATAGGCTTCGTGGCTTAGTGAGAGAGGTCCTTTTCTCTTTCCTGCAACCTCTCTCTCATAGATGAGACGTTGCGAGCCTGTCTTTGTTTTATCGTTATTTCCATGGCAAATGCTCATCTGAGCTCCAATCTCAGGTCCCCCCTCACTAATCTTTCCTGATAAACACCCGTCTAGCTGAAACTACTTTCAGTAATTTTCCCCACTCTTTATCTGTGCCTAAATCAAAGTGTAGATTTCATGAGCAAAGCTTCTTTTTTAGAAGTGCCCGACTGTGGGACTCTCTTCTGTTTGTCTGTTTCCCACCTGACTAAAACCTGGATGTCTTCAAGTCCAGCTTAAGCAAATTTCTGCTTAAGTAAGACACTTTATCAAATCTCCAATACTAACGATTACTATGATACTATTCCACTGATTACTGTACACACAATAATCCTTATCCCCGAGTGGCTTCCGGGCCTTGATAAGTGGTAACCTCCATGTAAAAAAAAATGTAATCAATTTTATGACGTTTTACAAGAGCTGATCATAACTAAGGAAATGTAATCAGTTTTGTGACTTTTACAAGCGTTTATTACAACTAAAGAAATTTTACCAATTATTTTTTTAATTTTCTCTCAACATTAAATATAAGATTAGGTACCATCCTTTGCAATATATGTGCAGTCTGAAAGAAGCATAATTTCTTTTTCTATGTCAAATATGGATATTACATTTAAACTGATGTAATTTTTTTTTAAATATAAAAAAAAACAAACAGAAAAATTCAGCAAATGTCTTGTGCTTCTCTATTTAAATAGTTTTGCTCAGCCCCCCCACTCTGCAGATTAGAGCAACCAAATTTTTTTTATTAGTAAACAATAAACAGAGCTATGAATAGAAAAAATGATGTGTGGGAGACAAAGTTCATGTTTTGCCAAAAAGTGAATTAAATCTTCTTCGTACAGAAGTTTCATAAAAAGTAATTGACAATAATCTTGGTTAAACATTGTGTATAAAGTACAAGAGCAATAACATTATATATATATATATATATATATATATATATATATATATATATATATATCTGACTTTTATGAAGAGGAGATTAAAACTTGCTGCTATGGTTTCAAATGATCTGAAATAACGACAATGGGAGACTTGATTCCAAACATTTCTCATATGTTATATCTCTCTTATGCTGAAAATAGGGTACAAGTATGAATATCGCCAGTATCAAATAATCCTTATACACTGTGAAATTTAGTGTTTATATGAAAAGCAAAGAGGGGAGATATAAGATATGAGAAATATTTGGAATGAAGTCTCCCCTTGCTATTATTATAGATTATTTGAAACCATAGCAGCAAGTGTTATTCGCCCCTCCATCAAGACCAAAGGTTTTGGGTATATATATATATATATATATATATATATATATATATATATATATATATATATGTGTGTGTGTGTGTGTGTGTGTGTGTGTGTATTGTTTTTAAAATATAATTATCCACTGACACTTGTTTTGTTGTCTACGACTCATCAACGTGGCTGAATCTAGCAAGATTCGGAATCTAGCAATATATATATATATATATATATATATATATATATATATATATATATAACTACTTCATTTACTCACACAAATTTAATATACGAAAGTATAGATTTATGCGTAAACTTTAAGTATTTACTTCAAAAGTGCTCAATACGTAGGTAGAGCTAGTTAGTAATTTATAAAATATATATGGCGATTAAGCTACACTGAATATTCTGCGTTTCATCCACTGTAGGATTCGTCAGGCTTATGCATAAGCCTGACGAATCCTACAGTGGATGAAACTTATGCATAAGCCTGACGAATCCTACAGTGGATGAAACGCAGAATATTCAGTGTAGCTTAATCGCCATATATATTTTATATATATATATATATATATATATATATATATATATATATATATATATATATATATATATATATATACCCAAAACCTATGGCCTTGATGGAGGGGAGAATAAAACTATATATATATGTACATATACTGGTAGGCAAATTGAATCTTGAAATGCTCATATCTTTGGTTTATGGTACAAAACTACATAAAAATTTGCAGGCTTTTTGAAGATTATAATACTATTCTATGGTTAAAATTTTATGACAATTGGTAACAAGAACCTATATTTTCAAACCAATAAAATATGCCCAAATTTGTCCATGTTTGTATATGTAGTGTTCTGGCAAGTCAGCTTCAGTTTGGTTGCTTTGGATTTGCTTTGCTTTGTTGTCCCTCCTGTGCCCTTACCAGGCCACTTATATATATATATATACTAGCAAAAGTACCCGTCATTGACTGGGTTCAAAAACAGCCTAAAGAAAATGGAATCTGATTTATGAAAGTATGATAGGTTATGAAAAGGAAGGGTTGTAAAGAGATAACTTCGAATTTGAGGGTATCAAAACCAAAGCAAAATATGATGAAAGTAAAAATAAAATAGATAAACCCCATAATTTATTATACCATACCTGTTCACACTGAAACACTTATCACAATATTCCGTAGATCTATATTAAAAAAACCTTGTTAAACTTTGTGACATATTTCCAGGCGCGAACGAACACCCCCATAATTTTATTATACCATATTTCTTCAAATTGAAACATAATTATCAAAGTATACTTACGCAGATAGATATGAAAAGTCTTTATTAAAGTTTGTGACTATTTCCATTCTATGGAGGCCAGGCGCGAACGCAGACCCTACAATTTTATTATACCATCCATATTTAAGTTAAAATATACTTATCAAAGTATTATTATGTACATCTATAGCAAAAACATTAGTGAACTTTTTTTTTATTTTTAAATTTTTTATTTCAATACTTTGTGGACCAAGCGCGTATGCAGACCACACAATTTTAATGAATCATCATTATGCCAGATCAAACATACCCATTCCTGTGTCTCAATCTATAATAGTCAACCATATAGGAATCTATTCGCGAACAGACACACACACAGACGTTCGGCTTTATATTATATATATATATATATACTAGCATTACAGCTCGGCGTTGCCCGGGTGTTTGGATGTGTATGTTGAGCAAAAAAAAAGTGGTAGTAGGAAGGCAGGCTCGAACCCGTACCGCAAAGGAGGAAAAGAACGGGGTAAAACCTAACGTTTATGCTGTTACGACCACCGCCAAACCGGAAGCGACATTTTTTAAAATTAAGGCTAAACAATCTAAAGGAGAGGATAACTTTCAAAAATATCGCCGAAAAAAAGTGACCCCCTCCCCCGTAGAAAAGTGCCTAGTTGAAGGGGAAGATAATAATGTTTTTAGTCAATTTTTCGATATTTGTCGTATGAAAGGTCGAACTTTAAAACGATACTGATCTTGGTAAAATCCGTCGCCTCTATTGAAAGTTTAAGGCAGACATGCAAACAGACATACATACATACATTTATATATTGGTAACTAAAAATTTTCGACCCAAACTGATGAAAAAGCTTGCCCTATCTCTGACTACCCTTTATGTAAAATTTCAAATATTTAGACCAGAAATTGTCTGAGTAATTTGGAAGAGGTCAATTTTATTTTTAACTTTGACCCCTATTATGACCTCTTAAAATTTATTGTTTTGTGCTCAAATCAAGTTATTAAGTTATATCCATGTCCAAGGAACCTATATCTAAAATTTCAAGTGCGTAGACCCAAAATTGTCGGAGGAGTTTGGTAGAGTTCTCAAAGGTCAAATCGTTGAACTTTGACCCCTTAATTGGCAAATTTCTGGCTAAAAACCGATCACATCGATTTTTCCAAATCTCAGTATCCTGTATATCAAATTTCGAGTCTGTAGACTAAAAATTGACAGAGTTATTGCGTAGGGAAATGTACACAGACATACACACAGACACAGACACAGACACATACACATACACACGTTCACTTTTATATATATACTAGCAGGGAGACTCGATATTGTCCGGGACTGAATGGGGATTAACAAATGTTCCATCGTCCAATATTTTTATCGCCATGAAAGTTGGTGAAATCGACCATTTTAATCAAATCGATTGATTGTCTGTTCTAGTTAAAGACCTCCCTGCTCTCACATGCCTCCCCGCAGTGACTTTGTCTACAATTGCACTCTAAAAAAATTTTTTCTGTAAACAACAACTTCACTTGAACTTTAAAATGCAAGTCAAGTATCATAATTCAATTGTGCTAAACAGAAACATTAATGTCGAACACGCTCTTGTCTTATCAAATTACAATTGTTGATTTCATAAAATTATTTTTACACAATCAATTGAATTAAAGTTAAAAGTACAAAAGTCAAGTATCATGGTTCAGTTGTGCTCTAAAAAGAAAATTTTTCTTTGAACGTACTCTTGTCTTAAAATAATCTGCAATAGATTTTATAGACTGAGTCTTTCTGCTTGTGCGGTGATAAAATTTCTCAAATGCACTTGTGATGTTAGGTTGTATAAAAGTGTTAACTTTGGTCAAAATCGAACTGTTCCTTCTTTAATCAGATTTTTTCGATTATCGAATTTACATACTTAGAAATGCATTCCGATACAAACCCTGTGTAAGAACACTCCCAGACACATCATTTACCTTCGTGTGAAATTTTTAAAAAATCAGCCCAACCGTTTCTGAGTTCATAAGGAACACACTCACACACGCACACACACACACGAACACACACACACACATGACTAAATTAAAGAAAATGAACACATAAATAACCATGTGTTATGAAACTGACAGTGTTTTTAGATAAGTTTTGTATTTGAATGTCTTCAATAAGTATCGGTAATCAAAATTGAAATAATTTGATGAAGGAAGTTAACAGCTAAACATCACAAGTGTATTTCAGATATTTTATTACCACACAACCAGAGAAGCTTCGGCATATAAAATCAACAGTAGGTTCTTTGATATGACAGCAACGCATTTGAAATTAATGCCTGTGTTTAGAGCACAATTGAAGTATGATGCTTGACTTTTTTAGAGCACAATTGAAGTATGATGCTTGCATTTTAAACTTTAATTCAAACCATCTATATATATAAAAGCGAAAATGTATGTATGTATGTATGTATGTTTGGATGTCTGCTAAAAACTTTAGACAGACGCGACGAAAATTCACAAATTTGGTATCACATCGAGGTTCCATCCTTTTCTCGAAAAATATTGAAAAATTGGCCCAAAATGTTAACTTTTTCACCCCGAAATCAACAATTTTCGACAGGGGGGGTCAACAAAAACGGTCCTCTCGTGACAATGACCGATTCTACGCATGTGTCAGATGACGTCGTGACCTGATTTACTTTAAATAGTTGAAAAACCGAACCAATTTCATGTATGTCGCGTTAGGTCAATTTTTTAGCGCGTTGGTTCGTTATCTAAACGTTTTGTGTTCGATTCGTGGTGTAAGATGTCTTTTTTTTATTTTTTTTTATTTTTTACATTTAAATATTGAACCAGTGTTATTTAAACCATTTTTCACGTAACGTTCATTTTTCTGTTTTTTTTTTTTACTTCACTTATCCACCCCCGACTACACACCCCAAAAAACACCCGGGTACCCACCGATTTTTAAAATTTTAATATCGAAACAGGCTTATTTAAGCCATTTTTCACATGTTTTTTTTTCTGTTTTCATCGTTCGTTTGCCTTACGTTAGTTTGCCTTACGTTAGTTTTTTTTGTGTTTTTTTTTATTGTTTGATCGCCGCGTAGCTGGGAAAACAGAAACTGGCTTCCGCAACTTGACGTTGTCGCACCTGCTAATTTCGGTTTATAAACGTCAACTTAACACACTTATAAATTCATTTGTTCTCGTGGTCGAGATTGTTAGGTCGCAGGGTTTTTTTTCCATTTCCTTTCCACCTCCGCGTCAAACGTTCGGGGTTCAAGCTTACCTCTATACTAAAACTTTTTTTTTCTTTTACACCTCCAAACAAACGGCCAACGTTTTTTTATTTTTAACAGGATTGTTTTAATCTACCCCCCCATCAACACACGGGCAACGCCGGGTAACCCCGCTAGTTATATATAAAAAATAATTTATAAAACAAACAGTAGGTTCTCTACAGGGCAATGTAGACTACAATTGTCACTGCGGTGAGGCATGTGGAGCTTCCTCCTGGTTAACTGCGATGAATCCCCTAATAGAGCAGGCAATCTATCGATTTGATGGAAAAAAAGAGCGATTTTCACCAATTTCAATAAAAAAAATACAAGATTCTGAAACATTCGTTGATCATAATTAAATCCTAGGCAACATTGGGTGACCCTACTCGTATATATATATATATATATATATATATATATATATATATATATATATATATATCGCAAAGCGAAGTAACCCACTTTTTAGAAGCAGAGGAAATGAAATTCAAAACATAAGTTTAGAAAGAACGACCACGTGCGGACTTTTTTTTTTTAAATAAAAAAATATTTATTTAAAAATTCAAATGTTCGGCTTATAACGATGCCTTCATCAGGAATATTTTCAAAAACAATACATTTTTTTTCTTACTTGCCATGGTGTAATTTGGCACAGTTTATTTGTCTAAGATGTTGTGTCCAGTGGAGAAGCGCCCGATCCTGCGTTAATGTGTAGAAAGAGAAGTAATCCACTTTGCAACACATTAGCGTAGGAATTATTAACCATTAGAGGAGGTTTTTTATGGCGTGAGAAAGTTAATCTGTTCCTACAATTAAATTATGTTCTTTTAATAAGAGTTAACTTATTAATGGCGATATATTATAGAAACTTTCACGTTTTTAATTGTACTTAATTTTGCGATAAGCACTGATTCAAGAAGTCTCCATCGCGTTTTTTTTATTATTATTAAATTTAACTATTTTTGTTTGTTTGAAATCAAAAGTATGATTATGCTGCTTTGAATGAGAGAATAATGCATTCAGAAAATTGCTATTTTTTATATCTCTTTTATGTTCATTCGGCCTTTTCTCTAATCTACGTTGCGTTTAACCAACGTATATATGATGGCAATTTTGGAAAGGAACAGTGTATATGCCTGCATTGGAAATTGGTTTGTTTTGGAGATGTTTGCTGTTTTTAATGTTTGTTTTATAGCTTGTTATGTGTTTTGCATGTTTGGAATTCCTAATTTGTTTAGTGTGTTGCAAATTAGTTTATTATTGATGTGTGCGTGTGTGTGTGCGTGTGTGTGTGTGTGTGTGCGCGCGCGTGTGTGTTTGGGGGTAAAAGAGAAATGTTTGGTACATATGATTTTTGTTTATTTATCCTGGAAAATAGTTGTGTGGCTTTTTTTTCTTGGCATTTAATATAAAATATATGGGATATTACAAGGTTTTCAAAGTGGTTGTGAGGTATTTGAATTCTTCGTGCAGATATTCTGGACTACAAATTCTGAATGCACGTAGAAAAAAAAACAATTATCATAACTGTTTTTATTTTATTATTTTATTTATTTTGTTATTATGGTGTGAATAGAAATGTATGTAATCATTTTTATGTTTAGTTTTGCGGTGAACTTTGAAAGATAGTTTATTATTGGATTTTATAATAAGTATGTCTAGAAAAGGTAATGAGTAATTGTTTTCTGTTTCATAATGAAATTTATGGAGGGTTTGGCTGAGTCTAATTTGTCTTTAATATTATCTATGTGCGTGTTTTCAGGAAGAAAAATTAAAATGCCGTCAATGTATCATAAATATTCTGTGTTTGGATATAATCTAAATTTGAAAGGACCAGATTCTAGAAATTCTAAGAAAAGGTAAGCTAATATTCCACTAAGAGGGTACCCATAAGAAAAACGAAATTTTGCTTGTAGAAATTGTTATTGAATTGAAGATAAGTCATTTGAGTTATAAGTCTAATAATTGTTATAAAAGTGTCGGGGAGAAACGTTTGATTTTTTTTCACAGGGAAATTAGTATATAATGATGTTATATCTAAGCAGTGTATAGTTTTGTTATGTACATTAATGTTTTTTTTTTATATATCTCCGGAGTTATTTAGCGAGAGGTGCTGATAGTGCCCATTAGTGGAGTTTTTTAAAAAATTTTTTACACGGTGGTCGCCACTTATCAAGGCCCGGAAGCCACTCAGGGATAAGGGTTATTGCAAGTACAGTACGTTAGTGTGGAGATTTGATGAAGTGTTTACTTAAGGGGGCGGTTCATTAGGAATTTGTTAACGTTGGACTTGAAGACATCCAAGTTGTAGTCAGGTGGGAAGCAGGCAGACGGAACAGAGTTCCACAGGCGTACAGTTCTAAAAAAGAAGCTTTGTTCATGGAATCCACGTTTTGATTTAGGCACAGATAAAGAGTGCGGGAAATTTTTCACAGTGGATCCAGCTAGACGGGTGTTTTTTGTGAAAGATGTGCGAGGGGGACCATGGAAATAACGATAAAACAAGGATAGGCTCGCAACGTCTCTTATGTGGGAGAGAGGTTGCAGGGAAGAGAAAATGGCATCCCCCACTAAGCCACAAAATCTATTTTGTAATCTCTCAAGGCAGGATAGGCTGTTTTTAGCAGCTCCTACCCAGATATGGCAGCAGTATTCCATCCTTGGACGTACTTGGTTTTTATATAGATAGAGAATTGCAAGTTGGGAAGTTGGATATCGCCCGTGCAATTTTGTATGCTTTTTTAAAGATTTGTTGAAAGTATAAATACTTCTACTTACTCTTTTTAAATTGGTGTTAGTATATGTGTCTTTGTCTGCCAACAATGTAGAAACTTTCTCCAGATATCTTTTCCCATTATTACTATACCACCACCTTTATCAGCTTGTGATATAATTATGTTCTTGTTATTTGATAGGTGTTTCAAGGCATCTATGTATCTCTTTGGTAGAACAGTTTCATAGGGCTGAATAGCTGCGACTGAAGTAACACCCTGTATGAAGCCTTTTTTTTACAATCTGTATCGTCATGTTTGTAATTATTAAAAATTGTGTTTGTGGTAATATTTGAATGTGTGCCAGTTGCGAATTTTAGTCCAAAACTGAAGAATTCAATTTCGATGTTTGAGAGATCTTTAGTGGTAAGATTTTGTATTAGATCCGGGCGTTATATGGTTCGCCAGTTGCTGTTTGAGATTAATTTTATTATCCAATTTGAAACTATGGTGGGTGTTGAATCTTTGAACTGATTTGATTATATTTGTGAAAGATTTGTGTATCGTTGTGGGATTCTGTGCTAGTTCGATAGTATATATATATATATATATATATATATATATATATATATATATATATATATATATATATATGTGTGTGTGTGTGTGTGTGTGTGTGTGTGTGTGTGTGTGTGTGTGTGTGTGTACGCATACAAATATATGGATAGATATATGTGTATATATACATCCATATATATACATATATATATACATATATAATTTATATAAGTATATGTGAATATATACACACAAATGTATGTATATATATTTATATATATAATATATATATATAAGTATTGTGTATGTATACACACAAATGTGTGTATATATACGTGTGTGTGTGTATATATGTATATATATATATATATACACTCTCTTTTAAAAATGAATTGTGCTCTTTCGTTAATGATCATCATAAAACTATAATCATTTAGAAAACAGTATAATTTTGTAACCATCAGTAGTTAGTTAATTTCTTCAGTTTGTTAGTGAATCAAACGTCTGTGGTAAAGGTTGGTACTGATTTTCAAATCTTGAATTTTAAGCACTTGCTACACATAGTCGTGTAAATAATCGGGAAATAACAAAATAGTTTTCTTTGAATAACATTTTATATGAGAGAAAGAGAGAGAGGGGGGAGCGAGAGATAGCATACCCCATAAAACACAATTTATATACGTTTAAGCTTGAAACGTCAATATCTGATACTAATTGGCATTTTTATGTTTTATCTATCCATACATTTATCATTTATTGCCATTTAAGTGTGTCACAGACCAAAGAGCATTGGAATTGTCAGAGTTTTAGAGGGAAAATATGGTGGGTCGGTCAGAACGTGGGTTTAGTTGACGTCAAACGTCAAATCAACACCACGCTTTAAAAGGTCAACCGAGTGATTGCTCAATTCATCAAAGAGGAAACAAGAATCATTATTTCACGGATATCGCCAAAAGCCCCTGAGAGGAGTCTCCAATATTTATGATCATAATAATTCATATTTACTTTTGTTATATATATTTCTATCTTTATTTATATATAAACGGCATTTTACCTGTTTGTGTCTGCGTATTCCTAATAGATTCAAACACGATATGTATTATTCTTAAAATATAATTATCTACTGACACATGCTTCGTCGTCTACGACTCATCAGAGTGGTTGAATCTAGCGGATTCGACATTGGGACCCCAAAGAAAGAAGCGTAAACCTCTAAAACTAGGCTATCTCGCACGACTGATTGAATGTATCGTGTTTTATGTAAATGTTTTTTGTTTTTATTTTTGTGATACGTTTTAGAATGAATTATACGAAAGTGCATTTTTACCTAAATGCGAGTTGGAAATACTTTTCCCTTTGACCAATTTGGTACCCTCTAAATAGGGAGCGGCGTATGTATTATTTTTTAAAATATAATCATCCACTAACACGTGATGTTCACATTATCGACTATCGGCAAAGAACTTTAAATTACGATTGGATATATGTGTTTAAAACTGAACATGTGTGTGTGTGTGTGTGGTCACGAATAGGCATCTATATGGTTGACTATTTTAAAAAACTAATTACATATAATGATAGAAGATGTATCGAGAATCAGGAATGGGTATGTTTGATCTGGCATAATAAAAATTGTGGGGTCTGCGTTCGCATCTGGCCCCCAAAGTATGCAAATAAAAAATGAAAAAAAAAAAAACGTTTACAAGTGTTTTTACTATAGATGTTCGTAAGACTATTTGATAAGTATGTTTCAACTTAAATAGTGATTGTATAATAAAATTGTGGGGTCTGCGTTCGCGCCTGTACTCCATGGAAATATCGCACAAACCTTAAGAAAGACTGTTCATATCTATTTGCGTAAGTATACTTTGATAATTATGTTTCAGTTTGAAGAAATATAGTATAATAAAATTATTGGATGTTCGTTCACGCCTGACCTTCATAGAATGTAAATATGTCACAAAGTTTAACAAGGTTTTTTAAAAGCGGTGAGGGTCCACAATGACACCTTAACTTTAATCTTAATTCACGTTAGCTTTTATTTATTTTTTGGAATTGAAGCATATTGTGTTGAATAAATTCACCTCATAAATTAACGTTCTTATTAAAGTGAAAGCCAAAAAAAAAAAAAAAAGTCGGAACTTTAGACAATTCTCGGCACAAATTTTGCATAACTATGTTTTTTTCCTTCTCCACTTGCACGTGGCACTCTTTCGAAAATATATAAATAGATAAATAATAAAAAATAAGAACATTACTTGTTATTGTGTCAAAAGAAGGAAAAATTCCTGCTCACGTAATCACGTGAGCATGATTTTTGAGCGTGTCTTATAAAAAACATTTACATAACCTTTTTATATTTATTTATATATCTGTTTAAGCTTTTTTTTGTCAGTGTACTAGAAGGAATTAAGTTGATTGCAACCCTTTCTGCGTGTTCTTTACATTACAATAGTACAACCCGGAATCCGACGGCACAATACTACACCGTTCAATACTGTAAAACTGAAACGAAGCTGTTCTGCTTGAAAATGGCGTCATTTTTTTCTTATTCATATTTATATCGATTCTTTGCTTTATAAAAACCTAAGTAATTACGTGTTTACTTTTTTTAATATTCCATTTTGCTGTTTCAGCTTATTTTACTAAAGTAAGTAAAACTTCATTATTTTTCCAAACTGTTTTTGTTTCTTTGTTTTTCGATATTTCGTCGCTATTATTTAGTAAGAGTGTTTAGCAGAAAAGCCAACAAACGACTACCCGAAAAAATAAATATACAATAAATAAATGTTACCATAGTCAATAAAAGTTCAGTTCATGTTTTTTTTTGTTTTGAAATAATTTTTAATGCTCTTTACTTGAAATAATTTCAGCGAACCGAAATTAAAACGAAATTTGAGGCGATAACTACTTAAATGAATTTTTATATAAACTACACATGCCATAATCGAATATTCCTCAAGCACAAAATAATGGAAAACATTAAAATATGTTTATAAATATTCCTTACGTTGACGGAACTCTCTTAAATTGTTAACACAGAATGCTCAGGTGCCCCTCCTTCAAATTGAAAACTGGGCTCTCCATTTCAGAGTCGCTGCCATTTTGATTTTTTTAAACCGGTTCGTGAATTAAAAAAAAATGTTTTTTTTTTTACAAACTACTTAAAAATACAAACCAATGAACTTTTCTACCATAAAAGTAACTTTTATTGACTATGGTAACATTTATTTCTTGTATATTTATATTATTATATATATAACATTTTCTCTTTGTAAGGAAACATCATTTTGTTGGTCACTGTTGGCTACGAATGGAAACAAAATTGATATAAAAAAATTTATTTTCGCGAAAATTATCTTTACTTTCATCATATTTTGCTTAGGGTAAAATTTTTGAGTATCAAAACCTATCTCTTTACACCCCCCCCCGCTTTTCATAACCTATCATACTTTCATCAATCACAGTCCATTTTCTGTGGGCTGTTTTTGAACCCAGTCAATGACGGGTACTTCTGCTAGTATATAGATAGTTATATGTTTTTAGAAAAAAGGATTCCAGCAGAGTGCTCTTTTATAAGAAAATATTCCGAAAATAAGAACGCATTATTTATATTTTTATTTATAAAAATTTTAGATGAGATAAGTCATCGGTACCGTCGGTTTCAAACCTGATAATAAGGGACCGTTTTAGATACCCATATCAAGCTCTCTTCAGCCGATACTCATCTGTTTTATAACCGGAATAGGAATCATATAGAAATATTACGAGATCTCGTTCAAATCTCGTGTACCTGAATCAACCTAAAGTTAAAAATTCAAATAAAAATAAGGTTTTAAAAATTGCCTGTTTAATATTTTGGACGCTACGAAAAACAAAGAAAAAAAAAAAAAAAGGAAAACCAAAAGAGAAAAGAAGAAAAAGAAAAGAAAAGGAGGAAATTAATACACTGCTAATCAAAAATTTAAGACCACTTAAAGATCTTTTTAAAAAACTTTTTTTTAAGGATGGATTTTAAACTCTTCCAACGTAAGGTTACCAATACTACAATCTAAAAGGTTATGGAAATAAAAAGCTACATTCCAAACATTTATTTTTAAAATTTACATTTTTATTAAATTAGGCTTTCTACACATGGGCAAAATTATAAGACCAGAGACAAAAATTTCTTTAAAATAGTCTGAAGAAACCCATTTTATATAAATTTCACTTATAAAACCCTATTTTATCAGATAAGAAAATGTTATTAAATTTAAAGCTCAACTTTAATTAAATAAAAAAAAACTATATATTAATTTCAAATTTTAATTTAAATTTAATTTTAAAATTAAAATTTTCTAAAAAAGCAAGTTTTTGTCTTCTTTTTATTCCTCGATCCCATTTGGCTGGAGCTCAACTTCTCTTTGGACTACTGCACTGTACAAAAAAACATGTCCATTATTTCAGCTGCTTTGAACACTTTCTAATCGGACGATATGCATAATACTGGATTTAATTTTTAACTTCATTCTCTCTAAAGAACTATTTTTGCCTTTCGGGTTACCCCAAGAGAATCTTCATGCAAGCTGAAATATTATGCACGGTTTGTTGTTATATATTTTTACTTGTTTTTCTTGGCAATTTATGACGATAATAAATTGCGGTTTCACTTAATGTCATAATCAGCAAATTCTAACAGTGCTACAAATATAATTTGCTGATTTATTTCTGTCTTCTGATGAGAAGAATAGCAAGAATAGCATTCTTGGAAACTCTGTGAATTAAGGACTTTGTAAATTATTATTTTTTTTATTTTGGAGTAGTCATTCGAACAATAAATTTTGATTGTAAAGTTCAACTTACAGTTTGAATTTTATTTTTCTTATATATATATATATATATATATATATATATATATATATATATATATATATATATATAAGTAGTATTTTATGGTTTGCTTGAAGCTTGAACCATCGTTTAACGGATAAAAAGTTTTTTTTTTAAGGCTTGACTATGCAGGAATGTACAGTCGCTGTAGGCAGATAAATAAACAAATAATTAATAATTCAATATTTTCTTTATTTACCTAATTGTAGGTGCAGTTTTTTCTTTTTATAATTTTTTTCTTTTCATAATTTTTCCAATTGTCAAGCCTTCAAAAACACCTTATATATATATATATATATATATATATATATATATATATATATATATATATATATATATATATATATATATATGAATATATATATACATATATATATATATATATATATATGAATATATATATACATATATATATATATATATATATATATATATATATATATATATATATAGTAGCAGATGCCCCGACGTTGCCCGGGATCTTCTAAGAATCAACAAATGTATCACACAACTAGTAAGCAACAACTGCGTTTATTATTGACAAAGTACATTAAATTACGATTGCATATATATATATATATATATATATATATATATATATATATATATATATATATATATATATGTGTGTGTGTGTGTGTGTGTGTGTACTAGAAGATTACCTGCCATTTCCTGAGATCTAATAAGGATCCATAAACGTCTCACACAACTAACACACCATAAGTCCGTATATTATCGGAAAGAACATTAAATTACGATTGTGTGTGTGGGAAGAGAAATTAGTTCATAAAAGTTGTCTAATACCTGTGGAGAGTACGTTTAAGTGTTTGCCATATGTATTTACATTACCTTTTAGAGGGTAGTTAAAATTATTTTGCACGTGTGCCGTACATAACCCATCCTAGGGAAAGAAAAACTAATATATACATATGTTGTATAATACTTGTTTTAGGGTAGGTAAAATATTCTTTTGCTCGAAACAGCAAATAATACACAGACATCAAAAGATTCCCTATCCTAAGAATAACAGATATGTTTAAAATCAGCTTCTTTTTTCTCATTGTTTTATATGGTCCTGAGCAACGCCGGATAGCGTTTTTATCTTTTATTATATAAATCTCAAACGTCTGTTAGTATATGTCTGCTGAAAACTTTTTCGGCATCGGACTGGGTTGAAACCTGTACCATCTTTTATTTGCTTCATCGGGTATCTGTGCTCTTTCTTTTACCTCCAGACCCGGACAACGCAGGGTACCCCCGCTAGTCTATTATACAAATGACAAAATGTATGTGTGTGTGCTTCGGGACGACTCATGCAAGTCGAAAATACTTGCAAGTATGGCGAGTTCCTGTATACACGTGAACATAACATTTGATCACTGGTTCACCAGAAAGAAAGAAGGGATCAAAAAAGGAATCTTCAGATGCTTTCATCGGACGTGTCAGGCCGTGACAATATCGGTATCGTTTTAAAGCTCGATGTCTCGGACGACAATATGGAAAAATTGGCCAAAAACATTAATTTTTTCACCGTAAACTGGTCCGTTATTTTACAAGGAGGGGGTCACTGTTTTCGTTGACATTTTTCATTAAAACCTCGCGTCAACGACGTCGTATAAAAGACGTTATATCAATCGCCCGTGACGTCACAATCGTGGTAGGTACATTGATAAGATTGTTTGCTTTTTTTCACCTCCTTCTCCTCCTACATGTACGGGTTCAAGCCTCCCTACCACTCCTTTCAAAAAACTTTTTTTTGCTCAACCAACATCCTTACGCACACCGTCATACAGGCTAGTGTATATATAAATGCTTTAATTATGAGAATTATATTATTTTTTTTATTTGGCTTGGTGGGGGATGACCTTTTCTCTTCCACAGAAGAGACGTTGCGAGCCTCTCTCTGTTTTATCGTTATTTCCATGGCAAGTGCTCGTCTGAGCTCCATTCTCTGGTCCCCCTGCCAATCTTTCACGAAAAACACCTGACTAGCTGAAACCACTGTCAATAATTTTCCCCACTCTTTATCCGTGCCTAAATCAAAACATAGATTCCATGAACAAAGCTTCTTTCTTAGAACTGCGCGGCTGTGGAACTCTCTTTCGTTTGCCTGTTCCCCCCCCCTCCCGAATTCAACTTGGATGTTTTCAAGTCCAACACAAACAAATTCCTGAGTAATGACACCTTATCAAACCCCCAATACTAACTATTACTAAGATACTATCCCACTTGTTAGTGTACGCACAATAACCCTTATCTTCGAGTGGCTCCTGGGCCTTGATAAGTGGTGACCCCCCATGTAAAAAAAAAAAAATTATGAAATTGTTTTAGACACAACAGTTTTTACATTTCTTCTGGAAAAACAGAGATATATTACTCTCTTTGATGGTTAAGTGTTAACGAAACGAACCGTGAAGAAAATTATCGTTTTAGAAATAAACACGGTTACTGGGATCTAAATTTCTATTATTTGTGATCTGAAGTTAGAAATGAATATCTATTGAGTTTAAATTTTTACGGTCTAAACATGTGTGTGTGTGTGTGTGTGTGTGTGTGTGTGTGTGTGTGTGTGTGTGTAGAGATAAAATGGTAAGGCAAGCACAACTAGATAAAAAAAAAACTCTACCCGGTTAAGAAACAAACAACAGAATAAGTTAAGAAAATAAAGAGTAAAGTTACATAAGAATTACACTATCAAGTCAATAAAAGTTACAGAAAGAGGAATAAGGGAGAAACCTCGTTAGGCCATGGCATTTCGAAACTAAATGCTTCTCGTCATAAGAGAAGAAAAGGCCGGTATTATACAAATGTAGAGGTAAAAAGAAAACACCGACTTTGAAAGCATTCAGATTAGAAATTGAAAAATTATTTAGATTAAAATTAGAAATATGTATATATACATCTCTCTCTCTCTCTCTCTCTCTCTCTCTATATATATATATATATATATATATATATATATATATATATATATATATAAAGAGAGAGAGAGAGAGAGAGAGAGAGCCTATAGATTCCCTATAAGTGATGAAACACAAATGATTGTAGCTAGCTTAATTGCTATATATTTTCACAACTCACTACCTAGCTTTACTAGCGTGTTGAGCACTATTAAAGTAAATACTGCAAATTGATAATAAAATAACATCTCTTTGTAGCATTTTATCTGAATTCGTGATATATATATATATATATATATATATATATATATATATATATATATATATATATATATATATATATATAATCTAGGTTTAAATTAATAGAAGTGAAAGCATTAGTATATTTCCTTTTTGATCCCTTCTTTCTTACTGGTAAACTAGCGATCAGAGTTTATGTTAAAGCGTGTACAGGGACTCGCCATACTTGCAAGTATTTTCGACCTGCATGCGTCGTCCTCAAGTATGTGATGATCTTGGTTAAACAAATTTAAAGTAATTAATTTATAATTAAAAATGTTTTTAGAAAATTTTTAGATTCATTTCCCACATTCGTACCGAGTCGAGTTGATTGTAGTTTTTTTTTTTCAAACAGATGAATAGCGCTTCGAGGGTGGGGAGACCAAGACTGGAGTTGGAAATAGTGTGGACTGGAGCATTTTCAATTAGTTTATTTTGGAAGTTTCTTTTGGAAATCTTGTGTTCTGTTAAATATTGGTGAATAGAGCTCTGTGAAAAGAGGGGATGGCATGTAATGCGGCAAGAAATAGTTGGCCTATATATATATATATATATATATATATATATATATATATATATATATATATATATATATATATATATATATATATAGTCTTTCGGGGTATGTTTCAAAACTATATGTTACATTCCAAAGATGTACCATAGTTTCATGCACATGGACCGATTTTTACTCTTTACAAAACAAAGCACCTTGCACCTGAAGAGTAAAGGGCTACTTTGATAAGGGCCAGACTTATGGGAGAGAAAGCTAGGTGATAAATTGAGCAGTAAAATTTTTATTCACATTACGTTTACACTTCTGCATTTGAGTACAATCTGAGAAACAGAGGGCAGGAAGGTAATTCCAGAGGCAAACGGTCCAAAGAAAGTAGTAGAATATATTGTAGGGACCTCTGCAGTGGAGAAGTGGAATTTTGCTGCCTGTCAGGTGGGTCGAGGCTATTTACGTTGAGGGGGTATAAGTATAGCAAATCACAGTTTATGAAAGTACTTCTAAATCAAGCACAGAGATGCAATATGGAGGCAATATGCCTGGACTGGAGTTTGGCAGACATTGCAGACCCTATTAGGTTGGAAATAAGTTTTTTTTTATGCTGTGTTCAAGAAGGTCAATTCGTCTTTGACTGGAAAACAAAAGACTTTATAAAGAGTTGTACTTACCTGTATGCCATGTCATCGTCTTCCCCACCCCACCCCCAGTACATATTAGAATATCCATTGACTAATTGAAAATGTTCTGTTTTCATGTTTAGTACGCCGCCAACCAATAATTCATAAGCCAGCCTGGAATGAAAGAAAACAAATAAAAGATTAACGCTATGCACGCAGAAAGAAAATAATATATATATATACACTAAACTACCCGTGACCCGTTAGGTCAGTATATGTTATAGCAAGCTATGGAGTAGTGAGTATATTAATTATGCTAAAAATGTGCCCGTTTGTGTGTACAACAATGACCACCACATTTAATATAAGGAATTTCATTGCTTAATATCCGGAAAACTACTTATTTGTGGAAAATTTTAATATTCGTTTTCAGCATACACTAAAACCTCTATAAGTTGTCATTTTAAAGGAAAATGTAAGGTGGAAAGCAAGTAAAAATTTACCAAACTTTATTTTTATATTTGCTTAAAAGAAAAGCTACATTGTATTCACTGTTGGTCATCCATAGCATAAAAATTGTCTGACGTCATTCCACCAAATAGTTTTGTAAACAAAGAAGTGTGACTTTTTCATGGAAAATACTCGATGAGCTAAAATCACTATATATGATTTTCCCCACTATCTCTACCCGGGTTACTAACATGCAGATGTTCAATTGTAATGTTAACAGCTATACTGCAAAGATCCTTAGATGCCGGAAAGCCTTCTACTCTAATAGTTTCTTCCCCTTAACTGCTAGACTTTGCAAATTCCCTCCCGGGTTCCTGCTTTCCCACTGTACTGACATGCAGATGTTTAATTGTAATGTTAACAGCTGAACTCTCAGCCTAGTATCTCTGTTAAATTGGTCCAAGTGGCACTGTGTTTTGTTTGGGATGAATTAACAGTAAAAAAAAAAATTAATTTAACCCTAGTATACAAATGAAACTTTTTCAGCACCGACTTACCTTTATAGACCTAATAACTCCTTAATTCTATTTTGCACTCTCTATTCTAAAGTCTCCAAATTGTCTATCCCACATCAAGTGTCTGGCAGAATTAACCCTTATCTCGCAGTATCATTGGCATTAATCTTGATTACTTTAGAATCGTACATTTTGATAACAGGGAAAGAAATATAAATATACTTGCGTGCGTTTGGCAGCGATTCATTTTGACATTTTATGTACGAAATGATATTTTCACACTGGCTTTCCTCTAGTATTGATTCTTGATGCCCAATAACTCTTTATTGCTTGTCAGATTCTAGACTAAACAGAAACATCATGGCTTGCAGCGTGCCGTCTGGATGCAAATTTGGTCTAAAAAGTAACAGGATTAATGATGATGATGATGATGATGATGATCTTCTGTTTAACACCCGTGTTATATGCTAACATATATTGGACAGTTCGTATTATTTGGATCTACTGGACTACTGTTCTCATCTTGAGAGTGATTTTCATGACGTTTCAGTCAATGTAACCTCCGACCTTCATCAGGTGTATCTTGTCGAACTCAGGAATGTTTCTGTCGAACTCGGGAATTTGGATTAAATTTCCAGGTTAACAGAAACATTCCCGAGTTCAACCAGATGCACCTGAAGAAGGTTGGAGGTTACATCGACTGAAACGTCATGAAAATCACATTCAAGATGAGGACAACAGTCTAATGGATCCAAATAGTAGAAATAACCAATCCTCATCTTAAAAATTCAGAAAAGATATATTTGACAATTGAGGAGAATAGAAAGTAAACCTTGAATTTTCTTTTCATATTTTGTCTTTTACTTCTCGCATTCCATGAGTGCTGTTTCTAACAAAGGGGGGAAAAATGCTATTTTTTTTAGTATCTGTGTATCTAACACTTATCGTCGTTTTAAACTTTGAAGAAGTATTTTTAGCTCTTTACATCACATGGCCTCAAAACTTGTCTGAAGCGATTTTCATAAAAAAAATTGATTTCCAAGCTAACCTTTCTCAGGCCAGGTATTTATGTAGCCCTTTTTCTCCCAAATCCATCCTTATCACTTCCTCTCATGTTTTCCTCGGCGTTCCCTTGCGAACTGAACCTGCTATCCCAACTGTTCTACATTTATTAACCCAAGATCTGAGTTGAAATATAAAACATGTATGAAAAATGATGACAAATGAAGTTCGCTGCTTAAAAATGTCGTGTTTGTTGTTTGGGAAATCCTCACTGCTTTCCCTTTTTTACATTAAAATTATTATTGACAGAGTTTCCGAATAGAGGCTGTATTTTATATTTTTTTAAAAATTAATTTAATGCTAAAAATGGAGTTGTTATTTTATAACCCACTTTGCAAAAGGCCCGTTTAAAATAAATAAAAGATATTGGTTATTTGTTTATATTTCAAATGTTCTGATCCAGAGAAATGAAAATTTATGCAAGACGTTTTTTTTCGCAAATTCATTTTTCCTGCTGAGCTTCGATGCTCTACCATCTGAGCCAACTACCCTGCGGCTGAAAGTAGAAGAAATTCTACCGCTTTTGAATGAATTTATTTTTTTTTAAATCTGTTTACATATTTTACTATTTTTTATTATACAGATTAGCGAATACATTAAATTCTTTTAATGAATGGCATTGCGTTCAGCTAAGCAGAAAGCATTATTTCCCCCATGAGTCCTCTATCTATAGGGGATCACACACACACACACACACACACACACACACACACACACACACACACACATGACCTTGCTGTCCGTCTGTCTTTGTGAGGTAGGGTCTCTACCATACTACTCTGTACATTTTTGGTTTACAGATAAAAATCTTCTTATACAGGGGATTTAGACTTGTGAAACAAATCTGATTTGGTTTTTAACCAGAAAAATTAGCTGTTTATGGACCGAAATTGAAAGAAAATCGAACCTGGCAGACGTAAGTTGACTAAATATGTATTCATTCAAATATTTACCCATATGCAAATAACACATCTATAGATTAAACTACTTTACTTTGGAAGTTTTTATATCCATATGGACATGGCACAGATGGTAACGAATAAGGCTAGAGAGCTATATGTTTTGGTTTCGTTTCTAGCTGATGGTACAAAGTTATATTTTATTTCAACTTTTGAAATCACTGCTAAATATTGAGTACGATATAATAATTAATAAGATATTGACTCTATAAATGTACATGAATGAAAATTTCATATTTAAGCATATTATATGATCTCTTTATAAAAAGATAGAATCGACCGATCATCAAGCACAAGATTCAAGCAACCAAGCATATATATATATATATATATATATATATATATATATATATATATATATATATATATATATATATATATATTGGTTTACTAATTTTAAAGATAAAAGCTGTCTTAACTTTATTACATTCTACATAAAAAACTACTATCAATCGGTTACTCCTATTCTTTTAAATAAAACCCTTATTTTTGCAAAAAACACTCAGATTTAACAAACTTAGAAACTAAATTGATTCGCTTGGCCGGACGTTCTCTCATACATTTTGACAATAAGCATTGCACTAGGAAGGATACCCTCAACAATTTTTGATATCTTTATGGGTGTTCAGACTCTGCATAGGTGACAAATCTGGTGGGGATTTTCCTGTTGAAAAAACTAAAAATACATTTTAAACAGATCCGGAGAGGCTTATATAGAGATTATGCCCTTTTCGTCACAAAAGCTTGACCTAGGGAATACAATAAAACAATTAAGGAACTTCATGATTTCTTTAATAATTTTAGACTTTCTATAACAATTGAACCTAATAAGAACACTTCTAACTACTTGGACATTACATACTCGGAAACATACAGCCCCTACCATAAGCCAAACTTTACACTTCTGTATGTTCATAAGTTCTCCAAACACCCTCAATCAATCATTAAATCTATAATATCATCTACCTCCAATAGAATCTCTCAATGTCAAAATATGTAGCGTACTAAAAGAAACCATCAGTCTAATAACAATGTCAATAATAACTTCACCCCCCCCCCATCCACAAACACTCCAACCAAATCCTCCTAACCATAATAAGTCTAGCCCAAGAAAAAGGCTGAGGAGAAAAAATAACATCTGGTTCAACCGCCTCTCTCCACTTCAGTTCTAATGTAAAAACCAATGTCCTTAGGGATTTTTTCAATATTGTTGAAAATTCATTCAAATACCCGCATAGATATATTTATTTAATAAAAACTCCATCAAGATCTCATACGCTACAATGCCTAACTGAGCCAGACAATTATTTCTTCTAATAAATCAAAGAAGCGGAAGCAACCCCTTTCCCAATAGTCACTAAAACTAAATGTAATTGTCAAAATAAGCATGAATGCCATCTTGACAACAACTGCATACATACGGATATAATTTATTCTTGCACTGTAACAGAGATACCCTCTAAACTCCGCCAAATAAACTCTTCCACCAGTTCGCAACTGCCAGGACAGTTTAATAATAATGAACTAGATGAACACTCTCTCCTAATAAACCTGCATGGAGACAGCACTGGCAGAATGAATAATGAGGGTTCTTCTTTGGATAATTCCCATAATAACAACTTAGACAAGCCGCCCTACCGCAAAACCCCCAGTATTCTCTACATATTGTACCCTAACCATAACAACTGTATGATCCAAATCCCCAACAACAGTAACCAGAATTCACCAAAAAACAAATACCTATATCGGATCCACCTCCACGTTAATCAAGCTGAGAATTTCAAACCATATGTCATCGTTTAACAATATGAATGCAGATGTGAAACAGGGAACATCTTTAATGACTTTATTAAAAAATCTTAAATCTATGAACACCACTTTCTCAATTAAATGGACAATTATCAGTAAATCCAAGTCCTATACCCCAGGATCCAAACTCTGTTGCCTGTGCTTAACTGAGTTAGTTAGAAAGTTTCCTCACAAAATATTACTTTACTTAATACTAGAAGCGAATTGATATTCCAATGTAAGCATAAAGCGAAATACAAATATAATAACTTTGTAATCACTTAACTTCCTTTGCATAATAACTATTCACATATAGTCCTTATACCAACTTATCTCATCTTTATTTTATTTTGAATAATGTACTGGCTCTTAATTTGCTTTACTGTTTCTATTGCTTACTTCTCTGTAACATGATTAACAGTTTCCTTAGTTACCAATGAGACTGTATATCATGCTACCTCATATATATATATATATATATTATTATAACCACAAAAGATTACTGATGACCTTTAACGTGGACTCCCATTATGCTCTAACTACATAACTGTTTTAAATCCATCATAAGATTGCTATTGCTGCCACTATATAAGATATCATAATTACCAGAGTTGCCATTATTTTTAGTACTATTATTATTATTATTATTATTATTATTATTATTATTATTATTATTATTGCCACTGTCACCATAATTGTTATGATTAATAGGGTTAGTAGAAGCACTAATACAAATAGAAACCTTAATAATCTCCTGATTATTATCATCAAGATTGTTATTGTTCATTCAATAATTGCTATGTTATCTTCGTTATTAAAATAGTCAACTGGAATTATCATCATAACATTTGATTTTCATTTTAGTATCATTAGCATGATAATTCTAATAATTTATGATAATTGGCATAATCGCTTTTAAAATTTAATTAATCTGTAGTTCAAATAATACATTACCACTGGTAGAATTTTTTTTTATTCACTTCGTTCAAATGTATTGATTTTATTACACTATGAATAGTACTATTTCCATATTATCCTCAAATTCTTGGAATATCATTCGTATTATTAGTTAGATATCTCCTTTAGTGGTAATAAAGAAATTGGTTTTGAAAGCCGTTTTTACTTTTATTTTTATTCTAAATACTAACTTTATTAACAACCTAATAATTATTTTTAATTACTACCAACTTTATTATACTTCATTTGATACGAGATTCTAGTTTTCTTTATTTTCTTACTTCTAACCGCTTAATCTGATCTTCCTTTATTTTCCCTAAAAATAACCTTTGAGAAATTACCTGCACATAAATGCTTTAGTCCCTTTCCTTCTCCCCCCCCCTCCGGTCCTTCTTTTCCTCTTTAGCCTAACCCTAACATCTTGACTGCTGCTCTTAAACTAATTTCTGAAAGTGACAAGCCCCATTTCACTCAAGCCCATGGAAGCAATAAAAATCGACACTCTTGCCTCTGACTTGGATTTGATACCCCATGTATATTGGTAATACTGATATAATTTCATTCTTTGACGGTTTTTGGATTATTCACCTCGATCACATAGAATTGAATTATCACCAAATTTCACCATTGTCTACTGAGACTGTTTGAAACTCTAAAACCAAATATATACTGCCTTCGCTTCTTGATATCTACAAAAGACTATACTACATCTTGAAATTACCCATTCAGATTTGTCTTTCCTCCTTTTTTCGTCTCTTTCTTTATTCATCTTAAAAAACATTGTCTTGCTAATTTTTTAGCTCTGCTAGTGTTATGGAGAAGGTCCGGACAATCACTAGAATACAATGAGACAATCCAGGCAGTTTACCTGTATTTATGGTGCCTGGAATGTGTCAATATTATGTCAATCGGCTAGGAAAGCTAACCGATATTAAAATGGGTTAGACCAAAACCAGCAAAAGTACAATAAACAAAACTGGCGAAAATAAGGTAATCAGGTCAATCGGGGAATTCTGACCCAGAGAGTTTGATAGACAATAAACAAAGCTGGACTGAAAAAAAGGTCATCAGGTCAAAGCATCATAAATAAAAAAGAAGAGAGAAAAGACAGGGTAGAGATACAAAAACAAAAATACAGGTCAACACAGAGTTCTACAACCCCCTTCTCCACTAATCTCTACCTCGCTCCGGTGTTAGTTGTCATTTTTATTTTGATGTCTAAATAAACAAATCTGTATTGAAAACATAAGAAGGGTCTTGTATTCATTTTAACATGAAAATAACTTTTCCTTTATATGGACAAGAGAAACTTGATGATCACAGCACATTCTTATAGCTATATAATTTGAAGAGAAGAATTTTGCATTCTTTGAAAGTCCGCAGAATAAGGATATATTAACCGTCTCTATTTATTGGATGAATTCTGTTGGAAAATAAATTTGACATATAAATTTTGGTTTACAGCTTTATATATATAAATTCATCTATCATCCCTTTTTTAAAAGATGAAATCGCCCGATCATTGAAGAAAAGATGCAAGCAAGCAAGGTCCACAGAGTTTTATATATATATATATATATATATATATATATATATATATATATATATATATATATTATGTACAGAAAGTTGTTAGTTGAGACAGATCATTGGTACCGTCGGTTTCAAGCCCGATAATAAGGCCCGTTTAAGGTATCCTTATCAAGCTCTCTTCAGCCAATATTCGTCCTTATTATCGGGATTGAAACCGACGGTACCAATGATCTGTCTCAACTAACAACTTTCTGTACACAAAATATAAGTACGCTCTTAAAATTTGGATTTTCCTTTTAATTGAGCACTCTGCTGGAATTCTTTTTCCAAAAAAAAACTAATCATAATTATATATATATATATATATATATATATATATATATATATATATATATATATATATATATATATATATATATATATATTGATGGGTTGATTGCAGGGGATTAAATGACTTACTGACTAAATAGTTTTCTAACGAATTATAAAAAATATAAAAATTAAATAAATTTTTTTAATATATTTTTAAAGGTTAAAAAACTTTCAAGACTATATATATATATATGCATACATACATATATATATATATATATATACATATACATATATATATATATATATATATATATATATATATATATATATATATATATATATATATATACAAAGATATGACAGAAGAGAGTGAAAACAGTTTATTTCAGTAAACATAATTTATAGAACAAAATTTTAAAAAATAGATGGTCACAAATTTAATAACAAATACTTGATTTACATTCCCTTTGGTGTGTATAATGCTAGGACTCTTCTAGGCATGGCATTGATCAGTTGACACATATGATCTTGAGAAATGTCTTGCCATATCTGACGCGCTAATGCTAAAAGTTTAGGCTTAGAAGATGGCTTCCTTTTCTTCTTGAGAAAGTTCCATTCTAATATGCCACAGAAGGTTTCAATTAGTTCCATTCTAATATGCCACAGAAGGTTTCAATTAGGTTCATATTTGGTACTTACTTGGTCAAACCAACGTTGTGTCGCCCTAGCATAGTGAAAAGGAGCTTCGTTTTCCATAAATAGAAAGTTCGTATTTATTTTGCCTCCCCACAGGACAGAGTTAGACACCAGTGTCATTTTTTAACATGGAGAAAAGGAACAAAAATAAAAATTGTCTCAGTGGTGAAAGATTTCCCCTCCAGTAACAGAGAACAAGAAATTGAAGTGTAGCATCTGAAGAACAAATACTACACTTTGATCTTGGCCCGAAATTAATTGATTAATTTTACTACTTGAGAATATTGGTAGGACTCCTTTGTATAATATTGAAACATGTAGCAGAATTGATGCACTCCGCCAAATCTGAGCGGCCATCACTCCAATTTGCACTCCTACCATAACCGATAAACCCCTATGATTCAGCGTTGGCTGCAATCTTTTTAATTCAAACTCTTTCTGAGGGAACCGCCATACCCATGCCCTTCCACTGTCGGGAAATAATGCAAATCATGACTCATCAGAGAAAATGACATTGGTTCAAAAGGTCATAGGTCTCTCCACCATCTCACGAACCCAATCTTTTCTGCGCTTGATATTGACAGGACGAAGAAAACGTTTCTTTCCTGCAGTTCTACCAAAGTAGCCCAGCTTGTGAAGATATCTGACAACCGTTGTGGAACTGACACCAACTTCTGTTGCAATATCAGAGGCTTTGCACCAAGGATCCTCTTCAAAATTTCTTTTCACAAGATGCAGAGTTCTTTCAAAGGGCCCAGTGAGACATGGATGAGGTTTTGTGTACTCTTTGTCCTCTCTTGTGAATTGTACGATCATTCTATTAAAAGTAGAAAGGAGTATTTAAAGATATCATGCTATTTTGTGTTGACTAAGACCCCCTTCATGTTGACCCACGATTCGTCTGATGCTCCTTTCGTTTGCGGCATGCTTCAATGCTAGTTAGACGCAATTTTAATGAGATACCCTTCTTATATGTAAGTATAAATAATCATATATTTATCTTAGGAAAATATTTATCTTAGTGTCTATTCTTTTCTGTCATGTCTGTATATAAGGTGATGTTTTGTTTTTATTATCGATAATACCGACATATGAACAGTGCCTTTGTATTTTGATTGATTTTATATATACTTTTAATATTTTTTTACATAGATAAAAGTAATCTATAGACACATGTTCCTTACTAACTAGCATTCGACAGCATGGCTTGACTTTAGTAAGAATCCAATACCGAACTATGATTTGTATCACTTAAAATATTATTAAAAAAATATTAAATTATAATCTCTACTATCATATAAAAGGAACTTTGTCTGTGTGCGTGAGTGAGTTTGTTCCCTATGGACTCAGAAATGGCTGGGCAGATTTTTTTTTTAATTTCAGACGAGAATGTTTTAATTTAGGTTTTGTATCGGAATGCATCTGATAAGTATCGAAAATCGAAATTTGAAAAAATCTGATTTAAGAAGCAAGTTTGCTTTTGTCTAAAGTTAACATTTTGTACAGCTTAACATTACAAGTGTATTTGAGAGGTGTTACCACCGTACAAGCAGAAACCCCAGCCTATAAATCAACAGTAGATTTTTTTTATAAGACAGGGGCGTGTTTGAAATAGATGTTTCTGTTTAGAACAGAATTAAATCATGGTTCTTGACTTTTGCATTTTAAACTTTAAGTGAAGTCATTATTTACAGATAATTTCATAAAATCAAGAGTAGATTCACATCTATTGTGAACTAATTCACTGCAGAGAAGCATGTTAAGTTTCTTCCTGATACAACGTAGTGGGTCCCCCAACTAGACCAGGCAATCAATCGATTTGATTAAAAAATTTAGCGATTTCACCAATTTCGATGACAATAAAAGTATAGGATGGTTGAATATTTGTTGATCCTCGTTCAATCCCGAACAGCATCGAGTCTTCATGCTAGTATACATATATATATATATATATATATATATATATATATATATATATATATATATATATATATATTCACCTGTTTCGCCATTTAATGACTCACCATTGTGGCGAGAGAGTATGAGTGTATCATTCTTGGGATTCAAATTCCCGATGCCAATCAGTATGAACTGTGAACACGGCAACCCCCCCCCCGATGCTCTACCATATAAATTAACTTGTTACTGGAAATGGAAAAAATTATATTGTCATTAAATACTTTTGTTTACAGTGGAATGAATTACAGACGTAACAGGTGGTTATAACTGCAGATTAAGAAACTGTTAATTGATCCCGAAGGGAAAAACGGGAATGCGATCATATTGTCATGGGCTTGGAAAATATGTGTCAGGTGGCTCGGTGTGGAAACGACCGGTAATAAATGTTTTTTTCTTTCATTTAAAAAAACAAAAAAAAAACTCATGTCCGATTTCTTTCCCTTGTTTCTTTGCAAGGTTTTCATATACAACATTGTTTCCGGGGTAAAATGTTACACTTTTGCTTAGTGTAATTGCTAAACAGCAAATAACATGATTATTTTTTTCAATCTCTTATAATAAATATCAACGTGCAGAAATTTGAATGTAATTTGAACAAACATCTTACAGCCCAACGCTTCACCCAAGTTAACCTCCTATAACTCTGGCCCTATTACAGCAGCGTGTTCACGCTTCACTTGCAATATGTCTTGTTTGAGGTGTACACAAGTAAAAAACAAAGCAAATAAAAGAATAAAATAATGTTTTTACAGTGAATCCACATTTTGCTGTTATAATTTTCAATTCACCTTGTCCTTTTTGTCAAACTTTGTTGTGTTCGTGTTGAAGGACATACCATCTTGTGTGTGCAGATTTGTGAGATGGGGGGGAGGACGCAGGAGAAGAAAATGCTGGCAGCACAAATAACAGACACCGATTGATAGAACAGCAACAACAATTCACATCAACATTTCATGATGCGAAGAAGAAAGACAAAATCAATTGTGTTGCCATAAAATGGCGTGTTCTCAAGAAAAGAAAGAAACAACATATTTGCTGGTCAAATGAAAGCGACCAAAAAAAAAAAAAAAATAGAAATAAAATCTATGCCAAAGAAGTTCATAGAATATGGAAGATGTTTTTCCGAAAGTCTTTCAAAATACATTCTTTTAGATGAGGTGGAAGAAAAATATGCATCAATAAACCCACACAGGCGAATGTATGCATAACAATAATAAATAATGAATTTGACTAGTCTGAACACTTGCTTAGATATGTTTTTCTTTTACATATCAGAGTTACCATTTATTAAGATATGAGTCACTCGAGGATAAAGGTTAATGAGATGGAAATGAATGCTAAGATAATATGAAGAACACTATGGGAGTACTAACATGGATCAATACTATGAATGTCATTTGATTATATATATATATATATATATATATATATATGAATGTATGTATGTATGTGTGTGTGTGTGTGTGTGTGTGTGTGTGTGTGTGTGTTATGGAAGCTCAGAAAAATATTGATACTGTGGAGATTTCTGGGTAGATACAAACAGAGGCTGAAGAGAGTCCGACATAGGCGACCAGATATTGGTCCCTTTTGTTTGGGATTTGAAACCGCCGGTACCTATATTTTTCTGGTCTTCTGCTACACATGCTTCACACTTCTTTTGATATTTTCTTGGTAATCAAATACTCTTGTGGTTCTCTCCTGCTAACCTTGCATATATATATATATATATATATATATATATATATATATATATATATAATTTTATAAATAACTACGGACACTAGTATTTCATCCTTTCGGGAATTATCAGTTGCGATTACACCCAGTCGAGAGATTCAAACCCGACCATAAGCCATCTTTGACTCCATTAGCAAAGAACCAACCACACAGCCAACGTTAACTGTGAGAAATCAAGATGAAATTTAAACATTTATTATTAAATGTCGAAACATTCGTCCAGAGTGATCTATTAATTATAGCATCATGTGAGCTTTCATTTTCAACTTTAAAGTGCTCAACAATAAGAACCGAGTTCTTAAAGGGGCTGACGTAATATATATATATATATATATATATGTGTGTGTGTATGTGTGTGTGTGCATATATATATATATATATATATATATATATATATATATATATATAGTTAGTAAAATAGGAAAGTTTTTCCCATTTAAAAATGACGGTATAGCTTTAGAAATGATGCCTCCGAACATGAATAAAAATGATCATACTACCTGCCACTACTCGATGCATGTTTTCTGGTCATTATCATTCGATTTTCTTCACTATCAGAAATTGCTACATTATTTCTGAAGAGAGTACCTATTCAAAACAAGTCATAGCAAACCGTGGTGGAAAGATAATTTATTCACTAAACATTTTTTACTGTGAATACCTAAGAAAGTATTTCATAGAATTCACTCTAGAGCTCGTCATTATTCCATTTTCAGCTATTCAAATTTTCCCCCTTTCATACATATAAATATCTACTAAAATAATAAGTTCTCCCTTAATCATTTGAGAATGAGAGAGAGAGGGGGGGGGGCTTAGATCTGATGAAAAACACCTGAGGGAAACAAACGTTAATGGACTCAGGTTTAGTATAAAATAGATACTTTTAAAGACTTTTATTAGACTGAGATAATGCATGGTATTTCTGGATACATTGTCAATTTGTGACTATAAACTTCTGATTACATATTGAAAGTATGTTCCAAAGTATTATAACCTTTACTGCAACATTTCCGTTCTGCTAGATCTACAGCAGATGTGCTTAGAGTTATATCTCATAGGATTAGCGAATCTCTCGACAGAGGCAACCTTTCTAGGGCAATTGCTCTTGACATATCAAACGCCTTTGATAGGGTATGGCATAAAGGTTTACTTCACAAGATCTCCAGCTATGGTATAGCTGGAAATGTCTTCTCAATTATTAAATCATTTCTCTCTGATAGGTTCATAAGAGTAGTAGTTGATGGGCAAAAATCAGAAGCTCACAGTATAAATGGTGGAGTCCCTCAGGGATCCATCCTGGGCCCAACTCTTTTTCTGATCTACATTAATGATCTTCCAAATCACATCCTTACATCATTCGTAGACATGTTTGCTGACGACACTACCATCTATGGTAGCTCATCTAAGACAGTAAACGACCAAGTTCTCTCCGATTCTCTCTCCTCTGATCTTGATCGCGTTGTACAATGGGGAAAGGAGTGGCTGGTTACTTTTAATGCATCTAAAACCAAGCTTCTATCTTTACATCATCAACGTTCTGATCCCCATCTGGCATCAATTAAAATGAATGGCTCTCGTCTTGGGGAGGCCTCAAGTTTTGACAGGCTTCTGGGCTTGACCTTTACTCCTGATCTTAAATGGAATACGTACATCAAATCTGTTGCCAAGGTCGCTGGAAAAATGGTGGGATCCTTCTATCGATCCAGTAGATATCTCACTGCTGATGCAATTCTGTATCTATATAAGAGCCAGATACGTCCACGGATGGAATACTGTTGCCACATCTGGGCAGGAGCTGCTAGAAAAGACTTGTCCTGCTTTGATAGGGTTCAAAATAGACTTTGTGGTCTGGTGGGAGATGTCCTTTTCTCTTCGCTGCAACGTCTATCTCACAGAAGAGATGTTGCGAGTTTGTCTCTGCTTTATCGTTATTTTCATGGAAAGTGTTCGACTGAGCTTCAATCTATGGTCCCTCCTTGCCAAACTTTCACAAGAAACACTAGACTAGCTGAAAACATTATCAATAATTTTCCCCACTCTTTATCTGTACCTAAACCTAAACATAGATTCCATGATCAAAGCTTCTTTCTTAGAACTGCACGCCTGTGGAATTGTCTTCCGTTTTCCTGCTTTCCAGCTGTCTATAATATCCAACGTGAACAAGTTTCTGATGAGCCGTTCCACTTAAGTTAACAAATTTACCGAACTTCCATTACTATCGATTACTATATTGTCCTTTTGACTACTCTACACTCTTTAACCCTTATCCTTGAGTGGCCTATCGGCCTTGATAAGTGGTGACGCCTATGTAAAAACAACAAAAAAAAAGCAAAAAACAGATAGCATAAATCTCATTTTCATAAATAAATTATTTTAAGGAATATCATTAGACTGCGGAAAAGATGGGTAAAAAAAATCATAAATTATTTGGTCAACCTGTAATTGTAAAAGTATGATTTTCCTGAAAGAAGTGCTTGTCTGCTATCTGCAGCTCATTCACGTTAATCCTGGTCAAATGAAACGATTTTCTTTAAACGAAGTCATTGTTGGCTTTACCTTTGAAGAATGAAAAAGTTCAAAAGGGAATCAGAAAAAAGAAAACTTAGATAAAATGTTGATACATTTTGAGGCAATTACGTTCTACTGTTATTCAAGCACAAAGTGAATATCAAAGATCAACTATGCATACAATAAAGCAGCTCAGACACACACACACACACACACACACACACACACACGCATACACACACGCACACATACACACACGCACACACACACACGCACACACACACACACACACGCACACACACACATACACACAAACACACACATGTATGTATAAAGAAAAAATGAGAAAGGAGGGTGATAGAGTGAGAGGTGACATATAATATATACTAAATTTAATGATTACAACTATTTATCAAAATAGACATCATTAATTTTCTATACAGATATGTGTGAGCAAAAGTATAGATCTATATATATACTAGCAGGCAATAAAGCAGACGTAGCCTACCCTCATTAAAATGCTGTTATTTACTATAACATGACAACTAAACATATTGAAATCTAGCAGACCAGATGATACAGCTTTGATACCTTCAACATTATTACTGTTATTTTTTTTATAACTATCTTAAATCGTTATCCTCTCTCATATATATATGTTGGGACGATTAATCAGAATCGGAATCGGAAATCAGAAAAATCGGAGCTTTTAGGGGCATCGGAATCAGTATTGGAATCCAAAAAATTTGAGCCTATTTTCTGATGCCAAGACCGATTCCTTAAATTATCTTTTTTTATTTGGTTTTAGAAACATCTTCCTCTGCTTGTAGTAATACTAAAATAATAAATATAATAAACTATAAGTCATTTAAACTTCTAGTAAGACTAAAATCTCTAGATCACCCCCTTACAAGTATGTGTCTATGTTTGAGAAAATATAGTCATATTTAAGATGTGGTTTTACAGTAATCAGGACAAAATAACAACTTTTTAGTTAAATATTTAGAGATTTGTAAAGAATCAGAATCGGTAATTGTATAGGAATTGTAAATTTAGTACGGAATCGGTAATTGCATCAGAATCGGAACAAATATAGGAATAATCCCATCACTAATATATATATATATATATATATATATATATATATATATATATATATATATATATATGTATATATATATATATTAGTGTAAAACTTTTTGAAAATTCAAAGACTCACATTTTCCTTTTTATAACCTTCGTTTATTTCCTGGATTTTTTCCATTACAGCTGTTTCATTAGTGGGAAGGCAATTTTACGATTTATGTGTCCATAAAAATATCCTGTGCCCACCAACTTATATATATATATATATATATATATATATATATATATATATATATATATATATACATCAGTAATATATATATATATATATATATATATATATATATATATATATAATGTCTGTTAGTATTTAATAATTATTATAGTAAATTATGTCAGTCCCTTTAAGAAACTCATTTCTTATCGTTAAGCACTTTCAGTTGAATTAAGTCGGTCAATTTAGCTCTCATGCGCAGATCATCATATAATGATTAGATCACTCTGACTGGCGTAAAAACATTTAAAAATAAAATGCTTAATTTAAACATTATTTCATGCGGTTAACAGTAGCTGAATGGATACGGTCATTGCTAATCAAGCCAGAGATGGCTTCTGTCACCGGATTCGAATCTATTGATTGCTGTTAATCGTGATACCCTGCACTGAATATTCCCAAAAGGATGAAACACTAGTGTCTGTAGGTATTGAATTATTATATTAATGGTTGGTTGATTTTGTTTTACAGCATATCAACCCTTTTCAGGTTATTTAATGCTGAATCCAAAGATTTTGAAGAACAATTTTTTAATAGAGTATATTTGGTTTTTTTTTGTCGGTTTCTATTTAACCCACTACTCTGAACTACTACTCTGGGTCAGAGTAGACCTCGGAGCAATGGCAATTAAAGGGTGGCTCCACACTCCCCAAAGCCCGCAAGCTGGGACCTCACCATCGGATATAGTTTAAGGTTATATCCAGGACCAATTATTATATTAAATAATTATATATATATATATATATATATATATATATATATATATATATATATATATATATATATATATATTATCTGGCAGCCCGGCATTGCCCGATCGTACAATACGCTTAAATGAGGCTAATTAAAATGCATTCAAACAGGCTGGAAGTCCTTTGTGAAAATCGATTTTCATGACATTTGTATTGGAGATCAATGAGAATATTCCTCAAATTAAAGTTTGATCAAGAGTATTTAAAAAAGTTTTTAGGGGCCATGATGATAGCACAACAGTAGCAGCACTTGTGTTCAACGAAAGGTAATGGGTGAGTGAACATCATTGTTGTGCAGTTAATCATATTCTTGCAAGGGAATCACTTCTTATCAAAGCCTAAAGGTCACTCGAGGATAAAGGTTAATGAGCATACAGTGGTCACTGAGACAACAGCATAGTGATAATTATTGGTGAAAATTGAGTCGAATTTGATTATTTAACGGGACGACTTGTAGAATAAAAAGACATGAAATCTCATTCTAACATTTATAAACAGCTTTATTAATTATCTTCGTTAGTAGCATGTGGAGAGAAAGGGTTAGTCGTGGAAAGAGTTTATGTGTGGAGACGTTTATCATCATACAGGCCTGTTGAAAGAGAGAAGAGTTCATGAATGTTTGTGTCTAAAGTAATAGTGGAAACGTTTTGCATTCACGTGCGAAAGATTAAAGAGAAAAATCCAGATTGTCCTCGACAGTCGTACATCTAAACAATATGATATAAATGCGGAGTGCCTCTGGGGTCTATCCTTGGACCTTTATTATTCCTAATATTCATAAATGACCTCCCTGACAAAATTGTCTCTGAGATGGGTATATATGCTGATGACAACACACTCTATAACAGGCACAACAAGAAAACAAATGAACAGCTATCTAAGCAAATGGCAGAAGCACTAGAGGATGACCTCCAATCTGTAGTGGAATGGGGACAAAAGTGGATGGTCACATTCAATGCTACTAAGACTAAACTTGTTTCCTTCAATAATTACAAGGAACCTTCTCTACCACCAATAGCAATAGCCAAAGACTCATTATCTAAATGTACTTCTTTTAAACTCCTCAGCCTAAAGTTCACAGTAAACATGAGTTGGAACAATTACATTGAGCATTGTCAGGACAGCTGCAAAGAAGGTAGGTTCTCTCAACTGTGCTAGAAAGCTACTAATGCCCGAAAGTATCTTGTACCTCTATAAGGCCAAATTTTCCTGAATAGAGACCGCAAAGGTCAAATCTTTTGAACTTTGACCTCTTGGTAGAGAAATATTTGGCCAAAATCCGATTGTCTGAATACACTTCATGAAAATTTTAAATGTTTAGACCAAAAATTGGCTGAGAGGTCAAATTTTAAAAAACTTTTACACCAAATTTGACCCCTTAACATTTATTGTTTTGGGCTTAAATCAAGTTAAAAAGTTTGATCCACATCCGAGGAACCTACATTTAAAATTTCAAGTCTTTAGACCTAAAATTGTCGGAGGAGTTTGGTAGAGTTTTCAAAGGTCAAATCGTTGCCAACTTTCTGTCCGAAAACCGATTAAAAAGATTTTCCCAAATCTCAATGCCCCTTATCTCAAATCTCGAGTCTCTGGACTGAAAACTGACAGAGTAATTTGGTAGGGAAATGTATACAGGCAGACACACACACAGTCAATTTCACTTTTATAGATATACTAGCATTTCAGCCCGGCGTTGTCCGGGTGTTTGGAGGTGTATGTTGAGCAAAAAAAAAAAAAAGTAATAGTAGGCAGGTAGGCTTGAACCCGTACCGTGGAGGCGGAAAAGAACGGGAAAAAACGTGACATCTTTGCTGTTACAACCACCGCCAAACGAGAAGTGACGTAGGTTAAAATTAAAGCTAGACAATCGAAAAGAGGGGATGACTTTCGAAAATATAGGCGAAAAAAGCGACCCTCCCAGTAGAAAAGTGCACAGTTGAGGGTGAAGGAATTAATGTTTTGAGCCAATTTTTCGGTATTTGTCGTAAGGGTCGAACTTTAAAACGATACTGACCTTGTGAAAATTCTTTGCTTCTGTCGAAAGGTTTAGGCAGACATGCAAACATACATACATATATTTATATATTGGTAGCTCAAATTTTCGATCCAAACCGATTAAAAAGTTTGCTCTATCTCTGAATACCCTTTATTTAAATTTTCAAATGTTTAGACCAGAAATGGTCGGAGTAATTTTGTAGAATCGCAGGGGTCAATTTTTTTAAAATTTGACCCCTATTATGACCCCTTTATGTTTATTGTTTTGGGCTCAAATCAAGTTATTAAATTAGATCCATGTCCTAGAAACATATATCTAAAATTTCAATTGTTTATACCCAAAATTGCCGGAGGAGTTTGGTAGAGTTCTCAAAGGTCAAATCATTGAACTTTGACCACTTAACAGCCAAATTTCTATCTTAACACCGATCACAAAGTTTTTCCTAAATCTCAGTACCGGGTATATCAAATTTCGAGTTTTTAGACTGAAAATTGACAGATTTATTGCATAGGGAAATGTACACAGACACA
Source organism: Euprymna scolopes (assembly GCF_053919585.1). Taxonomy (NCBI): domain Eukaryota; kingdom Metazoa; phylum Mollusca; class Cephalopoda; order Sepiida; family Sepiolidae; genus Euprymna; species Euprymna scolopes. Next base: position 37,337,450 of record NC_136494.1, on the reverse strand, counting down.
CAGACAAACACACATACACACGGACAGACACACAGACATGTTCACTTTTATAGATATACTAACATGGGTGGTCGGCGTTGCCCGGATATTTGGAGGTGTATGTTGAGCAAAAAATTAAAAAAAACGGTCAATTTTTTTTTAAACTTTGGCCCCAATTATGACCCTTTAACATTTATTGTTTTGGGCTCAAATCAAGTTATTAAGTTAGATCCATGTCTAAGGAACCTATATCTACAATTTCAAGTGCGTAGACCCAAAATTGTCGGAGGGGTTTGGTAGAGTTCTCAAAGGTCAAATCGTTGAACTTTGACCCCTTAATCGGCAAATTTCTGGCCAAAAACCGATCATATCGATTTTCCCAAATCTCACTACCCTGTATATCAAATTTCGAGTCTGTAGACTAAGAATTGACAGAGTTATTGTGTAGGGAAATGTACACACACACACACACACACACACACACACACACACACACGCACACACACGCACACGCACACGTTCACTTTTATATACTAGCAATGGTTCCCGGCGTTGCCCGGGTGTTTGGAGGTGCATGCTGAGCAAAAAAAAACAAAAAAAAACTGTAATTTTTTAAAACTTTGCCCCCTATTATGACCACTTAGCATTTATTGTTTTGTGCTCAAATCAAGTTAAGTTAGATCCATGTCCAAGAAACCTATATCTAAAATTTCAAGTGTTTATACCCGAAATTGTCGGAGGAGCTTGGTAGAGTTCTCAGACGTCAAATCGTTGAAATTTGACCCCTTATAACAGTCAAATTTCTGGCCGAAACCCAATCAAATCGATTTTCCCAAATCTCAGTACCCTGTATATCAAATTTCGAGTCTGTAGACTAAAAATTGACAGTTATTGCGCAGTGAAATGTACACAGACAGACACACACACAGACACTTTCACTTTTATAGATATATAGATAGACTAGCATCAGTGCCCGGCGTTTTTGGAGGTATATGCTGAGCAAAGAAAAAAAACAGAAAAAAAAAAGAAAAAAAACGGTTAATTTTTTTTAAACTTTGACCCCTATTATGACCCTTTAACATTTATTGTTTCGGGCTCAAATTAAGTTATTAAGTTAGATCCATGTCCAAGGAACCTATATCTAAAATTTCAAGTGTTTAGACACAAAATTGGAAGAGGAGTTTGGTAAAGTTCTCAAAGGTCAAATCGTTGAACTTTGACCCCTTAATCGTGAAATTTCTTGCTGAAAACGGATCAGAAAGATTTCCCAAATTTCAGTACCCTGTATATCAAATTTCGAGTCTGTTGACTAAAAATTGACAGAGTTATTGCGTAGGGAAATGTACACAGACAAACACACAGACAGACACACAAACACACAGACACACCGACACGTTCACTTTTATAGATATATAGATAGATGTAATAGTAGTTAGCGAAAACACATACACTCGTCTTTTATTTTAGTATATTAAATATTTTGTCTATCTATCCACTAATAAATAAAAGGAACTTTATGTGTATGAGTTCGTTCCCTATTGATTCATAAACGGCTGGTCTGTTTTTATGAAATTTCATACAAATGTACTTTATATGTCTGGCAGTGTTATTAGATAGGTTTTGTGTTGAATGTCTTTGATAAGTATCGATAATTGATAATAAGAAGTCTGATAAAAAATAAACAGGCGATTTTGACTAAAGTTTGTACCTTTAAGCATTTGAGAAGTTTTATTATCACACAAGCAGAAAGGTCTGGCATATAAAATAAGCAGTAGGTTCTTTGAAATGACAGTAGCGCATTCGAAATGAATGTTTCTGTTTAATGCACAACTGAAGCATGTTACTAAACTTTTGCATTTTGAACTTTAATCAAAATCATTATATACAAAAATGGTTAAGAGTAGTTTCTCTACAGTGCAATGTAGACTACACTGTATTATGGATTAAGTCACTGCCAGAAGGCATGAGAACTTTTCTCCCGGTGCATTGCCATGCGTCCCCAACTAGAGCAGGCAATCAATCGATTTGATTGAAAAATGGCCGATTTCACCGATTTCGATGACAATAAAAAATATGGGAGTGTGAAACATTTGTTGATCATCATTCAATCCCGGGCAACGTCGGGTCTTGTTAAAACGTGAATAATGAAATAATAAAAATTGATTACAACATTTCACTTCGCTTAAATGTGAAAGTTCAATTGAGAATCTTTGTTAGTCATTCATTGAAATGGCACAGGACTAGTGAAAAACGAAATCAAGTCGAGTCCAGATTTAAAATCACAATCAAATAAGAAATGCGTTTGAATCATTAGTCAAATTAATTAAAATAGAAGAAATAAATTCCTAAGGGAAGGATAACATTCAAAACATAGAATTTAGATCACAAAGGTCAGTTTGTTCTTATTGTCAAATCAAGTCACGGAAAGACGACGTTCTCTTCAACCTAAACTGAAATCTTACAAGTTTGAAGCTGATTCTTGTAAAGTAAAAAGACAGATAATTATTTAAACACGCAAATAGATAAATAAAACACTTTGGACATAAAATGAAAAGTATCAATGCCTCCGAACATAACAATTAAATAACATTTCTGCTTTTTTTTTTTCAGGCGAAATATAAAAAATGTGTGGTGTATTCTTTTTTCTTCTTTTTAAAGCACTAAAAATAGTGAATTTAAAAAGAGCCAGAACTGCTATGAAACAGTTAGAACATTTATAACAAATAATATATCCATTACTTTTGTTCTTCTGATTGTTTACGTCTAGATCACCTATTCGACAGCTTTTAAACTGCAAGTATCCTAACTTCAAATACTCCTATTCAACATAATTAAATTAGAGCAAGGCAATTGGTTGGTTGTATGAAAATAAAATTTAAAAAAATGAAGAATTTCATGTAAGATTAGTCAATTTTCCACTAAAGGTCGAGTTAGAATTATGTGTCATAATATGACGTTACAAACAGGAAGTTCGAAATGAGACGTGACAAAGAAGAGAGAAAGATCATCCTTTTTGGTTTGTAAGCTGATTGTGTTTGGATGCTTTTCTTTTTCAAAGTTCTGTCTTCATCCGGCTCTCCGAGGAAACGAGTAGAGGAAACTCACATAAGGCGTAAGATAATAAAACATAAAAAAAATTAACACCATTGAGCAAAATTAATGTTTTTCTACAAGTAGAAAGGGAAACACAGAAATTTCGACTGCTACATTACAACTACAACCAACTTTAAAGCTAGACGTCATTATTCAATAAGCAAACTACTTATTAGGATTACGATTAAGAGAGAAAATAATGATGGAATGGAGATTATATCAAAAGAAATGGAAAAAAGTAATCAAATAGAAACTACAAAAAGTCCAAGGAGATTTCCGTTTTCCTCTCCTTTCCCTTACTATAATCTCTTTTCCATCATATTTTTAAAAATCGTAATCCAAATCCCAACCTCGATTTAGTTCTGATTAGTAATGTTTGAAACGGTATTTTTATTTTCAATCCATTGTGTTTAAAAATAAATAAAATCTGTATGTACACACACACACACACACACACATATATATATATATATATATATATATATATATATATATATATATATATATATGCTGACGGTTATATCCCACAGGATTAGTGAATCTCTTGACCAAGGCTTCCTTTCTAGGGCAATTGCTCTTGACATATCAAAGGCCTTCGACAAGGTATGGCATAAGGGTCTACTTCACAAGATTTCCAGCTACGGTATAACTGGAAATGTTTTCTCAATCATTAAATCATTTCTCTCCAATAGGCTCATAAGAGTAGTGGTAGATGGATAAAAATCAGAGGCCTGCAATATAAATGCGGGAGTCCCTTATGGGGTCAATCCTGGGCCCAACTCTCTTCCTGATCTACATCAATGACCTCCCTAAACACATACTTAAATCATTCGTTGACATCTATGCTGATGACACGACAATCTACGGCAACACATCAAAGGCTGTAAATGACAAAGTTCTCTTTGATTCTCTCTCCTCTGATCTCGAGCGTGTGGTTCAGCGGGAGAAGACGTGGCTGGTTACCTTTAATGCATCCAAAACCAAACTCCTATCCTTACAACATCAACGCTCTGATCCCCATCTGGCATCAATTGTGATGGATGGCTCTCGTCTGGGTGAGGCCCCGTGTTTTGACAATCTTCTGGGTTTGAACTTTACTCCTGATCTGAAATGAAACACGTACATCAAGTATGTTGCCAAGGTCGCTGGAAAGATGGTGGGATCCTTCTACCGCTCCAGAAGATATCTCACTACTGATGCAGTTCTCTATCTATATAAAAGCCAAGTACGTCCAAGGATAGAATACTGTTGCCATATCTGGGCAGGAGCTGCTAAAAACAGCCTATCCTGCCTTGACAGAGTACAAAATAGACTTTGTGGCTTAGTGGGGGGTGCCCTTTTCTCTACCCTGCAACCTCTCTCCCACAGAAGAGACGTTGCGAGCCTATTCTTGCTTTATCATTATTTCCATGGCAGGTGCTCGTCTGAACTCCAATCTCTGGTCCCCCCTCGCCAATCTTTCACGAAAAACACCTGTCTTGCTGAATCCACTGTGAAAAATTTCCCCCACTCTATATCTGTGCCTAAATCAAAACGCGGATTCCATGAACAAAGCTTCTTTCTTAGAACTGCACGCCTGTGGAACTCTGTTCCGTCTGCCTGCTTCCCACCGGACTACAACTTGGATGTCTTCAAGTCCAACGTTAACAAATTCCTAATGAACCACCCCCTTAAGTAAACACTTCATCAAATCTCCACACTAACGTAATGTACTTGCAATAACCCTTTTCCCTGAGTGGCTTCCGGGCCTTGATAAGTGGTGATCACTGTGTAAAATATATATATATATATATTTATATATATATATATATATATATATATATATATATATATATATATATATATATATATAGGATGGAACGGTAAAGAAAACAGCACCACAACTTTATTTTTAAACTTTTATTGAAAAATCAACTCAAGTAACTTGATTATGTAATAGAGGTAACTTGTATTCAATGTAGCCGCCTTCAGCCTCAATCACTGCCTTGATATGGGCCTGGACTTGGGAGTATGCCTTTTCCACAAGTGCCAGCAGGAGCTTGGGGAATACTCGGCAGATGGTGGCAATCAGGTTGGATTTGGTATTGTGGGAGGTTATGTTGGTGATGTTCTCAATATATGACCAAACAAAGTAGTCCAGCATGTTCAGGTCGGAGGATGAGAGGACCAGTGAGAGAAGGCTTCTGAAGCCAAACTTGATTCTCTTTGGACTTGTGGACCGGAGCCGAGTCCTGTTGCCACACTCAAGGTTTGCCAGCGGCTACCTGATTACACATTCTTCAGCACATCCAACACTTTCAAGCCAATTTCAAAGATGTGAGATGGCATTATATGGCTCTCACTTGAACCCACAAAGACCATAACCATGGCGTGGGCATGTTCCTGTTATTCATGGCAATCCAGGGATGCATTTTGAGAGTGCTGGCAATGGTCCTGTTTTCATAACTTGGATCAGTAAAAAGCATGAGTTGTACAGTCGTGAATCTCCTACCTCGCTCGTTGAACATTGTGTCACTTTCAGACATAATAGAAGGCTCCTATCGCTCTTGGGATTTGTACACAACTGGCCAACTAGTAGATGGTCTGCAACATAAAAAGGAAACTGGTTTTCATTAAATGGAAATGGAATCATGTCGTTTTTTCTAGACCGACAATTCTCTCGTCCGTTTCACTCTGTGATTCTATATGTGTGTGTGTGTGTGTGTGTGTGTGTGTGTGTGTGTGTGGGTGTGTGTTCGTCGCTGGTGTTTCGTTTTAATTCAGTTAAAGTTCTCAGAAATCAAGGGCCCTTTTTCTGGGGTTAACACTTGATCTCTATATAGATGTTCAAATATTCCATTAAATAGGTCATATATGGATGGATCATCACATGACAGCTGAATAGAGAACACACTACCCCCTACCCTCCACACGCACAGAAAAGGAGAATGGAAATGGCTGGGACGATGGCATTAGGGTAAAAAACATATTCTATATTATCTCCTCTCAGAAAATGAGGTAATGCCTGGAAAGATTGTATCAGACAACAGAACAGATACTACGCTACGCTCCACCCCCAAATTGAGCATTGAAAGATATTAATAGTATAGTTGCAGTTTCAGACAGACATATCAAATGTCCAGTATTAATAAAACGTGATGCTTTTTTACAGCTGTAGACAGGGTTAAGTTCAGAAATTCAGTACTCAAAGTTAAGACGCCGAAAGTGGACTCGGTTTATCTAAATATGGAACGGAAGTCACTTAGCATGGAACGAAATTAAGTTGTCTTTTTTAATAACAGAAGAAGTGTTAATAAACAAACTTTTATACATTATTTATGACAAAATTCTGTAATAAAATTTGTGAAAAGCATAAATTTTTTTATTCAAAAAGGCACCATTTATAGAAATGTAAATAGTAAAAATCTCCATTAATCTTTTTCGCGATAACACAAGAGTTAAAAAAAAACAAAAAAAACAACAATCTATTTATAGAAATGTAAAAAAAACGAAAGTTTATTTTTTTATTGTTTCATGATAGCATTAAAACTAGCGTTAAAACTAAAATAATTTTTTGAAATAAATTATTTCCGTCTAGTTTCGAATTTCATTTCATGTTTAGTGACTTCCATTCCATATTTAGATGAACCGAGTCGATTCCAACGTCTTAACTTTGAGTACTGAATTATTGGACTTAACCGTAGACATATATTAAAACTTCATCAGTAATAGATTTCTGACGCTACTATCAGCCATCTCTGCTAAGTTACTTTCTGTTATGATGTTTGCCACATCATAAAGAAAGATTTAATTCTCGTTGTGTTAAGTTCTTTTTTATTCGAATTCAAATAGAAAAAAAATGCTGCTTTTCCAACCTATGGGGAAATTGATGTTTGGTAACCTTTTAGCATATGCAGGCAGATGAAAATGATGAAGAATCAGTGACCTTTATAAAGGGATACCTGACGACCAGGGACTGAGAGGGTTGATGAAGTAAATAAAAAAAAAAAAACTCTTCAATTTTCAATAGGTCAAGATCATGTTATACTGGATTGATTTGTTCTAAAAGTGCTACACTTTCTTCATCAAAGTGTATTCCAGTATATTTGCCGACTTTCAACAAGGATTGAATGCACAAGCTGTGGCAAATTTCTTCTATATAAAGCCGGTTTGATGAACCATGTGAAGTCATACAATGTGAAACAAGACTTAAAATCTTATGAAGATGAGCTGCCACCCAGTAAAAAAGTGTTAGCCACAGGTAGTGGGAGCCTTGATTTCTGAGAACTTCGACTGAAGTAAAATAAAACAAAACAGTCTCTCTACAAGCACCACAAAATACTGGCAAGTTCTCCTGCAACATCTGTGAACGATTATGCAAGTGTGAAGCTAGGCTGAAGAGCCATCTACGTGCACACGGACAGGACGCCCAACATCAATCTGAAGAAATGGCAAACTTATATGAAGAACTGGCAATCATCATATATACCTATCTAATTATAAAACTCTGTGAACCGCCCGGGCTTACTTGCTTGCTTGAATCTTGTCTTCCACGATCGAGTGATCCCCTCATTTAAAAAAGACGGATGACAAGAATATATATATATATATATATATATATATATATATATATATATATATATATATATATATATATATAGAGAGAGAGAGAGAGAGAGAGAGAGAGAGAGAGAATTGATATGTAGTTTGCTTGAAGCATTGTGTGGGATAAGTATGTAGTAGAGATTTAGAAGGCTATCATAATGCGAGGAATGAGATATAGTCGGTGTTGGTGAGAGTAGACGAAAACAAGTGGCAATTTACAAATCAATAAGTACATACATATATATCTATATATACATATATTTATTCAGTTGCATTAAATACAAATGTTTTACTTGTTATGTCTGTGACAATATCCATATATATATTTCGGGAAAAAAATTCCCCTTTTCAAATGGTGGACATGACAGATCGATTCAGAACATGCTAGATGATGGATCAGAAAATGAATTGAATGGCTGTGTGGAGCCTCTGAGCAAATGTAAGAAGGGGATTTATATGTATGGCGTGTTTTAAGTAATTAGCATATTTTGTTCCTTATTTTTTAAATAATTTTATATATATATATATATATATATATATATATATATATATATATATATATATATTTTAGTTTATAACTTGTTGCTTTTGCGTGAGCTTTTTTCGTATTTTGTATATTCTATGTCTATTTCGTTGTCTTTATTTTTTTCTGCTGCTATGTAGTATTCATTTATTTGTTTAATTTATTTACGTCATTGTTTGTTCAGTGGAATGACCTGGTGTATCTAGGTCACACAAGTCGCTAGCAGGCTTGCACGGTTAACTTTTGAAAGAGAGAAGTAGAAGAAGAATGTGAAAGAGGTGGTGCGGGATGGGGTGCTCTTAGCCGACTGTTGGGGTGCTTAGGTTAGGGGTGTGGTTGTCAGGAATAGGAATGTGTGTGTGTGTGTGTGTGTGTGTGTGTGTTGTCACGAGTAGGCTCCTATATGGTTGACTATTTAAAAAAAAATGAGTATATATGATAGAAGATGTATCGAGACACAGGAATGGGTATGTTTGATCTGGCAGAACGGTGGTTCATTAAAATTGTGGGGTCTTCGTTCGCGCCTGGTCCACAAAGTATGGAAATAAAAAAATTAAAAAATTAAAAAAAAACGTTAACAAGTTTTTTTGATATAGATTTACATAATAATGCTTTGATAAGTATGTTTTAACTTAAATAGAGATGGTATAATAAAATTGTGGGGTCTGCGTTCGCGCTTGGCCTCCGTAGAATGGAAATAGGCACAAACTTTAATGAAGACTTTTCATATCTATCTGCGTAAGTATACTTTGATAATTATGTTTCAGTTTGAAGAAATATGGTATAATAAAATTATGGGGGTGTTCGTTCGCCCCTGACCTTCATAGAATGGAAATATGTCGCAAAGTTTAACAAGGTTTTTTTTTTAATATAGATCCACAGAATATTGTGATAAGTGTTTCAGTGTGAACAGGTATGGTATAATAAATTATGGGGTTTATCTATTTTATTTTTACTTTCATCATATTTTGCTTTGGTTTTGATACCCCCAAATTCGAAGCTATCTCTTTACAACCCTTCCTTTTCATAAGCTATCATACTTTAATAAATCAGAGTCCATTTTCTGTAGGCTGTTTTTGAACCCAGTCAACGACGGGTACTTTTGCTAGTATATATATATAAAACAAGAGCAAAAAAACGAAAACTAATAAGTCGGAACTTCATTTTTCATGTTGAAAATTATCATCAGACAAGTGACAACGGCTTTTCTTTTCTTTTGTATATTTCGGTAAAAGTCGGAACTTGATTCATCTTCCTCCGTTCGGAGTCGGAAATGCTTATGTTACGATTACAAATCTAAGGATACCTATTCCTTAAAAGCACTGTTTACCAATTTCGACGTTATTTTATATGACTATAAATATTAGTGTGAATACGGGCGAAGCATATATCGTTTTTCCTCATCATTGTTTTTTCACAGATGGTGTAGCCATGTATAAATAAATCTGTCTCTTATTTAAGATGATAAAACATTTAGAAACGTTGCCAGAAATTAATGCTCGATCCATTGTAGAACGCCATTTTTTTTTTAATACTGATCTAAAAAAAACAAGTCGACTGCTTTAGCAGCTGATATGAAGGAGTGAATTAGATCAATGGGGGAATAATTTTCTTACATCCGGATCGGATTTGAAATATCAGAAAACATATATGCTGAACCATATCCAAATAATAACAATATAATGGGCAAAGTGGATATAAAAAAGATATGAAAAAGAATAACTTGTTCCTAATGTATTTTTCATGTAATAATGAAGGCGTAAAAAAATGCCCGGGACAATATATCAATTTATAGCGAGCTTTAAAAGTTTGGAAAGAATCAATGTCGACTAAAAACGTAAAAATGTTGTAACGTTGTCCCGGGAACCAACACATGTTGTTGCCTCAGTCACAAAGGAGAAAGTGAAGGTTCTGTTCAGTCTCGAAATATAATGGATATCCCTTGTAAAGGTAACTGCGCATGTAATTGTGAGGCAAGGTTTGCATAATCACAACCACACCTCCCTGAATCGGTACAGCTTGGGTCCAGTGGCAAGGAGAAGTCAAGGGTGATTAGAAACAATGCCGAGGTAAGTGAAGAGCGCAACAGCACTTGGAATTCGTAAATGGTCACCCATTTTAGTACTGACCGGGCTCAACATTGCTTAACTTCGGTGATCTAATGGAAACCGGATTATGCTGGAGACAAAGAATAGACCAGAACTTCAACTTGCTTGTTATGTTGTACAACGACATTAATTTCCTCTTTCTCTCGTTGTGATGTCCCTCACGTGATCATCTTCTTGAGAATCATTCATGTCCCTCACGAGATCTCGCACGTTATTCCCGTCTCTAAAGTCTTTATTTTTTCCCTACTGGTGACGCCATTTCACATGCACTTTCATACGCGGGTCCGTGCTATGCTACAGTATGTGTGATTTGTAAATATCCACCAATTTCTAATCGAAATCACAATCAGATAACATCACGAGAAACAATCTTAGAATTTGCATTAAAAATAAAAGAAAAATATTGTGAAAGATGCATCTTTTTTTTTTCTTTTTTTTTGGTGATATAAATAAAATTAGTTAGCATCAGGGATGGTTTTAAGCCAATTTGGTCGATTTGATAACACCCTTGAACCTGAAAGGGACCTGCTGGCATCAGCCCCTTTTTTATTATATTATTATTATTTTTATTATATTAATTTTATTATTATTATTATTATTATTGTTATTATTATTATTATCATTATTATTATTATTATTATTATTATTATTATTATTATTTCATTATTGGTTTACTTTCGGAAGCCTCGTAAATCTCACTTTCCTTATTGTCTTTTAGTCCTCACATTTCACTAACAATGTTTCTGACAAAGAGGAAAGAATTATTTTTTTTGGGGGGGGGGTCGGATTATATAACTATCGTTGGTTAGTTTCTAGCTTTGAAGTCGTATTACTTAGCTCCTTACCTCAAGTAGCTTCATGCCTTGTCAAGTGCAATCCCCATGAAAAAGGGTACAAAATAATATTTCAATTGTAAGGTATTTCCTCTCGTAATATTAATTTAATACGTATGAAGAATTAACAATAAACGATTATTGGTATTTATTTGCTTCCCCACGAGAGCAAAATGTGACACAAGGTCGATTTTTATGTGGGAGGGAAACCAGCTCCCTCAAACACAGGCACTCTGGAAGTAGGCAAAAATTTAAAAAAAATCCTTAGTATAGCAGGGTTTCCCCCTACATTGACTAAGGACAAATTAACTTGAATGTAGCATCAGAACAGATACTACACTCTGATCTTAGCCCGAAGGCCAGATCTAGTAAATGATTGTTATGTATATCGTTATGGAGAGATAACTGAATTTTCAGAGAATATAGTTTTATTTATGCTTATCTATATATACATATATTTATTCAGTTGTATTAAATACAAATGTTTTACTTGTTATGTCTGTGACAATATCCATAATATATTTCGGGGAAAAAATTCCCCTTTTCAAATGGTGGACATGACAGATCGATTCAAAACATGCTAGATGATGGATCAGAAAATGAATTGAATGGCTGTGTGGAGCCTCTGAGCAAATGTAAGAAGGGGATTTATATGTATGGCGTTTTAGGTAATTAGCATATTTTTTGTTCCTTATTTTTTTAATAAATTTTTTTGTATATATATATATATATATATATTTTTAGTTTATAACTTGTTGCTTTTGCGTGAGCTTTTTTCGTATTTTGTATATTCTATGTCTATGTAAGTTGTGGTTGGACGCGTTTTATCACATCTGTTTTTGGTCAAGTTTGTGTACAGACTAGCGCTTGATTAATCGTCACCAAACTTGGTTAAAGTAGGACATCTAATTCGTATGACTTCTGAATTTGCATAGCGGGAAAAAAACATCGTATGAGGATGCACTTTGAAGAACTGTATTCATCCACCAAACCATTCTATTAGTGGATGTGCCAATTACTCAACACTTAATTTTATTTGCATTAAAACATGCGATTGCTGCAATAATGTATGATTAATTGAACAAAAGTTGCCATTGAAGTCATTTAATTATGGGAAAGGGCGCAGATTCATACCTTTCGAAACATTATTAGTGCGTAGTGACTACAATAAATCAGATCAGATTTCATTTTAGCATTGGTGATTACATGGTTGTTATCTCGAACCTAAGATGATTCTGGAACCTCAGTGCCAATACTGATTCTCAACAATCGCATGAAAGATGACGTGAATGTAAATCTCGTTACGCGGATCTTACTTTCAACTCACCCCCTCCCACCTCGTTTCTCTGCAATCGACATTTTTCTTTCTCTGAACCTGAACATCCTCCACATCTTACGGATGGAACCAAATTCATAACAGCCTCATTTTGATCTGACCAAAGACAGATATGAATCATACCCCCACCTCCAGCCTGCTACCACTGCTTTTCTGTGAGTGTCCGTTTCGAGTACGTCAATTGTTTGCCGTTCGATTTCATCTATCCCACTTTAAACTTTTAAGATAGTGAATCTTCCGGAATGGCCATTATGTGTGAACTTTAACAGCAATCATGTATGAGGAACCTAGCTGAGAATTTTTCAAGCCATATTATTATTATTATGGTTGTTGTTATTATTATCGTTACTGTTGCTGTTATTGTTGCTGCTGCTGTTATTATCTATTCAATATTCTGCTTGTTCATTTCTTAGTCTGTACGTTACGCTTTGAAAAAGGCCAAATACAGTATTTGAAGGTCAAACTGCTTCAAAACAGGCCAAATTTGTGAAATTTTGCTGTAGAAAGTTCAATCTGGCAACCTTGGACAAGAATATGAGAATAGCCTCCCTTTGATGCAACGTTGTTCTCGGATATCATTATAATACATGAGCATTGTTATGATGATGTGAAAAAGAGACTCATAGTAATTTCGATGTGTAGCAGTTCTTCATCAAAAGAAAAAGTCAGCCAAACGTTAGACAGAGAAAGAAAAGAACATTGTCTGGCAAGAGGTGCTGAAATTAAAATAAACTAGATTAAATTAAAGATTGTTTCTTATAATATGATTTTATTATCTGTATTGAACTATGTAGCACAATATTACTTTCTGAGAATTTACTATTTTCATAGAAATGTTAATAAACTCATATTTGCTGCATGTTACTGTTTTTTTTTTCACCCAAAAAACTACCCAGAAAAGTATCAGCTTTATCAGAACATATGAAATTTCTACAGATTCTGCTAGTCATTATTATTTTATGTATTTATTTATTTTGTCACTGAAAAACCGGAAAGCTTTCTTGAGTTTTCTCTACTATGACTGGAACAAACGCTAACTTAAAAGTCACTTTATATAAGTTGATGTAAATGCAGAGGTGCCTCATGGGTCGATCATTGAACCTTTATTATTATTATTATTCCTAAATGACCACCCTGATAAAATTATCTCTCAGATTAGTATATTTACTGATGACAACATGCTCTATAACAGAAACGAGGGAAAAACGAATGAACACAACCTGCTGAAATCTTAGAGGAAAACGCCAGTCTGTAATAAAATGGGGATATAAATGGATGGTAATATTTAATGTTGCCAAGACTAAGCTTCTTTCCTTCAATAATTACAAGAAACCTTCTCAACCACTGATGGCCATGGTTAATTATACATTACCTGAAAGCTCTTTGGTCAAACTACTCGGCTTAACATTCACAGGAAACATAAATTGGAACAAATACATTGAGTGCATTGCCAAGGCCACTGTGAAGAAGGTTGGCTCTCTCTACCATGCTAGAAAGTTACTAACACCTGAGAGTATCCTGTACCTCCACAAGGCCACCATTTGCCCATGTATGAAACATCGTTACTACATTTAGGCTGGCTCATCAGCTACTAGTCTTTCACTCCCAGACAGTGTTTGAAAAAAAAAAATCGCCAACCAAATCGCCAAATGCTATATATCATTCAAAAGAATGTCATGGAATATGTTATTTAAGAAGAAACTATAAATGGCAGTCGCAGTCATAAAAACTCTCAGATTGTCAAAACATGGCCGTCAATTTGCATAGTGACCAACAATTCGATATCTTTGGTCTGAATAAGTACTGCAACAGTTTTTATAACCATGACGACAGATAGTAAATGTTGCTGTTATGATCGAATGATACATCAAGAAAAATCGATTTAAACTGTTATTGCAAGAATTTATATAGCTGCTGTCTTATTTGGATTCAAAATTGCTATCCATCCAGCATGGCCTTAGCCGAGATTGAACTCACTACACGAGTTTATAGTGTAATTCAAATCTTGCCCATAGCTGAATACTTCGTGCTTCGCCAGGGCTATCAAGGGTATTTTTTTTATCATGACGCCATCACTAGATGGGGTGCTTACCATGGCTTAAGAGAGGCCCATCTACCCTCGAGAGAAGGATAGACTGTATGAGTTTCTCAACCTGGTATTTTACCTGGTGGTACATACAGCGCCTAGCCTTCCCAAATGGTCACCCATCTGGTACTGGCCAGGCTCAATGTTGCTTAACTTCGGTGATCTGTTGAGAACCGGTGTGTCAACGGGATTGTGTTGTATGGCACAAAAAATTGCTATACAATGATTTAAACCATGCAAAAAGAAAAAAAAAATACTCCTTAAATGTGACCAATGAAACATAAAACAAAAATAAAATGATCATATTGTAAGAATATTAACACGTAAAATACATAACAAAAATTAATGGAGAGTAAAAAGAGTGAATCATATAAGTGACTCTTATGGACGATTGTAATTTGGATTCTACTGACTCCTCTGTCTTCTTTAAATGTCATTCTTTTAATCAATTCGTCAATCAAGAATGTAAAAAGTCTTTCGAACAGCCAATCAAAACATTCCTCCCAAATATAAGTGCGGTTAAAGGAAGCTTTCCGTATTTAGACAATATCAAAACTGAAAAAAATAATGAAATGCTAATCGTGCTAGGAAGAAATAGTTATCTTACGATGTACACGAGTGACAGTGATAATCGATTCTAGTATGAGAGGAAAAATGACTTCTTGCATTGATGATCATCTTAGGAAAAACTCTAGTTATAAAATATGTACAAATTATTGAAAACCAAGTAAGCAACACATAGTTTCTGAAAACATGCATCAAGAATTAGCTAAAGCGACTGCCAAAGCAGATTTGCATATTTGGAGTAAAAGCTATAGTCGTCAATGAAATAAGTAAAAATCTCTTTATTTCATTATAACAATTTGGTGGAATTCTAACCAATAATGTTCGATTCAGATGTCCCAACTTTTGTGTATCCTGTTCCTATCACACACACACACACACACACACACACACACACACACACACACACACACACACACACACACACACACACACACACACATAATTTGAAAATAAAAATCATTATACCCATTTAATAGATTGGAAACAGTGAAAGAGGAATTCAACTATCAGGATTCGTGGCAGATGTAACAGAAAATTAATGTGTCACATTTTGCAAAGAAATACAAAAACCGTTCAAAATAAAAATGAAATTATTCTAAAGTGAAAAAGAAAAGATATATATATATATATATAGCTACTTAATTTACTCACATGAAATTAATATACGAAAGTATAGATTTATGAGTAAACTTTAAGTATTTACTACAAAAGTGCTCAATACGTAGGTAGAGCTAGTTAGTAAGTTATAAAATGTATATGGCGATTAAGCTACACTGAATATTCTGCGTTTCATCCACTCTAGGATTCTTCATCGCATAAGCCTGAAGAATCCTAGAGTGGATGAAACGCGGAATATTCAGTGTAGTTTTTTTTTTTTTTACACGGTGGTCACCACTTATCAAGGCCCGGAAGCCACTCAGGTATAAGGGTTATTGCAAGTACAGTACGTTAGTGTGGAGATTTGATGAAGTGTTTACTTAAGGGGGCGGTTCATTAGGAATTTGTTACCGTTAGACTTGAAGACATCCAAGTTGTAGTCAGGTGGGAAGCAGGCAGAAGGAACAGAGTTCCACAGGCGTGCAGTTCTAAGAAAGAAGCTTTGTTCATGGAATCCACGTTTTGATTTAGGCACAGATAAAGAGTGGTGGAAATTTTTCACAGTGGATTCAGCTAGATGGGTGTTTTTCATGAAAGATTAGCGAGGGGGGACCAGAGATTGGAGTTCAGACGAGCACCTGCCATGAAAATAACGATAAAACAAGGATAGGCTCGCAACGTCTCTTCTGTGGGAGAGAGGTTGCAGGGTAGAGAAAAGGGCATCCCCCACTAAGCCACAAAGTCTATTTCGTACTCTGTCAAGGCAGGATAGGCTGTTTTTAGCAGCTCCTGCCCAGATATGGCAGCAGTATTCCATCCTTGGACGTACTTGGCTTTTATATAGATAGAGAATTGCATCAGTAGTGAGATATCTTCTGGGGCGGTAGAAGGATCCCACCATTTTTCCAGCGACCTTGGCAACAGACTTGATGTACGTGTTCCATTTAAGATCAGGAGTAAAGGATAAACCCAGAAGCTTGTCAAAAAACGGGGCTTCTCCTAACTTAATCGCCATGTACATTTTATAACTTACTATATATATATATATATATATATATATATATATATATAAATGTTTAGAGGTACAGAATTTATATATAGTTTTAAATATAATGGGCGGAAGTCTCTCGAGAGTTCTTTCAGCTATCATCTCATCAGGAGAAAATCGATAGCGTAAAATAATAATACTATGTCGAAAGTAAAGAGTTCTGATGGGGAACTATTGAATATGCCAAAAATACGGGGCACTAAAATAAAGTTTATTAACGTTTAGAAAAACGATTAAAATATTGGCACAACGAGGGGGAGATTCAAAGTTATATATATATATATATATATATATACAGAGAGAGAGAGAGAGAGAGAGAGAGAGAGAGAGAGAGAGAGAGAGAGAGAGAGAGAGAGAAGGTAAAAAAGTAAATAAAAAGAGAAAAAAAAAACATGAGAAGAAACGGTGGAAACAAATAGCGAGTTGCAGCAAGTGCAAAGCAACAATGGACTAAATTTTGCTAAGAGAAACGAAAAAAACTAAAAACATAAATAAGAATAAAATCATCCCAATAAAGAAAACCATTTAATTAGTCCAAAAGAGTAAGAAATAAGAGCCAGAAGATATTTCAAAATTCTTTACTAATTAAAAAAGAAAGATAAACATAATTGAAAATCTCATTAAACTTTAGAGATAAACACGGAGGGAAATGTTTAAATGTAAAAAAAAAAATAGCAAAAGATAAAGAAATGTTATTAGTCCATAAATGAATGCACACTAAATAAAGCTAACATAAGTAAAAGCTAAGATGTAACCAACATATGTAAGAGTTAAAGTTATCTCCCTTGGAACTGGAACAGAAAAGGCCATTTCTATGACATGATTGTTCCTTTGCCGGACCACCACATGCTCGAAAATCAAAAAAAATCTTTATGCAAAAAAAGATGATTTTTTTTTTTTTTTTTTTTTTTAACTTTCTTCCTTTGAAGATTGTAACGTTGAGTATGGGGCAGCCAAACCAGCTGCCAACATTACTTGCTTTTTATTGAAACTAGCCGGGAGCTCTTTTTAGTATCCTTGTTGTTCCCTTAAGTGGAATTGTCTGCATCTCTTTTGCACTTGGTTCACCTGGAATATTAACTTCAGGTTCTTCTTCATAAGCCCTGTAGCACTTTTAATAACTGGTATGATTGATATCTCTCAAAGATTCCATTTTTTTTTCATATCATACATGAGACCTTGATATTTGGTTTGTTTCTCCCTTTTAGCTCTGTTCAGACCTCCATCATTAGGGACACTGACTTCAACCAAGGTTGCTACTCTCTCTGACTTATTCCATATAACTATGTCAGATTTCACAGCAGCATTTTCAAGGTAGATGGCTGTAGGGATTACATGGTTGTAATGTATGGTATATAAATCATTTCCAACTGTTTTTTCAGGTTGATGTGTAGCAGTTAACAAACTATTTGCTATAAGCGGATCAATGCCCGGTGCCAAAGTGATTCGGCCACACTGACCAATAGTTTGGCAGGGCGCATTGATTTGAGCTGCCCCCCGTAAGGACTATTTTTAGCCCTTTGGGATCTCAGCTGCGATCGCCAGAGAGACGTCAGCAAGCGACCTATACGGATCTCCCACTACTACTTGTTGACGACTGCAGTCTGATGGCAGACGACACCTTCAAACAGACATTTACACTTTCTTTCTTTCTCTCCAGTTTGAAATACAATCTCGCCTTTTTTTTAAAATAAACCCTTTATTATTGCTTTGTTTAAAGCAATGTCGTTTGGCCTTGTGTCAATTTAAGTAATTATTAGAAGAGAAATGTACAACATTTCCCTCCTATAGATGTTCTCAGGACGACTTGGTTTACTTTTGGGGATTCAGACAAAACCACTTAGAATTGTAAGGGATTCAGAGTCGAAAATAATTTAAAGTAATCATATTTTTTATGGAAGTTGCCCCAGACAAAGTGTGAAGCCACTTGATGCAAGGAGCTAACAAAAATGAAAGCTGATTATTGGAAAAACAGGGATGCCTATTAGTCTTAGTTTTGAAATGGTAGGAAGAAAAACAGTCAGCAGAAAGAGAGTTCGATAAGTCTGTAGTTTTTGGAATTAAGTTACTGGAATATATACCTGCCGCTAGCATGAAAAATGTACCAGACACTAAACACACATGGAAGTGTAAGTCAAAATTCTGTAGTATTTGAATAAATTATATTTTGCGGCAGGCATTTCATGTAAATGAATCAGTTCAAACTTTGGTATAACTGTGATCGGTATCATTGTGATGGTGAGATGACATGTGTGATCCGATAGATACATGAATAAACATGCAATTGATACTAATTTGGCAACATGTTTTATAAGTTCAAACTAGGCTATAATACTGCAGAAACGTTAAAAATGTAACATACGGCCGTAGCCCAGATTTAACTCACTACACGAGTTTGTAGTGTAATTCAAATCTTGTCCATAGCTGAATACTTGATGCTTTGCTAGGACTATTGAGGGTATTTTTTTTATTGTAAAGCCATCACTAGATGGGTTGCCTAACCCGGCTTAAGAGAGGCCCATCTACCTTCAAGAGAAGGATAGACCACGCCAGTTTCCAAACCTGGTATTTTACTTGGCGGTATATAGAGCACCTTGTCTTCCCAAATGGTCACTCATCTGGTACTGGCCAGGCACAATCACATTGACACACTGGTTCTGGACAGATCACCGCAGTTAAACAACTGTAGAAACAACCATAAACTTCTGTTCTGCAAAGGTGAAGACATCCTGATATGGCATACACCTTGGGCCGGTTCAGTCAGTTTACTCTGAAAGAGGAAGTTTCCAGTGAATATCAATTTTAAAAGTAGGATGGATCAAGTTGAAATATTGTACAAACAGGTCATATAAGAATCTCTTGACACTGAAAACAACAAAGTCGTAATCTGCAAGGAAGCAGTTCTGTGTTAATGTATTCCACAGATAAAAAAAAGCAATCAGATGCATCTGGATAGCATAGATCGATATGAATAAATGAATTAATGATCACAAATCATATCAAATATTTATGATGTTATTTTTTGTTAAAATTCTATAGAGTCACTACTTATCAAGAACAAGAGCCATTTGAGGATAAGGACTGGTTGTGCTGTGTGGACTATGGGCCTAACAGAGAAAAACAATTGCATTATCATCTTGTAAACATATAACATATAATCTTAACTTTCTCCAACCAATACATATTTTTAAATATGATTTTTATTATATTAATGTTTCGCCACTAATCAAGAACAAGAGCCACTCGAGGATAAGGACTTGGTGTGCTGTGTGGGCTATGAGTCTAAGATAGATAAGCACTTGTGTTATCATCTAAAATCATCTTGTGAACATATGGTCTAAAATTTTAGCTTATTGCAATCAGCACATTTTTTCAAATGCCTTTTTAATATACAAATAAATCATCGCTTATCAAGGCCAAAAGCTATTCGAGAATAAGAGTTGAAAAACCTCTGTTTGAAGGGTGGCTTTGCATTTTAGTTGAGTTTTCTGTTGTTTGTTTGTTTTTGTTTTTTCATGCAAGTGTTTTTTACTTATTCTGTGCTTTCGTTTCTTTTTTTTCTGTTTTATCTGTTTTCAAACTTTTTTTTCTGTTTTATCTGTTTTCAAACTTTTTTTTCTGTTTTATCTGTTTTCAAACTTTTTTTTCTGTTTTATCTGTTTTCAAACTTTTTTTTCTGTTTTATCTGTTTTCAAACTTTTTTTTCTGTTTTATCTGTTTTCAAACTTTTTTTTCTTTTTTATCTGTTTTCAAACTTTTTTTTCTGTTTTATCTGTTTTCAAACTTTTTTTTCTGTTTTATCTGTTTTCAAACTTTTTTTTCTGTTTTATCTGTTTTCAAACTTTTTTTTCTGTTTTATCTGTTTTCAAACTTTTTTTTCTGTTTTATCTGTTTTCAAACTTCTTTTATGAGGAGCGTTCGAAAGGTAATGCATCCTATTTTTTATTCCTTCCAAATGGATCAGAGGGGGATTGCAAATTGCATTGTTATGATGACTGAACTGATGCATTTATGACCTTAAAGTTTCATCTCTCTGTTGCAGATATTGACAGTGAGACTCTAAGACTGCCATCGATGTGTGTTAGAGCAGAGATATATCATTGAATTCCTGGCAAAAAGTGCATTAAGAATAGTGGTGACTATGTAGAAAACTAAATTCTGCAGCACAAAGGCTCGCTCCTTTTAATGTTACCACTTCCATCTTTGTAGCTCTTCAACATTTTTAGTTAAAAAAAATAGATTTCACTTTTGGAACGATCCTCATATCTCTCTGCTCCTATAATTTTTTTTTTTTTTGTGTATTAATATTCATATTAAAAATCCTTTTTTTCTATTTATTTACAAAGAAAATACAACTCTGTTATATATGGATTGTGGAATTTCATTCATCTACAAAAGATCTAGTTAATTCGTATATTCTTTTAAACATTCATCTTAATTAATTCCTCAATAGTTTTTCCGGTTTTCTTATGGGACGATCATCGTTAGTTAACTCTCATGTGTAATTATATTAATGCAGATATTCTACTTGATTTATACTTGCATAATATTTGCATAAAAAGGTTATAGTAAATACAAACCTCTTTCTACATATATTTATGTATGCATATATGTATTTGTTTAAAAAATTTTGCCTACCAAACTCTTCTGTCAGTTTTTGGTCTACAGACATGGAACTAAATATATAGCATATTCGAACTCATGCGAAACTTTATATTTGCCTTTTAGCTGGGGAAAAAAGTGTGAAAATTAAAAAAAGGGAATTTGCCAGATGAAGGTCAAACAACATTACAAACATGCATATGTAACATAATAGCTATTAGTTCATGCTTTAATTTCAGCAAACATGACTTCATTAACGTCAAAGGAAAAAGTAAATCGTAAGCTGAACATTTTGGTTTCGATTCTCGGTGGTGGTGGTGCATGAATCATTTTATTTTTTAACTTTATTCATAAATGACCTCCCTGATAAAATTCTCTCTGAGATGAGTATATTTGCTGATGACACCATGGTCTATAACAGGCACAAGGGGAAAACAAATGAATACATACCGAAGCAAATGGCAGAAACATTAGAGGAATACCTCCAATCTGTGGTTGAATGGGGACAAAAAATGGATGGTCATATTCAATGTTGACAAGACTAAGCTTCTTTCCTTTAATAATTACAAGAAACCTCAACCACTGATGGCCATGGTTAATTATACACTACCTGGAAGCTCTTTTTTCAAACACTTCGGCTTAACATTTACAGGAAACATAAATTGGAATAAATACATTGAATGCATTGCCAAGTCCGCTGTGAATAAGGTTGGCTCTGTCTACCATGCTAGGAAGCTACTTATGCCTGAAAGTATCCTGTATCTCTATAAGACCACCATTCGCCCATGTAAGAAGTATTGTTATCCTATTTCGGCTGGTGCATCTGCTACTAGTCTCTTACTTCTGGACAGGGTACAAAAGAGAGTCGCCAACCTGATTGGTCCTGAACTGTCATCTAAGCTTTAGCCTTTGTCCTATCGATGAATGCTGCATCCCTCTGCCTGTTCTACAAGTATTTTAATGGTGAATGCTCCGACGATCTACAAGCCCTTTCACTCCCTTGACGTAAATATCCCCGACAAACACGACTAGCAGCAAAATCCCACCCCTACACAATAGAGACCCCCTAGATGTAAGAAAGCCTTCTACTCTAATAGTTTCTTCCCCAGAACTGCTATACTTTGTAACTCCCTTCCGTGTTCCTGCTTTCCCAACTGTACTGACATGCAGAAGTTCAAGTGTAATGTGAATAGACATCTTGCTGCTCAACTCCATACATAGCAACCCTGCTAGTTATGGACCCGATAGTGGCCGCCTACATCAAAGTGGCACTGTGCCTTGTTTGGGAAAAATGTAAAAAAAAAATGCTTACTATATATTGGGTCCAATATAATAATTATATTATTGGACTCAATATATAGTAAGGAGAGGATACAATAATAAATATGAAATCTACATTAATCAAAATATCGTATTTAAGCGTATTTTACGACCGGGCACTGCCGGGTAGCTTGCCAGTATATATATATATATATATATATATATATATATATATATATATATATATATATATATATATACTCATTTTCCACTGAGTAATACAATCTGTGATCAAAATCATGTAATGGATTTTCATCAAAATTAGAATGAGGATTCTAGGCATAAAGGCTAGTGTTATTATATCTTGAGTTTAATCTTCATAAGGGAACATAATATGGTGGAAAACTGTTCTGTAAAGGTAAACGTTTTACTTGTCCATGAAGGAAGAAAGTAGGCCACATATTTTAGAAGAATTTTATTGGCTAATCTTTGGATGAAAGGATTTCAAACATTCACTTAATTAACGGATTTAACCTGGCCTGACCTGTCCTCTCAAATGTCGGCAATATATTTTTCTCATTCTCCATCTCATAGATTATGGGTTAAAATCAACTGCGAAAACATTACATACCATTATTTCAATTGGGTTTTGCCACTCAGCGAAAATAGTTTTCAGTAACAACGTTGATTCATATGGTAATAATTTCTCCAGTTTTTGCTGTTACGTTGCTTGGTTCTTATTGTGTCTTCGAGATTAAATGGAAAAATGAAAGATGAGAGAGTGACTTTGATTTATGCCAAGGTCACCATTAAAGTTAGTGAAAAAGAAATAAATATTACATGGTATAAATAATGGCAACCAACTGTCAACGATTTTATTACTCGTTAGAATATATATATATATATATATATATATATATATATATATATATATATATATATATATATATATGAGCAAACAGTTAATAAAATATGTTAAAAAACACTTTGAAATGAGTTAAAAACATATTTAATTTGAGAAGGAAACACTAGATAAATGGATAGTCCTTAATCCGCGGAGTTTCGAAGAAATACTTTCCTTCTCATCAGAGGGTAGGAATTAGCAAAATGCGGGATCGGATTTTGCATGCAGAAGTATTTGATGAAACAACAAGTAAGTCAAAGATCTTACTTGAAAACAAAAAAAGTGAAGCAGAGGGAATATGGTGAACAAAAAGGTGATTACACATGAATGGATAGTCTGGTGGAAGATAAAAAATCCAGTGACGGTAAAATCTTCAAGAAAGTTAAAAGAATTTCCATTTGTACAAGTAAATTCCAAGGAAATCCCGTAATTGGAAGAAGATGGTCCATAATAATCCAAAGGCAGAAATCCATGGAATAATTCACAAAAATGTGTACAAGGAAAAAAAGAAAAGATTCCAATAATATTAATAAAATAATATAATAAAATAATAATAATAATAAAAATATATATATAATAATATATAATATATATATATATATATATATATATATAGATATATATATATATATATATATATATAGATATATATATATATAAATTAAATTGTAATTCAATTGTAACTTATAGAATATTACTGCCAGTAATATTTTGTAAACCTACAATCTCACGTTTAAATAACCAATGATTGTTGAATAAAAACTATTCCGAAGTGTGTGTATATATATATTCAGACGATATCAAAACATCGTTAAACTCACTACTCGTTCAAGCAGCCGCCAATAGCGTAATGGTTAGGAGCCTTGACTGCCGTGAAAACGGTCGGGTTTCAATCCTGGCTTGAGGTAGTTGCCTGTCTAGCCACACTGATGAGCTGTGAAACAGCGAAACAGTACTGTATGTGGATGACTATAGTGCTCCTCACCTTGAGTTGAGCATATTGAGAAGTGAAACACGAATTACCATTAGCATATAAGCGACGCTCTTTGTGTAAACAAATCGAGCGGAGGTATTTCAGACGATATCAAAACATCGTTAAACTCACTACTCGTTCAAGCAGCCGCCAATAGCGTAATGGTTAGGAGCCTTGACTGCCGTGAAAACGGTCGGGTTTCAATCCTGGCTTGAGGTAGTTGCCTGTCTAGCCGCACTGATGAGCTGTGAAACAGCGAAACAGTACTGTATGTGGATGACTATAGTGCTCCTCACCTTGAGTTGAGCATATTGAGAAGTGAAACACGAATTACCATTAGCATATAAGCGACGCTCTTTGTGTAAACAAATCGAGCGGAGGTATTTCAGACGATATCAAAACATCGTTAAACTCACTACTCGTTCAAGCAGCCGCCAATAGCGTAATGGTTAGGAGCCTTGACTGCCGTGAAAACGGTCGGGTTTCAATCCTGGCTTGAGGTAGTTGCCTGTCTAGCCGCACTGATGAGCTGTGAAACAGCGAAACAGTACTGTATGTGGATGACTATAGTGCTCCTCACCTTGAGTTGAGCATATTGAGAAGTGAAACACGAATTACCATTAGCATATAAGCGACGCTCTTTGTGTAAACAAATCGAGCGGAGGTATTTCAGACGATATCAAAACATCGTTAAACTCACTACTCGTTCAAGCAGCCGCCAATAGCGTAATGGTTAGGAGCCTTGACTGCCGTGAAAACGGTCGGGTTTCAATCCTGGCTTGAGGTAGTTGCCTGTCTAGCCGCACTGATGAGCTGTGAAACAGCGAAACAGTACTGTATGTGGATGACTATATATATATATATATATATATATATATATATATATATATATATAATTCAAACACGGTATTGTTGAATATATGGTTAAGTGTTAGTTTTAGTCCTTTTAAAAGTTCATAGGTCACCTTCTTAGCTTTATTTTGAAAAAAAAAATTCTATTTTCGTTTAGTAAAACAAAATTTATAATAAAATTATTGTGTTAAAAAATTCTCAGAATTTGTAAGGAACGGAGAGATATTTTTTGTTTTGATTGACTGTTGGTTACCATTGCAACCAAGTTTGTTAGGTTACTTCAGATCAGCTGGAAACGAGGGAGATGATGACGTAACAAGATATAAAAAACTGTCGCTAATAATTCATTGCTGTCGCGATCTGTCACTGAGCTGTACTGTCGCTAGTAATTTACAGAGAGAAAAAAATTGATTTCAAAGCAAAGCCTGGAAAAACCATGGATTACATAGAAAAATGCGAGCATAAAAAGTAATATGGTTAAGATTTAAACATGGAAAAGTAAAAAAAAATATAATAAATTTATAACTTAAAATATTACTGTATTAATTAAGAATTGATCATATAATGTTAAATTGAATTAAAAAAAAATCTTAATGCTGCAATATTTTAAGTTATAAATTTATTATATTTTTTACTAGAATATTTTGTCTTTTTCTTTTCCAGTTATAATACTAGTCCTTTTACTTTTCCATGCTTAAATCTTAACCATATTACTTTTCATGCTCGGATTTTTCTCTCTCTTTCTCTTTCTTTATATATATATATATATATATATATATATATATATATATATATATATATATATATATATATACACTAGAAGGTCATTCGGCATTATTATACCCAATATATATATAGTAATGATTTCAAAAGTTAAAAAAAATGTCTTCGTCGCCATCAGCAAGATGAATCGAAACCAAAACGTTCAGTGCTTCAGCCATGGTCGTTATTTAGCACTTCAGCCTTAAGTGTTACTCTCTGAGCTATCGCCAGATGAATAAAAATGCTAAAAATGTATATGTACGCATGCTCAGAAGATAGTCAATTGGTTTTTTTTTCGATTTTGACCCCTTAGCAGCAATTTTTACAAGCTAAAACCAACATGGAAAGTGTTCCTAGGGTCCAAATAATATATATATCAAGTCTCAAGTCTGTAGACCAAATTTTCATAAAGGAATTTGATAGAGACGTTTTGCACGCACACACAAGGTTACTTATATATATATATATATATATATATATATATATATATATATATATATATAAACATGTCCGTGTGCTAGAAAGTTTTCATCCTAAATTCTATGCAATTATACACAAGGTAGAAACCATGCATCAATACAATTAAGCGTAATAGTTAAATGAAACCAATCATCAAAGAAGAAACAATAAAAAAATGAGTAATTAATTAATGAACGCTGGTTTTCCAAAGGTATATGCAAATTAGTTCATCTTTATGGAGTCGCTCGCATATCCATGATTGAGTATATTAAGAAGTTCATTTTAATAATTTTTAAATAGAAAATTTACTCGACTTTATATATATATATTTACTCGACTTTATATATATATATGACCAATTTATTTAATCACATAAATTAATATACAAAGATATAATTTAATTTGTAAATTTTCAGTATTTACTTCAATAGTGCTCAATACATAAGTAAAGCTAGGTTGTAAGTTATGAAAATATATATGGCAATTAAGCTACACAAAATATTGCATGTTTCATTCTCGTGATATATATATATATATATATATATATATACAGGGTGACCCAAAAAAACAGGCCTCAACTCTAATTAGGCCCCGTTTCTTAGTGTTTTGTCCGAATAAAATGAAACTTTGGTCATAACTAGTTTATTATATTCAAAACATCACATTAAAACACTAGGGTTTTTGGCCTTTTTTTCTCCGTTCTACAGCCTATGTTCTAGATGGCCTCCATTTAGCTTTTGTTTTTTTTTTGGGTCACCCTATATATGTAACATTACCAGTCTCAGAACAGATAAAAACATTTTTCCATCATAGTATGTTCCCTTATAAAGATTAAACTCAATATATAATAACATTAACCTTTATGTCTAGAATCCTCATTCCAAGTTTGATGAAAATCCATTACATGATTTTGAACACTGATTTTATTATTTGATGAAAAATGAGTAATATATATATATATATATATATATATATATATATATATATATATATATATATATATATATATATATATATATATATATATATATATATATATATATAGTCTAAAGAAGCTTTGAGTAAACAAAATGTAAAAATAAAAATAAAGAATGTAGTTTAAATTCCAGGGAGAAAAGAAACTAAATTTCACTCATCGCAGATTTAGCACCTGCATAATCCGACTCTAGTCACCCATGTACGGAGTGTTGTTGCCACATCTGGGCTAGTGCATCTACAACTAGCCTCTCCCTCTTCCATAGGCTCCAAAAAAAAAAGGGTCCAAAAAAGAGTTTGCAATCTAATAGGTCCCACTTTGTCAACTAAGCTCCAACGCCTGTCTCATCACCACAATATTACATCTCTGTGCCTGTTTTACAAATATTTTGATGGAATGTGCTCTGATGAACTTGTTGCACATGTGGCCCCTCGACGTACATATCCCCGACAAACCCACTTATTAATAAAATCTCACCCCTTCACTGTTGACGTCCCTAAATGCCAGAAAGCTTTCTATTCTGTTTCTTCCCTTGAGCAGCTAGACTTTGGAATTTCCTTTCCTGCTACCTGCTTACCTGACTGTATACAGAAGTTTAAATATACTGTAAATCAACATCTTGTGAATCCTTCCTAGACATGGGTCTAAACAGTAGGCCTTTACGTCCAAGTTGTGATATGCCTTGTGTGTGTAAAAAAAAAAAAAATTCCATGAGAAATCTCTATTTCTGATGCACGTACATGACAGAGGTGGATTTTTTTAGAATCTCACATCGCCAATATCTACAATGGAGAGATGAAACGTTCTGGTCATTTTTTTTTTTTTTTTTTTTTACATAGGTGTCACCACTTATCAAGGCCGATCGGCCACTCAAGGATAAGGGTTAAAGAGTGTAGAGTAGTCAAAAGGACAATATAGTAATCAAGAGTAATGGAAGTTCGGTAAATTTGTTAACTTAAGTGGAACGGCTCATCAGAAACTTGTTCACGTTGGACTTGAAGACAACCATATTATAGACAGCTGGAAAGCAGGAAAACGGAAGATAATTCCACAGTCGTGTAGTACCTAAGAAAGAAGCTTTGATCATGAAATCTATGTTTAGGTTTAGGCACAGATAAAGAGTGGGGAAAATTATTGATAATGTTTTCAACTAGTCTAGTGTTTCTTGTGAAAGTTTGGCGAGGGGGGACCATAGATTGAAGCTCAGTCGAACACTTTCCATGAAAATAACGATAAAGCAGAGACAAACTCGCAACATCTCTTCTGTGAGATAGAGGTTGCAGCGAAGAGAAATGGACATCTCCCACCAGGCCACAAAGTCTATTTTAAACCCTATCAAGGCAGGACAAGTCTTTTCTAGCAGCTCCTGCCCATATGTGGCAACAGTATTCCATCCTTGGACGTATCTGGCTCTTAATGCATGAGTTGAGTCTTCATAACAATGCAATTTGCAATCCTCTCTAATCTATTCAGAAGGAATAAAAAAAAGGAGGCATTATTTTTGGAACATCTCATAAAATGTTGCAGTTGGGATAAAACAGAAATAAAAAGAAACAAAAGCAAAGAATAAGTAAGAAACAAAAGCAAACAGACAACAGATGACCCAAAATACAAAGTTCATCTTTCAAAAGCAGAGAGGCTAAGACATACAATTCTCCCCCATAGCAAAACGAAAAATTCTTTGAACTTTTGCTGAAAACTATGGTAGCTTTATAGTCTAGACAGGTTACTCTAACACCATTTAAACACCTCAATCTCGTTTTGATATTTTTACAAAAAAAAAAGTCTTCTCAGAAGAATATAAGATTATTTTATTCTCGCTAGGTTTATTAAGTCGCACTCGCTAATTACATTAAAATCAATTTTTTTTTTTACTCAGGGGTAAAGGCCAACATGGTAAGGGTTAATAAGATGGATGAATTCTCAGTCGAATGATGAAGACAATCATGAGAAGATTGAAAGGTATGAATATAATGAATAAACTTTGATTACTTTTGTGAATCATTTATGACAAGTATTCATTGAAATTAGATTTGAAGACGATTGTGTTGTCTGCAAAAAAGTAGTCCTGTGGTAATGTGTTCCACAATTGTAAACATAGTCAAAAAAAAAAATTTATAACAGTAAATTATAATTCAAAACTGTAGGGAAAGAGGGTCTATGATCATCCTTGTCACTGTACTTTATGACTGTGTAAGTCTTCAGTCACCATAATACCACATTCACTCCCGCGGCCGTTATACTTAAAATTACCACATCATTTTTTTTTCTTGTAAATAACCATGTACATAATAACACTAACTTAATAATTTTTAAATAGAAAAAGTAGGTTTTTAATAATAATCGTTCTAATTTAATGTAATTTTTAAATAGAAAAAGTAGGCTTGTGAATCGTTTTTATTGAAAAATAATTTCATTGTCGTAGCGTGAGAAAGATATAAAAATAAAAATAAAAACAGATGTTAGTAAGACCTTCTCAACCAGAAAACAAACCTTCAGAAATATTTCAGTGAACGTATTTAATAATACCATTCCCTTATTGTTATTACTTTTTTTCATTTTATTTTTTTGAATAATGGTCTTTTAAATAAAAGGTTAAGTAATCTCATGTTCATCTAATTTATATGATACGGACTTTATTAAAGAAGGAAACTATTCCAAAATAAATTCTTATAAGTTATATTTTTGTGGATGAACCTGTGACGTCATGTTTAATAGGATTAATGCATTTAATTAAAACAGACCCTATCGAGCTGATATCAGAGTGGAGTATGAGTTTGTTTGGTTACAATCGTCTTGGACAATCTCCATGGATATTAACATGCCTTTCCAGGATATTTCTACTGTGAAATATTTTCCCCACTCTTTATCTGTGCCTAAATCAAAACGTAGATTCCATGAACAAAGCTTCTTTCTTAGAACTGCACGCCTGTGGAACTCTGTTCCGTCTGCCTGCTTTCCACCTGACTACAACCTGGATGTCTTCAAGTCCAACGTTAAAAAATTCCTAATGAACCGCCCCCTTAACATTCATTAAATCTCCACACTAATGTACTTGCAATAACCCTTATCCCTGAGTGGCTTCCGGGCCTTGATAAGTGGTGACCACCGTGTAAAAAAAAAAAAAAAAAAAGCTGCAATCAAAAACTTCTTGGCGCATCATCTTAGTTACCCAACTGAATTAATCAACACACAAGCTCGTATGGATGAAGATGTTTTATTTGGTTACACTCATCTTGGTGGCACAACAAATAGAACAGGCAAAGAAAGAGGGGCAGAAAGAAACATATCGTTTTGTTAATTGATTTTAGACATACCAAAACAAGTCCAGTTGCTCTGCGTTTCTATCCACATCTTTCAGAACCTCGCATTCTCATACACCTAGTCTGACATAATTTCTCCTAAGCTTGGTTCCCATGTTGGTCGAATTGCGCCAAAAGGTTAACTGCTTGAACCCTCTTAACCCTTGTCTACGGCGCAAACTATTTACAATTTATGTTATATTCTCCTATGAATATAATTCAACCAAATGAACACTAGATGACGTACCCAATCATTTATTATCTACATATTAATACGATAGCGTGTGTGTTATTTAGTGTGTCAAGCTTACATCTATTTCTTTCGAGTGACTGTCGTTTAATTGTTATGACCTTCCATTTTTTTGTAATAAATAATTTTGCTAAGAATTCTTCATAAGTTTTGGTTTCGGTTTCGATTATAGCTGATGGAACTCAATTCATGTATTCTTTTTATAAATAATTTTACCAAAAATTCTTCATTCATAAGTTTTGGTTTCGGTTTCGAATTTAGTTAGAGGAACTCAAATTTTATATACATACATACATACATGAATACATATATATATATATATATATATATATATATATATATATACACACACACTTCATAAGTTTTGGTTTCGATTCCAGCTGATGCACCCAAGTCATATGAATATATATATATATATATATATATATATATATATATATATATATATATATATATATATATATATATATATTAAATTACAACTTTATAATACAGAAGAATCGATAGAAAATTGACTCTATAATAATATATACGCAATCTGCATAAATTGAGATATCATATCTAACCGTATTTTACAACCGGCTACGTCGGGCGTCCCTGCTGGCTTAGATAAATACTTTTGCAGTTTAAACAAAAGAGCTACAATTTGGCCAAGATCAAAGTTTAGTATCTATTCTTCAGATGCTGCACTTCCATTTCTTGTTCTCTTTCGGTGGAGGAGCAGTCCTTCAGGACTGAGACAATTTTTTATTTTTGTACCTTTTCTCCACGTTAAAAAACGATCCTGGTGTCTAACTCTGTCCCGTGGGGAGGCATTGTAAACAGGTACAATAATATCAGGGCGTTTCTATTTATACTGAACACCCACAGTCCGCTATAGAATTTCCAGGGGTCCCGCTAGTATCACATGAAATCTACAGCAGGTATTGATAATACTGTGTAATTCACACGGTTCCATCTAGTTTGTATAAGCTGTAAATGAAGCTGTTGAAACTAGAATGATGATAGAAGATGCAGATTAAATCTTTGAAATCTACCCTTCTCTGATACTTGGCACCATATTTGATACTGTTTATTTTAACACGCAATTAATTGAAATAGTAAAAGAAAATTATGAAATTTCTATTTTTTCTGGGTGTTGGATCAAATTTCATGTTCAGAATTTCAAAAGGTTAAAGATATATTCATTATAATTCAAAAGACATTTCTTTTTCATTTCTCACCTTTGTGTCAATGTTTATTTCATTTTGTATTGCTCGAAGACAATTATTTTCTCTGTGCGTAAAATACTGACATTTATAAAGTAAAGATATCAATTATAATTATCAGAAAAAAAAAATCAAATAATTTTTCTTTGGTTCAACTTCCTCTTAGCAACTTAACACCTCATAGGAAAGAATGTTTTGAAGGTGACATTTGGTCCTTTTATGATGATTCAACTTTTGAACTAAGAATAAATGCTAGATATTCAGAGATTCCACTAGATAAGACGTAAGCCCTTTGAAAAATATATTTACAACAATTATACAAAAGTCATAAATAAATTAGGCACAAGGTCATTCAAAAGTGGATGGAGGAGGGGGTCTATGGTCACCATTGTAATTGTACTTTATGACTGCTTACGCTATTCCTATCTAGAGTTTTCAATCACAGCACATTCACTCCAAGAGTCGATTTTCTTTTGTAAATAAATATGTACATAAATAAATAAATCGTTTTTATTAGAAAATACTTTCATTGGCGTGGGTGAGGAAAAACAAACAAATGAAAACAGATATTAGTAAAACCCTCCTCAATCCTTTTTAAATAGTGGACGCCCATTGTTTTTCAGCTTGTTGGGAACCGAAAACAAGCAGGTTGGTTGGGGCAGTAAAAACGGAGTTGGGGAGTATGTGATACCTGGTGAAGCTTTAAGCAAATAAGTTTGAATCATGTGAAAATTATAATGATAAACAGGAAAAACATGGAAGTACAATCAATAAAATTACAAACATGTATTTAACCCAACTATAACCGTAACCTGCACGAGTAAAATTAATTTTTTATTTCTTTCAATTTATAAAGAATCAGCTTTCATAGATTCATATTAACTAAAAAAATGACAGCGCTCTCGTAAAAAAAAAAAAAAAAAAAAAAAAAAAATGAGGAACGCCTGAGCAACCTTTTCCGGTTATTTTAGTCAGCTGCTGGGCAAATTTGAGCTAACTTCGCACTGGTTAGTGAATGCAGCAGCGCCCATATTACTATTATTAATAGATATTGTTAAATGAGGAATCATTTGAAGTGAAAATTCGAGTTCCGCTTTTAGATAAACACGATATAAGGTCAAATTCAATGGCCCCTTTTTTTGGATTTAG
The DNA here is from genome assembly GCF_053919585.1 of Euprymna scolopes. Lineage (NCBI taxonomy): Eukaryota > Metazoa > Mollusca > Cephalopoda > Sepiida > Sepiolidae > Euprymna > Euprymna scolopes. The sequence goes on along the minus strand of NC_136494.1, from coordinate 37,303,999 downwards.
CTTATTCATATAATATTGACACATTTCAAGAGTGCTTTCCTCAATTTTACATGCATAATACTGAATGAATTTTAAATGGAAACGATTCCTCTTTTATTGATATAAAACAAAAACTGAATGAAACTATGTGTAGCCTATGTAGAATTTGTATCGCATTCTTGTTTGACTGCAGTCTTTAAATATAAACCATCATGTAAAGAATCTTGATAAAAATTGGAATAACGATTCTAGACAAGCAGTGTATTAATATTAATATTGCATCCTGATTTTAATCTTTGTAAGGAGATATAAAAATGGTCCAAACGGTTCTAGTTGAGGAATTACTTTTATCTGCCCATGAGATGGGGATTCTTCTAGTTGAAGGATATAGGAGAAAGTCCTTAGCGAAACAAACGTTGATTAAACAAGCCTTAGAATAGTAATGATGGATTATTAGTAGGGCTGTGACAACAGAATATTCTTTTCATTCTTTTGACTCTCAAGTATATATCTGACACAGTAAGACACAGTCAATTAACCGAGAACCACATCAGTCTCTATAAAAACATATAAGATATTAACGGATGTATACTCAAGAGTCAAAACAATGAAAAGAATATGCTGTTGTCACATCCATAATTATTAGTTAGTTTGATCATATGACCGATTGAAAGATTCGAAGTTGGATTTTAATTTCAGTTTAAACTTGGAACTATGAATATAACAAATCAGAAAAATAGTATCCAGATAACATGACAGTAATATATTTGATATAATAAGCACTGAGAGTTATATAACACACTGTAATGCAATGGAGTTTGGCTGAAATATCAGTAAAATCCCACCCTGTCGTTGTATAGGTACCCAGATGCTTGAAAAGTTGATTATAGATTATTCTTACTCTCAGATTGATTAGAAATGTGGAATTTGCAGCGATTTAATCCTGATTAAGCCGACCTTCAAGTTAACAAGAGAGAGAGAGAGAGAGAGAGAGAGAGAGAGAGAGAGAGAGAGAGAGAGAGAGAGAGAGAGAGAGAGAGAGGCTACATATAATGGTTATATTTTGAGTTATTTTGAGGGGGAAATAAATTAACACTGCTATATATGCTGCAGACAGACTACTTTTCATTGTGTCAAAAATCATTTTTTCAGTGTTGTCCCATGAAGAGGTATACTTAAATATTTGAAGAAATGTGAGAGTGTACTCACTTTTGTGATACACTATAAAACTATGTGTGTGTGTGTGTGTGTGTGTGTGTGTTACTTTTTTATATGCATGGAAAATATCGAATGGAGATTGTAATTTACTAGAATTAGAATTTCCATTCAATATGACGTTGCATAAAACGATAGAATACAATGTTTTTTTTTTTTTGGTTTTTTTTTAACTAATGGAGAGAAAATAATTATAAAATATGACTTAAACGTGATTATAAAACTAATGAGCCGAGAAAATGATTGAAATGTATGACTTTAAGATGATTAGATAATATCGTTACACAGTTTAATATTCATTCGCTAATTTAACATGGGCTGATTTATGTGGAAATGGATTAACAAACAATTAGTCGTAATAAATTGCGACTTTAAAACAACGGTAGTGTTTTGTATTGCTACAACACGCACTCTGGGAAAATTTAGTCAACTTTCTCTAAAGTTTCTAGGAAATATGAAATTCACGCGTTGTCCCCAGTCTTATTTGTATCATGCACAGGTGAGGTAATTTTAATAACAATGTTTCTGTAATTATTGTTTTCTTAGACTCAAACCGCTATCATAAAAGTAATTTTATTTTTAATGTTCCTCTTTTTTTAATAAGTAACTTAATTTAATTTTTATTCAAACAATTTATATTATTTTATTTTATTACAGGAAAGGAAACTTGTAAGTATTTGAAGTTAACATTTAATGCGAATTGGTAGATTCACGTAAAACTGACCCTGCATCAAGGTATGAACTGAACACATATATTTTGTCAATAAAGGCGAATTAGCAGTTTATTCCACCATCATATCTTAAGTTGGTTCAGTTTGTTTCTATCCGTTACATCTCTACAATGTATAACTTTCTATAATTTTTAATTTCCTTTATATACACACTAAACAATGCTTCAAACAAACTACATGAACTTCTTATCTTTAAACCTATTTCATTCGTTTCAGCTTGATTCTAAAGTGACAAAAAATCCCGGCAACTTTGCCTTAATTTGTCAACTTGAATCAAATCATATTTCTATTCGATACTAATTGGATAATCACCTGTTAAGGTGCAAGCCAAGTGAAAATCACTCACGGGACAGATGTGGCATCGGGCCTGGAGTTTTCGACTCCAAATCTTAATTTATTATGAATTAATGAAAATACTAACCCAGAGAAAGCAACAACTATAACATCTCTACCTTCCTTTAGTGTCAACAGATGTAAACGAATGGATACAATAACTATTCTTTGTATTGGAGACGACATTTTATTAAATTTATTCAATTTGAAACCTTGCCTTCAGCAGAAATTACCTTGTGTGCGTTTTATTTATTTTTTTTTTTTTACTTCCTTGTCTGCAAAATTCGCTTGGTAATTGGACATACTTGATTAGTAGTCCAGAAAGAATTAGGCTACTTGATTCTAATGAAGGCTAAGATCATCCTTCATTTTTGGGAGAAAGTGATTCAGTGAGAGAGAGAAAGAGAGAGAGAGAGAGAGAGAGAGAGAGAGAGAGGGTGGAGTGGGGGGCATATTGCCTGCCAGTGTGAAAATTCCAACCCTTCACTAATCACAAAATTAATTTCTAATTTTTGTATTCTCATTTAGTTTTAGGAAACACAGGAATTTTAATTAGTGGTAGGAGGTAACACTTTTGAGAGGAAAATAATTGTATTTTTAAAGTGTTAAATAAAAATCATATCAGTTGATAAAAGTGGAAAAATTTTGGTACAAAACCATGATATTCTTGGTACTACTGCAGTTTAACTCCTGTTTTTCCATGAGTCTCGCTCGGCAACGCCTGGTGGACGACAAAAAAACGCCGGATTATACCGAGCGAATGGAAGTGAATATAAAAACGAAAAATAAATAAATAAATGAATAAAAATAAACAATTTACCCTAAAAATTTCATGAAATTTACTGCTTTATATTTTATTATTGTCAACTTTTTTATGGAAATGTTTTTTATTTTAATTAATGAACAATTATTTTTTTAGTTTTAAGGAACAAAGAACAAATATTTTTTTAAGGATTTATACATTGTTTGTAAAACTTAAAAAAAAAAAAAAAAAAAACGGTGTATTTTTTAAAAAATATTTTTAACAATTTTAGAGGGTATTTTTTGCAATTTATAAACCAAATATTTTTAAAAGGAAAAGTTTTGTTTTTTTTGTAAGCAGAGCGGTCTGACATTCCTTCAGACATTATATTTCTGTCTATTAAAGACGGACTCGTCCACTTCCACCGTGTGCCCTGGGCCTCTGATCTGCCAGTGATTCTGAAGGAAATAGTCCTGGCAAATATCCTTCAAGAAGTTTTTCCAGTCGGTAAGAGTGTAATTTGATCTGATATTGCACTCTTCTCGGTGTAGGTTGTTGTATGTTGCTGTTTCGTAGGCCCACAAATATATGAATCTTAAGATAATCGATATCCGGAGATGGGATCGTTGGAAGAAGGTGCCATGGCGCAAGGAGGAGGTTCAGTGTCTACACTGACCATTACTGTACCTTCAGCCGAAACCGTCGGTTACGTTTTTCGTTTTTTTAAGGATACATTTCCGTTGGCATCTCGTGCATCTCCTCTTGGTTGTCAGCAGCCGGTTTTCTTGGCAGAATGCGAGGACCGTTTCCAGAGACTTTACGATACCTTCCAGCCTAGAATTGTTCATTATCCTTCTTTGTCACAAGAATAAGGACTTGTTGGTTTTGTAATGGCTTTTTTGAAGCCCAATGAAACTCTTCCCTTTCTCTCTTTTTTTTTTTTTTTTTTTGCTTTCAATTTAGTGTCGTCTGCTCACTTGCGTCTCTTTGGTAACTCGGTTTCTCAACGAATAAGCTCTCACGGCATTTTCCGGACCGATTTGCGTCGTCTGCCAGGCGTTGCTGAGTGAAACTCACGGAAAAAAAACAGGATTTAAACTGCAGTGGTACCATCTGCTCTCCTTAGGATCAGAATGAAACATTCCTGATGAAACATTTTATAGAAGTACAACTAGAGCAGATCTATCTAACAAGAATAACATTAAGCAATAAAAAGACTGGTAGAGCTGATTTGAGGAGCAAAAGGTACGCCGAAGCCTCACGGTTAAGTTATACCAGCTCCAACCACGAGCACAGCACAGTAAACGATTTACCTTATAATTACTAGACCAGTGTTGCAAAGACCACTCAATTACTTCAAGCGAATAAATCCCTTTCTAGGGACATATCGCCTTCCAACCAATGCATATTAAAAAGCGTAAAAACAATAGATAAATAAATAAAATAAGTACATTCAGTTTATTTTTTAAAAAATAAATATTCAAATATTTTGCTAAAAAATTCAAAGTTGTGATTGGTCGAACAAGATCACATGGTAAGTTAGAGATGTGATAAAATAAATGGTAAGGTACTTGTAATATTTGGATTATTCGAACTACTGTTCTCATTAGGGGTGTTATTCTCACAACGTTTTGCCTGATGTAATCTCTTCTGGTGCGTTTCTTCGAATTTGAGAATTTATTAGTTGGACTCTGGAATCTATACAGTAACCTTTTATTCAAACCCTAAATACATTATTTAATCAATGGAGGTTAGAAGTCTAAAGTAAATCGTAATTGAGGATTGAACCTTCAACCTCTAGAAGACGGTAGCTTAGAATTGAGGATTACGTAGCACTTTTTCGATATATATATTACTGAGTGTGATAAGACGCACCTAAGATCGAGGGGTTACATTGATCAAAACATATACCCAAGATGAGAATGATAGTCCAAATAATACAAATTATCAATCCCCATCTAAAAATTCCGAAATATAAGAATACTTGTCTAATTTTTCTACACGAAAGTCAATTATGGCAAGAATTCGTAAGTAACGTATATGGGATATTATATTCAACGTCAGCTTTAAGAACTCAAGTAAAATTTTCTTCAAATATTTATTTGCCTAAAGTCAAACGGTAAGTAAATCGACGTATAAGCAATCTTATCGAATCTTATAGAACTTGATTCTTCACAGTTTGTTCGATAATTTAGGAAAATTGCACAATGGAAAGCAAATTCATCGTTTTCTTTTTGTTTCATTGTTAGGCATTTTTTTTTTTTTTTCATCGTAACTATTCTGCCCTCTTTCATCTCATGCTAATGAGTTGTTCATATTTTGTAAGGGAAATGAAGGGATGCGTAGCAGAGGAGTGGAAGGACGAGATAAGGAAAAGAAAGGAAAGTAAAACAAGAAAGAATTCATTCTTAAGATGCGTCCGTACAATCTACACATTTAGCAATGTAGATGCTATTTCGAAAGGGAAGTGTGACAGACCGACGTAAATTTTATTTCAAAATTAAATTTAACAGATCGATTTAAGTGCTATTTCAAACGCAAGTGTGACAGATCAACGAAAATGTTATTTCAAACTTAAGTATAAAAAACTGAGAGACGGATTTAAAATAAGATACGTCCATTCAATATGTATGACAAACGAACAAAAATGCTATTTCAAATTTGAGTGTGACTGGCAGACCAACACTTATAAAATGAGATATATCCGTTCAATCAATCCATTTAGCCGTCAAACTTAGGTGTGGCAGACTTACTGACGGGCCGAGTCTTATAGAGATGCTTGGACGCATCAAAATCGTCTCATCAATAGTAGGTGTGTGATCCTGAACGAGATTCACATTCACCAGATCTTAACCCCCTCCCCCGATTTTGGTCCCCCGACAAAGGAGGGATTGGACCTAGTAATTCATGTCCGTTCGTTTTTTTTTTTTTTTTTTTTTTTCACACTTTTATCAATAACCAGGCCTTGGATTTTTTAAATTTTGCACAAACATTAGTCTAAGTGAAAGTAAATTTTTGCTGGGACGGATTTTCTGGGGTAACTGTGGTTGTCCGCCCCCTTCAGAGGGGGGGCATTATAGGTGTAAAATTGCCCCAAAATCGTTCGTCTGTCCTTTGTTTGCAGTTTTCTTAATATCCACGCTTGGATTTTTTGAAATTTTGCACAAACATCAGTCATGGTAAAAGTAAATTTTATCTCGTGGATGGGGACACCGCATGTTCGGTTTGTTATCTGTGAGATACAAAACAATCCTAAACTTATTGACGGACCGAGTCTTTAATAGGGATGCTTGGACGCATCAAAATCATCAGTAGGAGGCGTGTGATCTTGAACGGGATTCACATTCACCACATCTTACACCCCCCATCCCCCGATTTTTATCTGCGAGATCATCTCAAAGATAATGTCTATCAAGACAATCCCAGACTATTCCTGAACTAAAGAACGGCTATCATAGCCAAAATTAAAGCAATGATAAGAGAAGAGTGTGTCAGAGTCATTGACAAATTGTGCATTTGTATCTAGAGTTGCATCTTGGACATTCATGATTGAATCTTGATTGACAAGTCAGACATATACACTGTAGTTCCTTGGCCTTATGGCTAGGAGAAAAATGTAATACCTGTCCTCATACTACATTTTATCTTTTCTCTTCTTCATAATTGAAGGAGAAATCCTTCCAGGTTATGATACAATTTTACTTTTTATTCCAATCAAGAATGTCCTTTTTAGGGAGCTATATTTTCTCCCCATTAAAAATCGAGGTTGTGTCCAACTCTGACATCGTGTTGAGGCAAATAAAAACTGTAGTTTATTTGTACCAAATATGAGGACTATGAATTTTATTGACGATTCCATAGTGAGGTAGATTGGTGCAGTTCGGCGGTTCACTGCATATGACAGATTTATGAAACTACTATTTCAAATTTAAGCATGATATATGATCTGACGGACAGAGCCTCTTATATATATATATATATATATATATATATATATATATATATATATATATATATATACTAGCAGGCCGCCTGGCGTTGCCCGGTCGTAAAATATTATTATATTATATTTCAATTAATGCAGATTTCTTATTTATTATAACGTTAAATTGCTTAAAAAAATGCAGTAAAAAAAAAAACAAAAAAACAGAAAGAAACTAATACATGTACATGCAAGTATTATGTTTTTTTCCTAAACAGTTAACTTCTTGTATGAAAAAAATAAATAATCGAGCTGAGATCGAAACCAAATCCTAAAGACAGTGAGTCAAGTACGATAACCATTAGGCCAGACTGACATGAATCTTAAAAAGTGTTCTCCAACCTCTTATTCTTAACATAAAGAGGCTGTCATGTGTCCCGACCGCGTATGTGCAGTCGTGAAACAGTTAGAAACCAAAAATAAAATCCGATGACCGCCAAGTACCAATTTCTCAATTTTTACCTCTTTAGTAGCCTTTTTTTTTCTTTTTTTTTTTGGATTAAAACCGATGAAAAAAAATTTTGCTCTATATATCGAATTTCAAGTCTGTAGATCAAATATTCATTGAGTATATAGGTTGAAAAGTATCCTCACACACACACACACACACACACACATTCTCACTTTTATAGATATATAGATATGCTTAGGGGCATTTGAAATGAGATGTGTCCATTAAATCTGCACATTTTACAATGAAAGTGTTATTCCAATTTCTTTGTTAGGATCAAAGTGAAGTGTCTGTTCTGGTATTACACTTCATCTGTTTTAGACTTGGACACTTTTTATTTTTGTCCCATCCCAGAGTTCCCCTTTTTCGGGAGCTGCATTTTCTCCACACTAAAAACTGAACTTGTGTCTTACTTTGCTCTTGTGATGAGGCAAGTAAATGACAGACTAAGCCTCGGATGGAGATGCATTGTTGATCCATGCCCCCACCCACCAGCACCACAAAAAAAAAAAGAGGAAATTAAGAAAAACTTGAAGAATAAAAAAATCTGCCATGATAAGTTTAAGCTTAGAATAAGAACTGCTAACACAAAAGAAAAGAACGGGTCATTCCAACAATCAATCATTTTTGTCTGCGTCTTTCTATTGATCATCAACTTTCCTTTGTACTCACATATTTTACTTCTTTTATCTTCCAATTAGTTCGTCATTTACCAAGAGTTACCTCCCTTAGAAGTAGGCCATGTAAACACAATTATTAACAAATATTTATGAACACGCTACTAGAATTTGACAATATTTCTAAGAACTGCCGATTTGAGCGGTTTATAACCTCGAACCTGTGATATGGGCCACCTACTAAGTACTGTACAGTCACTCATTTTTTATATATTATTTCCTTGAGCTGTAAAGCGACAGGCCTAATGCTGAGTGATTGGTTCACCAGCTAATCAGAAGTCTTGATATAGGAACACAGGAAATTTTTAGATTATTTTTTGCAGCTTTTTCTGCTTAACTAGTTGGCGATATGTATGAGCAAGACGTATCTCATTGGTATTCCCGACATGCCAGTAACATAAATCTACCATGCGTGTTAATATTGACTCTTACCTGTTTTTAATTCCTTTCAGCAAAGTCCCTACTAGGAGATATTTATGTTTCTGAATTATTTATATGATGATCAATTATTCATATTGTTTGGATTCTTCGAGCAACTGTTCTCATCTTGAGTGGTATTTTTATAACGTTTCAGTCGATGTAACCTTCGACCTTCTTCAGGTGCATCTTGTTAAACTCGAGAATCTTTCTGTCGAATGCGAGAATTTACACGGAATTTCAAATGGAAGCCTTTATGTAATCCATGGGTGTAGCATGCTCTTGTTCCATCAGCCATGATTGGATAAAAGTCCTAAGTAATTTGTAATTGTATTTTGAGTGCTGCTTACACTGACGATTGCACGTTCAACCTTCAAAAATGTGTAACTTAGAACTGAATTTTACCAAGCACTTTATCCACTACACCACGATAAGTATTAATATGTAAGCTTCAATGTCTTCTGTGGTATATTTATTCATTTCATTAGATTTAGATGGACTTTCTATCACAGTCAACTTTAATGAAAATGGAGAACAGATATAATAATTAACTCATTCGCTCCATTATAGCCAAATCAAATAGTTATATTTTATACTAGCAGGGAAACCCGACGTTTCCCGGGATTTTAAAAGGATCAAAATGTTCCACACTAACAGTACTTTTATTTGTTAGAAATTTGACAATTACATCATGCCCTCCATTATATTTGTTTTGGACCAATCAGATTGGTCGATTGTATTTGCTGCAGTGCGATTCACCTTGGTGGGCTTTTTGCATGCTTACCTTTCTTTTTCAGCTTCCATCAAGACAGTCCTACCTGAAGGATCTATGGAACTCATTCTCGACATAAGAGGCATTTGGGCGCTTCGCCTGCTTGAGACTTTTATTTAAGCCTAAATGACTAGGCTACGTTATTACATTGTGTGTCTCCTTGAGACTTTAATTATCAACCTAAATAATAGGTTCAATAATTATTATTTGAGTCTCTGAGACTTTTTGGTCTGAATTGTCGACCTGTTATTAAGAACGTTTCCTTCCATGAACATTAATTATGAACTTCTGTAATATCGTCTCAATGTGAGAATTGGATCTTTTTCATCAGAAGGCATCATATCGACCCCCTTCAAACGGCTGTAAACTCAGATCTTCGAACCTGCTTCCAGTTCCTATTGAAGATAAAAGACTATCACCTTTCGAGGTTGTTAACAGCTCTTTTTACAGAGACAAAATGGGCATTCCTTTTTGCAACCATGTTATCGAATTTTAAGGTAGGCCTTTGTTGTTGTTGTGTCTTATTTTGCCATTGTCATCGAGCAAAAAGCAGGTGAGATAAAATATCTCACATATTGTCACCAACATCAGTGAAATTGCTCATTTTTCAATCAAATAGATTGATTCTATGCCCTTGTTTGGACCAACCACGGTGTACTGAGAGAAGACTTCACATACCTTTCTGCAGTAACTTAGTCTACAATACATTGTAGTTTACATTGCACTGTAGAGAACCTATGGCTGATTTTATAAAATTATTTTAACATAGTGGCTTTAATTAAAGTTTAAAATGCAAAAGTTATGTACGATAATTTAATTGTGCTCTAAGCAGAAACATTCTTTTTGAATGCACTCTGTATTATCAAAGAACCTACTGTTGATTTTATACGCCTTGCTCTTCTGCTTGTGCAGTGATAAAACTTCTCAAATGCATTTGTGATGTTAGGCTGTATCAAAGTGTTAACTATGATCCAAATCGGACTGTTGCTTTTTTTAATCTGATTTTTTCGATTATGGATGTTTGATACTTATTGAGGGCATTTCGATACAAAACCTATTTAAGAACACTTCCAGACACATAAAATACATTTGTGCGAAATTCAAAATCAAATTGGCTTTACTATTTCCAAGTCCACTCACACACACACGCACGCACACACACACACACACACACACACACACACACACACACACACACACACACACACACACACACACACACACACACACACAAAGTGCCTTTTATATATAAGTAAAGAAATAAAAATCTCGTATTTATCAAATTTTAATGAAATTCTTAGTATTTCATGAACATATAGGATATTTTATTATAAAATATTATAAGAAACAACATATTTTATTACTAAACTAGCAGCCTGCCCAGCATTGTCCAATCGTAAAATACGCTTTCCCCAGCTAAAACCCAAATATAAAGTTTCACATGGGTTAGAATACACTGTATTATATTAAGTTTCATGTCTGTAGATCAAAAACTGACAGAGGAGTTTGGTAGGCAAAATTTTTTAAACAACTATATATACATAAATATATATATAAAGCGGTTTGTGTTTACTATAGCCTTTATACACAAATATTATGCAAGTATAAAGCATGTAGAATATCTGCATGAATATAATTACATTAATTAGGATAGGATGATCATTTAGGATAGAATGATCATCCCATAAGAAAACCGAAAAAAATTATAAGGAATTAATTAAAATGAATGTTTAAAAGAATATGCAAATTAGCTAGATCTTTTGCAGATGAATGCAATTCCACGACCTATATATAACAAAGTTGTATTTTCTTTTTAAATAAATAGAAAAGAGGGTTTTTAATATGAATATGAATACACAATATATATATATATATATATATATATATATATATATATATATATATATATATATATATAAGTACAGAAGATTATTATAGTAGAATATATTTTTCAGCTTACTTAGATACCCTCTTTCCTGTAGAAAAAAATACAAAATATCCAAACCTGAAGAATGATGTGAAAATAACACGGTCACTGAAAGAAATAAACATTATATTAGCTGCAGTAGGAGCAACTAGCCTAATAAAACAATTTCTAAAAAAAAGTACTCATAATCTCTTGAAGACCAAGTTGTGGTATAAATAGCAACTCCTAAAGAGACATTTATTCTCATAAGAGCATTCGGATATAAATTTAATGCATAGTAAAATCAGGTGTTAGCCCTAGGAAGGGGCCCTATAATCTCTTTAAATTAATTCAACTAAAATATTAAGAGAAGGATAAGGAGAGTTTGAATTATTTACTGGAGATAACAATAATTACCTACTAGATAAAAAAAAAAAAAAATGACCCGTCCCTCATCACCGACAACCGAAACCAAAACGTTTACCTTACGATTTTTTCATTTTTTTCCTTTGACGTTAATGCTTGAGTTATGAAGACATGCTTGCCACAAGGCTAAAAATGAAACCATGAATCATCCTCCAGTGTCTTCTGTGTCTGTACAAAGATTTGTCAGGCCAATCTAACATGATTATACTTTGCACTATAAGTAAACCCTGACTAAATATTCAAAATCCATACCCAAATAATATCCCCTGAACATGACTATACACTGGCTCATCTCATCAGAAGCATCTTTTCCTATTGTTAGATAATAATATGGTTAAAAGTTAAACTAATTATTATCGATCTATCTATTTATCTATCTATTCAGTGATATTGTTAAAATAGTTTATATTGGAAGTTATTCATTATTTATTATTGATTATTGATTATTTAGAGAATAAATTTATCAGGAATGTAACAATAAGTTCTATCTGAAAATGTTTACAGAAATTAGTTAAGTTGAATATAAACAAAATAATAACTAGATTGACCTTCAGCAGTGCGTACGTGACAGAGGTCACATCTTAGGAGACGTGTGCTTTTAATGATGATGTAACAGAACTGACAGGTCAAGAGGTCAAGAAGATTAGATTGAAGAGTTTGAGTTTGGTCACGAAAGTGAGCAAACATGCTTCAAAGCCAGAACACGGGGCTGGAAGGAACAAGCATGTAGACACATAATGCAGACTCCTTGTGGAGACCACTGAGACAGCTGAATTAAATTTATATTTTAAAAATATAAAATGCTGTTCTGTGGTTTCACAAAAGAAGAAAAAACAGGTGTCTCAATCGTTTATGGAGTTGTACGTTGCATGCTTCATCACAGAGCCCAGCAGTGAACACAGAAAAACTCCTGTAAAAAAAAAAAAAAAAAAAGATATGAAGCATATATTCTTATCCTTCTTTTAAAATATGATACCTTTAAGTAAATATGAACTGTCATCTCTCCCCGTGTGAAAACCTCTCTCATACAACATAACACAGTTTATACGTTGATATTCTCCTCCTCTCTATGTAACACTATTGATGTTACCTCAACTAGACCAGATGAATCCTTATCAAAACTTTTTTAAAAAGATCATAATCATGTGACTAATTAGGGAGAGGAAAATAATTGTTCATCATTGCTTTACTAACTCAGTATTTGAGAAGTAGAGGAGCATCTTGATTGAACACATGGGTGTATCTCATATAGAAATCAAGGGTATGCCCCAGGAAGGGCGCCCCTTGATTTCTGAGAAATTACTGAATAAAATTAAAGAAAAAGGATAATATTTAAGGCTAAAACACGTTGACTCGCCAGTTTCTGTCAGATCACTAAAGTTAAGTGACATTGAACCTGATCAGTACTCAGATGAGTGACCATTTGAGAATACCAAGTGCTGTAAATAGGGTACTGAAACAGGTCTACTACTTAATAATAATAATAATACACATCAAGTTTTGACAAACATCCATTAGTCAACATCAGGATCCGTTATCCTCTGGTCATCGCTGTCAAGCAGGAATACATAAGGAGAGAATCACAAATTCATGAAATGAGGATAAGAGCGTTAGCTTTGCACATGTGCATTCATGAATATTATGTGCATTCTGGAACAAATCTCCCGTGACTTAGTATGAAATTTCTGAGCCTGGTTGCCCTGGAAGTAGAGGGTAAAAATTTTCAATCTTGCAGGTATAACTATGGCTAACTAGGAGGATCTTGAAAGACGATCTTTAGGGGCTATTCTATAGCAAGAACAACAACAGCAATACCATTTATTATGAATAAAGCTTATAAACTGACATGTCTCAAATTTCAAGGGCCACAAAAATAATAACATAAGGTTGCCATTCGCCGTCACTTTGATAATAAAGATCTCATCTCCACGTATCGTATCTTTAAATCAATATTTCAGCCGTCAGCGAAAACCTGATTTGCAGGCAGGGACGATGTTCAGCTTGTATGTGTCTAATGTATCCTTAATCTTTTAAAGACCTTTAAGAATTGCAGTCGATGGAGAGAAGCCTGCATACGAAATCTTCAATTACAGGCACATTAATGTTTGGACATGTGATTTTCGCAAGACAGAAATAATAAATGACTTTGTGTGTAGTGATAAGGTGCTCACCAGCATCAACAAGAGACGGCACTATCTACGTCTGAATCTGTCGACCAGTGAGCAGCAAGCTCGTGGGACACCATCTTAAGGATAGTGATGATAGTATTCACACACACATACACACACAAACACACACACACAAATTCTTTTAGATTTTACTACAAATATTTTTCATCAATTTGCAAAAGACATAACCGTGCTGGATATCTTATTGTATAGTGAGATAGAGCTATAGATATCTCCATTTTCTTTGTGTAAAATCGCCACATTTTTATGCAGAATTGGCGACGTCATCATTTTTTTGTGTAAATACAATTTTATGTAAATTTGACGGATAGTCAAAGGCGCTAAAAATGAATAATGGAAGTAACTACTATTGTTTATTGTGTTAATTTTATTAACTAGAAGCCTCCATACATTATTTGGAAAATAGGTGCTAAAATCAAGTGGCATCCATTATAAATAACAATCCTTTAACAATTAAAATAATTTTAGGTTGGGTTGAATTTACTATTTTAAAGTTGCCGATAGACATTTATAAATCTATTATATAGACTAGCATGGGTGCCCGGCGTTGTCCGGGTGTTTGGAGGTGTATACTGAGCAAAAACTAAAGAAAAAAAAAAGGTCAAGTTTTTTAACTTTGACCTCTATTATGACTCCTTGACATTTATTGTTTTGGGCTCAAATCCAGTTATTAAGTTAGATCCATGTCCAAGAAACCTATATCTAAAATTTCAAGTGTGTAGACCCAAAATTGTCGGAGGAGTTTGGTAGAGTTCTCAAAGGTCAAATCGTTGAACTTTGACCCCTTAACAGCCAAATTTCTGGCCGAAAACGGATCATTTAGATTTTCCCAAATTGAAATTAGTTAGAGTTTAGAGTTGGCGATTTAAAAGTTATGGCTTAGAGTTCTTTAATAAAGTAGAGAAAACTATTGATTTCTATTGGAACAAAAAGTTATAATTAAATTTTAGTTTAGGTTGATTATTTATTCCATTTTATTTGTTTGGGTTAAGTCGTATCAAAGGTGATAACATTTTTATAGTATAAGAGTTGAGGACAGGACAACAACACAACACATACAGATAATCTTGATTTTGTCGGATATTTCTATTAAGAGTAAACACCATTAAAGAGTTTGGAGGAGACTTGATATGGAATATAACATACATGCATATGTTAAATGCCAAAGAATTTCAGTGGATGAATTAAGAAAGATAGAAAAACATTTTGAGTATGCAGAGTAATTGCTTGGAAGTAAAGGGTGTAGTTATATGGAATGATTTTCTGGAGTGGTGTCGACAAAGATGGCGTAGTAATGAAATTAGCTAAAATTAAATTTTGTGGATATTTAAGTGAAAACGTGCATTTTTATGGGCTCTTAGTATATGTTTAATAGGGATCTTAGGGGGGAGTAGTATGTAAGTAATTAAGGAGATGTGATTTGTAATGTCTACAATTTATTGATGTTTCTTGTTACTTATTTAGGAGTTTATATATATATATATATATATATATATATATATATATATATATATATATATATATATATATAGAGTAAATTATAAAATATATATGGCGATTAAGCTACACTGAATATTCGGCGTTTCATCCACTCTAGGATTCGTCAGGCTTATGCGCGAATTCTGTGGTTGTTTATCGTTTTTATATGGTTCTCTTCTGTTGAGGATTTTAGTTAGCCAATCAGCTTTCTAGTATCCACCGCGCCCCTTCCTATCAGCCAATGGGCATGCATTTTATCGAACAAAGGATCTGTTTTAGAACTAGGTTAGTGGTTTAAGGCAGACGTTTTCCTCCTTTTTTCTTTCTTTTTTTTATATATATATATAAATATACATATGTGTACATACATATATGCACATATATATATATATATATATATATATATATATATATACATACATGTGTGATCGTTTATGTATATTCATGTTTATTTAATTTATTTATTTGTTTATTTTCTAGTGTTTTTGTTAGTTTTAAAGCTATTTTATATCGCTATCCTAGAGTAAGTTTTATTTTGTGAACACAGTTATTTGCTATTTCTCTTCTACAGTTTAATAGATTTTGGGGTTATTTAAAGTACAGGATAGCGAATTTTTCATGAAGGCATAATTTACATGGGTCGTCTAAATGTCTACACGTGGTAGCTTGTCTTATTATTTTCCATTCGACTACCGGCGAATGTCCGCTTTCTTTGATTTCCCAGTATTTATTCGCTAGTGTTGTTTTTATACGGTGTTTTTTATTGTTGAATGTACTTTTGTGGTCATAGTATCGGGTTTTGAAATCTAAGGAAGTCATGCTACGTAATATTTCTTGTTATTCGGGTTTTCTTTCGCAAATATTGTTGCTTGATAAACTACGCTTTTTGTTAGACATTTATTTTGAACTGGGCAAAGTGTTCGGTGTCTACGGTAGCATTTATCTTGTTCATTATTAGTATTTTTATTTATGGTATAGTTGTTCTTGTCCGGTGTTGGTTTGTTATTATTATTATTATTATTATTATTATTATTATTATTATTATTGTTATTATTGTTATTATTATTATTATTATTATTATTATTATTAATATTATTATTATTATTATTATTATTATTATTATTATTATTATTATTATTTCTGCTAGTGTTGGTTTTATTTTTGTCATGGTGTCTACTTTTTTATTGTTTATTTTGTTGTTGTTTACATTGTTTTTATTTATATATATATATATATATATATATATATATATATATATATATAAGAGCAAATAAATAATAGTTAATAAAACATGTTAAAAAACACTTTGAAAAAGAGTTAAAAACATATTTAATCTGAAAAGGAAACAATAAGTGGATAGTCCTTAATCTGTGGAGTTTCGAAGAAATACTTTCCTTCTCATCAGAGGGTAGGAATTAGCAAAATGCGGGATCGGATTTTGCATACAAAAGTATTTGATGAAACTACAAGTAATTCAAAGATCTTACTTGATAACAAAAAGTGAAGCAGAGGGAATATGGTGAAGAAAAAGGTGATTTCACATGACTGGATAGTCTGGTGAAAGGTAAGGTATGGTATTATAAGCTCTATCTCCTACTTGGTTTTATCGAGCTTTTACGTCTGGTTGAGATAACTTTATAAACATTAATTTATAATATACTTTAGTTTTACTATCTTGGATTATTTTGGTAAATTTAATTATAATTTTTATTATATATATATATATATATATATATATATATATATATATATATATATATATAACTACTTCATTTACTCACATAAATTTAATATACGAAAGTATAGATTTATGCGTAAACTTTAAGTATTTACTTCAAAAGTGCTCAATACGTAGGTAGAGCTAGTTAGTAATTTATAAAATATATATGGCGATTAAGCTACACTGGATATTCCGCGTTTCATCCACTATAGGATTCGTAAGCCTGATGAATCCTATTGTGGATGAAACGCAGAATATTCAGTGTAGCTTAATCGCCATATATATTTTATAAATTACTATATATATATATATATATATATACATATACATATATATATGTATATATATATATATATATATATATATATATATATATATATATATATATATATATATATATATATATATATATACAGTGATGATCATATTTATTGGCACGGTAAAATAAAAGTTAAATTTTGTCCAATAAATTCTAAAAAAGAAATTAAATTAAAGAAAATAACAAAGTATATTATGTATTTTTAACAGAACATTAAAATTGAGGGTAATGCAAAGGAAGCCTAAGAATCTTATTCAATTGGAGGATTATTGTCAGGAAGAGTGGGCTAAAATTACTACTGAAGAGTGCAACAACTTGGTTGTAAACTATGAAAAGCGACTGAGGAAGGTAATCAAGGCCAAAGGCTATACAATTGATTATTAATTAAATCGTGCCAATAATTTTGAACAAGGGTTTTTTGCAATTATGTTTGTTGTTCCTTTGTTATTTATTTTTTCTAAAATCAGATTGCTGCATCGGAAAGGCCAGTTAAAAATACATAATATACTTTGTTATTTTCTTTAATTTAATCCCTTTTTTAGAATTTATTAGACAAAATTTAACTTTTATTTTACCGTGCCAATAAATATGATCATCACTGTATATATGAAATTGGGTACGGTTACTCAAACTTCTATGTTTAAAGCTTCACATCGGGAATATTGAAATTTAAATAATTTAAATCTGTTAAAAATTAATTTTTTTTTAGAATTTTGTTTCTTTTTTGAATTCAACCAATTATATCATATATTAATAAGGAAAATGCTTTTTTAATATTGATGTTATGTCTATTGTATTTTATGTATATTGTATTTACAATTTCAAGAAAAGTGAAATGGTGATTAGCTGTTTATATCTAAAAAATTAATATTTTTCAATGATTTATACTCTTCAGCTTTATAGGATGTTGGAATGTTGCTCAACGTAATTTTTTTTTTTTTTTTAGTTTTCGTAATATAACATATGGGTGGTGGACACCTACAAAGACATTTCTTCTCATATATTTAATGAAAATTGTTTTTAAAATATAAATTAATTTAAAAATGAATAAGAATCGAAAATTTCATGAAAATCTGACTATTAACTGATTACTGCTAGAGTTAGTAAACATATGTATGTTTACACTTTCGAAATAATCACTACATGTGAACAATTTATTAAGGCGTCAGTAGTGTAAACAGAATTTAGTCTCATATTTTCTTTATTCTCGTATGTTAAAAAAATTTGTTTTTAAATTATTACTAGTTTATTTTAAGCTTCTTCTTTTAAATGGTAGTTATAAGCTATGATGATAATATTAAATTAGATTCCAGTTAAATCGTGTTACATATAGGACTGGTTAAATTTTTGGAGTGTGTTGGTGGTACCTATAGAGCTACGTATATATATATATATATATATATATATATATATATATATATATATATATATATATATATATATATATATATAGTAAATCATAAAATATATATGGCGATTAAGCTACACTGAATATTCCGCGTCTCATGCACTCTAGGACTCTTCAGGCTTAAAGTTTACTCACATAAAATTAATATACTTTCGTATATTAATTTTATGTGAGTAAATTAAGTAATATATATATATATATATATATATATATATATATATATATATATATGAACTAGCAGGGAGGGTGCCGGCTTTGCTTGGGCGTAAAATACGCTTAAATATGATGTCTTGATTTGTCCAAATTTCGTATATATTATTATAGAGTCGTGATTTCAAAAGTTAAAAAAAATGTATTTAGATGCCATTAGCAAGAATTGAAACCAAAACTGTAGAATTCCAAGCTAATGACGTTACCACTGTACCAACGTGACGTGCATATAAAGAGATTAAAAATCAAAAATCAAAATTATACTAAGATGAATGTACAAAATACATAAAGATTTTTTTATTTTCAATTTTTCCCCGTTTTTGACCCCTTAAAAACAATTTTAACTGGTTAAAGACTCATAAAAGAAGGCCCCGTAAATAATCCAATCATTTAAGGCTCCTAGTGCCACTCTGCGATTTTTAGTTTCGGAGAAGACAGAATTCGAAAATATGGAAACAGACAGACCGACAAACAGACAGACATATAGCCGTTTACATATTAGATATCTCAAAAATTCAGAAACATAGTAGATTTGTAAATGATCAATACAATCTCTCTCTCCCACATTTCTTTTTCCTCTTCCAAATCTATCTCTTTCGTTCCAAATTTCTCTCCCTCATATCTCTCTCTTTCCCCTGAATATTTCTCATATAAAATCTATGTTCTCTCAAATCTTTCTCCCACTTTCTATATGACTACCTCTTTTTTATTCAAATCTTTCTCCTGTAAGTCTATCTCTGTTACACTAATCTTTCTCTTTTTCCTCCAAATCTTTCCCCTCGAAATCTCATTCTATTGTTCAAATCCCGCCAAAAATCTCTCTCTCCAACAAAGTTCTAAGACAATCTCTCTTTTATCCCCTTAAATCTTGCTCTTGTAAATTTCTCTCACGCACGCAACTTAGTCTCCTTCCCTCCCTCATATATCTAAGACTATTTCACACAAATTCTTTATAAACTTCCTGTCAAAATATTGTTCGCTTTCTTTAATTTTTCTGGAAAGTAATTACATTTTAAAATCTTTTTAATTTTTATTTCGTTTTCAAGGCAATTTCTCTCCAATAACCCAGCTTACCTAAAATAATGTTTTCTTGTCTAAAACTTTAATCTACTAAAATATTTCTATGTTGATAATTAATTTTTTTAATTCCATTTCATTTATTTTCTTCAAAAACTCACATTTTATAATTACTTTGTCAAACCCATTATCCTTTAATGATCTACTCGAGAGCACACATCTTTGCAAAACTGAGGGTCATTTAATAAGCCGATTAAAAAAAAAATATGTTGTATTTCTTAAAAGAATGACAACAAACTGATATATAAAAAAAAATATAACAATATATCGTTATTCTCGGTGACAGTTATGAATAGGTTGTTGGGGAGGTATGTACGGGAATTCGACGGGTTGATTCTGTAACATGCGTTACGCTCGAACCGTGATGGTTACATTTCAAACCTCTTTGGATCCCCACGCCATCCAATACCGTCGCAAAGGAACAAACAAAAATAAATAAATAAATCACACTCGTAATAAATGTGTTTTGCTAAAAGGCATTTATTAGCGTTACTTTCCAAGCAATGTTTGCTCCTTGATTGTTTTTGTTTGTTTTTACTGTTCGTTTCGTCTGCCATGATATTAACTAAACCCCGATGTCTTGACACAAGTCTAAGAATCTCTCACCACAACCATAGGGCCACACATCCATTTTACCCAGATTGCGTATTTATTTCTCTGGACCTCATGCTAACAACAGCCTGCCATTTTTCACCATCGATTTTACACGTCCATATTTCCTGGCCGCATTTTGCTTATCTTCTTGACCACATGCTGTCCTTTTTGTCTTTTGCTTGTAGTGAAAGCCGGCACAAACTTGCTGATTTGCATATGTGGTCAAATTCTACCTTCTCTAGTCATCTATTCTTCGGCTGATGCCGCTTTTTTTCACTGCACTCATACATGCTCTGTTACAATTTTTCTCAGGCCCAAATAGTCAAGCAACAATATTGTTTCGGCTGTTATTATATAAGCATTTGTGACACCCGAAACGCCTTTTTTAGATAGTATTTTCACTGTTACCACACTGCAGGGGCGTTTTTTTTTTTTTTTTGACTACTGTTGTTTCACTGGATTGACCTGATCTTGATTACACCTGTATAACGTTTTACCAAAAATGACCTTTCAAACATAATACTTTTAACTTATCTTCTTTTTGACAATTGATTAAGTGTGTTGTTTCTTCACACGAATGTCTGTGTAAGGTTTAAAATTTTTATTCATGTGACCTTTTGGTACATTTGATAATTATTTTATCGTTTTTACAGATGCATGCTTTTGTCAAAATGATTTCTCGATATATACGGCCTAGGTTTTAAACAAAATGTCAGGTTCATAATTTTTTATTCAGATGGCATTTTGTTACTTCGATAACTATTTTGTTGTTTCTTACGAGGAGCGTTCCAAATGTAATGCCTCCTATTTTTTGTTTCACCCAAATAGATCAGAGGGGATTGCAGGTAGATGTATATATATATATATATATATATATATATATATATATATATATATATATATATAAAGTAAAAGATTATCACACACTTTTTGAAGACACTTATTTTTAAAGTAAAATTTAAATGAGAAAATTTTGAAAACATTGAAGTGTCGAATATAATGATAAAATTATTTTTGCTTATTGATTTTTTTTGTAAGTCCTATATTTCGCTAATACATAGCCTCATCAGGGTCGAAAGTCCGGTTCATGAATTTCTTTTTCTTTTTCTTCATTTTGGTGTTATAGCGAAGAGACGAGAATTTACGTGTTGGTCCGGTGGTTTAAAAAAAAAAATCAATCAACAAAAATGATTTTATCATTATATTCGACACTTCAAAGTTTTCAAAAATTTCTCATTTAAATTATATATATATATATATATATATATATATATATATATATATATATATATATATATATATATATATATATATATATATTTGTTTTTTTTTATAAGTTTTTGTTTCGCTTTCAATTAAAGCTGATGCACCCAAGTCATATGGATATATATATATTTTTAGAAATCGCAACTTTATGATATATAAAAATCGATAGAACATTAACTCTATAATAATATATACGAAATCTGCAAGAATTAAGCATACTTTACAACCCGGACATCCCTGTTAGCTTAGATAAATACTTTTGCAGTTTTAACAAAAGAGCTACAGTAATATCAGAACGTCTCCATTTACGCTGAACATCTACAGAATGTCAACATTAATATATTACATATATGAATTTCTACGGGTTCCGATATTTAAAATAAGTACAACAAAATAAATAAAATAAAATTAGTACTAATGTTTGGAATATTAAATTGAATTCGTCACTAAAAACAGTACAATTAGTAGACGTAATTGTATGGTTCTGGCTTCAAAAATCTAATTTGTAATAGATGTATTAAATTGAATGAACTGCTCGCTTCTTTTAATGATTACTTTTTGTTTCTTGTTCCAAACATGAAACTATCATTTCTGCCTTGTTGATTTTCACTCATGACATGCAAGCGTGTAATTTTAATCAGTGGGGACTAAAGTTACGTGCACATTAGTGGCAGCGACACAGGAATAGATAAAGTTCATAAATAAACCTTTCCCCTCGTACGAAACATATTTATGTCAGCTTCAGGGTGCACATCATAGTCTTAACTCTTTTGTTAGTAAGAAAATAATATTTTTTTTATAATTATTCAAATATTCCATTGAGCTTTTAAACAAACTTGTTTGGAATTCAACAGTGTTATTACTGTACCTTGGTATGTCAATTTCCATCTTTAACTAGCTCTTTTCTAGACTAAAGAAAATATTAATGGAATTTTATGGGAAATGAATATGCTATTTAGTAGGGGTTTTTTTGTTTTGTTTTTTTACACGGTGGTCACCACTTATCAAGGCCCGGAAGCTACTCAGGGATAAGGGTTATTGCAAGTACAGTATGTTAGTGTGGAGATTTAATGAAGTGTTTACGTAAGGGGACGGTTCATTAGGAATTTGTTAACGTTGGACTTGAAGACATCCAGGTTGTAGTCAGGTGGGAAGCAGGCAGACGGAACAGTTGCATGGAAGAGTAAATAACTAAGATGAATGTTTTTTATGTATTGTTTTTATTGGTAATGACTAAGGCTATAAGAGAATATTCTTTTCATTGCTTTAACTCTCGAGAATATACCCGACACAATTAGACACAGTTAATCAACCGAGAACCACATCACTCCATATAAAAATGTATAAGATATCAACAGATACACACTCAAGAGTCAAAACCATGAAAAGAATATGCTGTTGTCCTGGCTCTAGTAATGACATATGAAATTATGTTTCGGAGTAAAAAAAATTACTTTAAACAAATGATGGATACTCTTTATGTCATATTATTTTTTCAGATTATTATTGGGATTTGTCGTATCTTCTGCCATCTCTCGGATTCCAATCTCGCCCATTCTTTTTTAAAAGTTTTTCGGTATCGTTCCTGACGCTCCTACTAATAGCGGTGTTATCTTTACTGTCTTCATTTTCCAGATCCCTTTGAGCAGTTTGGCCAGTTCCGTCTATTTGCTCCGCTTCTCAGTCACCTTGATCTTCAATCTCTGGTCTGCTGGGACGGCAAAATCTACAATCTGGTATGACTTTTTCTTCTTGTTAACTTTTATGACATCCGGTCTTCTTGCTTGGATGAGTTTATCCGTTTGTATATCCAAGTCCCATTAGGATATTGTGACTTTCATTTTCCAGTACTGTTGCTGGTTTGTGTTTGTACCATTCGTCATTGTTAAAGATGCAATTGTTTGCATAATTGCCAATGTAGTGCCTTTCCCTCTTGATCGTGTCTATTTTTATATTCTTTTTGGATAGTTTGTTGCATTCACTTATTATGTGGTTTATTATTTCGTCTCTTTGTCCATAGAATATGCATTTGCTGTTTTCTTGTGTCTTGATACTTGCTTTGATGTAGTTGGTTCTAATTGCGCTATCTTGTGCAGCTGTTATTAGTGATTCAGTTTCCCTGTTTAGGTTTCTTTTTTGTAGCTATTTCCAAGTGTTTTCGTTAGTATCGCCTTTTGTCATCATATATATACATATATATACATATATATATATATATATATATATATATATTTATCTCTGCCTCTATCTATCTATCTATCTACCTATCTATATATATATATATATATATATATATATATATATATATATATATATACAGTTTTTATATTTATATTTCATGCAGAAAAGTATAATTTTCCCATACAAAAATTTATTTTGACAAAGAATACACTTTTCAATATAAATACATTGAATATTGTATTCTTTGTCCAAGTAATAAATTTTTGCTTTGAAAAATTATCATTTTCTGAATGAAATTTAAATATAAAAATCTAAATATTGAGCAATTTTATATATATATATATATATATATATATATATATATATATATATATATATATATATATATTAAATAAAATGGAGGTGGAAGGACCTTCCACCTCTATTTTATTTCATATCGTCGGATTTAATCCAACTCAACAATCATATATATATATATATATATATATATATATATATATATATATATATATATATATATATATATATATATATCAGAAGATCAAGACAACATCATAAAGTCGGTTTCAAATCCAAACAAAGGACTAAACTTGGACTCTTATGCTGGACCTTCTTCAGCTCTTACTTTCGATATTTTCTTAATAATCGATTATTCTGCTGCGGTCTTTATCTCTCGCTCTCTCTCGCTCTCTCTCTCTCTCTCTCTCTCTCTCACTCTCACCCTCTTTCTCTCTCATATCCTCCCCTCCCTCCCCACACACATAAACAGGAGTGGCAGTTAATTATCTTTCATCATAACTAAAAGATGGTGATATACAAAATATACGCATATGTCTGTATGAAGCCACAGATTATATCAGCTGACATTTAATAAACGATAAACAAAAAATCTGAACAAAAT
Organism: Euprymna scolopes; assembly: GCF_053919585.1. Taxonomy (NCBI): domain Eukaryota; kingdom Metazoa; phylum Mollusca; class Cephalopoda; order Sepiida; family Sepiolidae; genus Euprymna; species Euprymna scolopes. Next base: position 37,279,024 of record NC_136494.1, on the reverse strand, counting down.
AAAAAAATAAGTAGAACGTTAATCTTTAACATTCAAACAATAATTCCCTTCTGTCAAATTGAAATCTCATTTCTCTTCCGTTTATTTGTTATAACTCGAGATACACGCTATAATTCTATTGTTCATAGTTCATAGTTACTTGCCTCCCCACAATGGGGAGAATTAGACACAAAGCCATTTTTTTTTTATTAATTACAGGAAGAAGGAAACATTTTATTGGAAACGCAAATAAAAATTGCCTTACCCTTTCTTCTACTAGGAGAAGGATGGGAGGGAGAGGACTTTGGAACAAATGCTACACTTTGAATTATTTATTCGCAAATAAAGACAAAAATATAATTCATTTACAAATGAGACAAAAGATCATCAAAAATGTTAGGAGTGAGAATGTTCGGTGATCAACCTCTGTCTAGGCTACTTTTAACTAGACGCATTTTGACACATTCGTGCAAGCAATACTTCTTTCATTCTGTATTTCATTCTAGTATTCTGATGAGCGATTCTGCTTAAAATTTTTCATGAAATTAAACCAATCTAATATTCCACCATTTATTGAATACAATTAGAAACGCTGGCAAAATGTAAGTGAAATCAGGGAGCGTTTGTTAGTTAGCTTTAAGATCCAATGTACTATGTACGAAATAGTATGAATTAAAAATGAAATAATAAACAGTGACATAAAAATTATTAAACTATAAACAAAGTAATACAATGATGTTAGGGGTAAGAGGATTAAACGGATAGAGAGTGAAACTATTTGCTACCTTATTTGTGGGACTGCGAATATGAGAAAAGCACTTTGTTCGGAATAAATGTAATAATTTAAAAATAGGGATGAAATGTACGCATAGTTTCATATAACACGCTTAACAAAGTGCTGTTAGTGGTGAGTGGGAAGTCTTTGTTCGGGAATTGTCCGTTATTTTCCTATTGAAACTATACAGGCAGAGGAAAACGCCTTTATTTTATTATATAGAATAAACATTATTCGGTTTTCTAAATTTTCAAATTAAATTTAGGAAATAATGTTTTCAAAAATGTGACCAGGTTCTTCTATGTACACACGCGCGCGCACGCGCGCACACACACACACACACACACACACATATAAATGTAATTTTTTTAAATGGATATTAACAATTCTTTTTATACCTACAGACAATAGTGTTTCATGCTTCTGCAATTATTAGTGTAGGGAGTGATAATTACTGCCGGTCGGTGGACTAGCATTTTATTGCGCGACCACCGGCTGTTAACACAAAAATTGAAGAAAATTAACTCATTTCTACCCGAATTGATTTTTTATAAAATAATTTGAAATTTATTAATAAGTTTGAATTCGAAGCGGTCAAAGTTTCTATATAGCCGTTTGAAGAATATTAAAAACAAACAAATGAATTTTTTTCGGTCTATTCGTGTTTTTTTTTTTTGTTTGTTTGAATATTAAAAAAAATATCTGTCTACACGGAATTATTTTTTCAAGCTAGAAACTTATTGAGATTACCAAATTGTTTTATTTGGTGAAGTTTCAAGGGGAGATAACTCTACGTCTTTAAAAAGGTCGATGTCAGAAATAATAATTCCAAATAGATCAAAAGATTAAATTAAGTATATTATCAATTCAATTGTTATTTAAAGTTTATTAACTAACAATTTTAAATAGAAAACTTAAAACAAATCTCTCGCTAGAAACATTAACTAACACACCGCTATTTAGCAAAAATGATTTCCTTAATGCAATATGCAAATGACGTGGCCTCTTAATTGTATATTTTGCAAGAATAATACTATATATAGAAATAAATGAAAGAGTGAAGTAGCGGACATTTTGTATATATTAATCCAATTGTGAACAACCAAACAGACAAGAATACGAATTTATATAGAGAGATACTAGCAGTTCAGCCTGACTTTGCTCGGGCCCTATGTACTGTTCATGACTTTATGTGCATATGTATATATATATTAAAAAGTTTGACTCCTGTCCAGGTAACTTACATCTAAAACGTGTTTAGACCGAGTTTGGTAGAGTCTGCAAAGCTCAACTCTTTCAACTTTGACCTCTTGGAAGCCAAATTTTCGCCCAAAAACTGATCAAAAAGCTTGCTGCATGTCTAAATACCCTCTATGTAAAATTTCAAATGTTTAGACCCAAAATTAATTGAGTAGTTTGCTAGAAACGGCAAAGATAAAATCTTTTGAACTTTGACCCCTTGGCAGGCGAATTTCGGCCAAAAACCGATTTACAAGCTTGCCCGATGTCTGAATACACCTTTTGTAAAATTTCAAATGTTTAAACCAAAAATTGGCTGAGTAATTTGGTAGACCGCAGAGTTCAAATTGTTTTTTTAACTTTGACCCTAATTTTAACCCCTTAACATTTATTGTTTTGGAATCAAATCAAATTAAAAAAATTAATCCTTGTACAAGTAACCTACATCTAAAATTTCAAGTGTTTAGACCCAAAATTGGCGGAGGGGTTTGGTAGGGTTTTCAAAGGTCAAATCATTGAACTTTGACCCCTTGAGAGCGAAATTTCTGGCCGAAAATCAATTATTAATTAAAAAAGATTTTCCCAAATCTCAATACCCGTTATGTCAAGTCTCGAGTCTAGATTGAAAATTGACAGAGTAGTTTGGTAGGGAAATGTACATACACAAACACACAGACAGATAGACAGACAATTTCACTTATATATTACACTCTGATCCCAGCCAAAATGTCGGAAATTCTATTTTTTTGTAATTGTTTTGAATTACGATTTCTTCTAGAATGTTATTTATTAGCTTCCGACTAAAGTTTTGCGAATAGCATAATCACTAATTCTTTCAGTTTTATTTTTATCCCAATCTCATTGCTGAAGAAACACACAGAAGAATATAGCTGGTAAACACTTGTATGAAGGAACTCATATAAAAGAGACAGTTCTTCGAATTCAAACAATTATTATCTTTGAAGTCTCAAGTCATTATTAATTGGATTATTATTTACCTGCCTGGATGGAGACATATTGTCGGATAGAAAAATTTACTGCAATATAAAAATAATCCCAAATATAACCGTGCTTACCATTTCTTTTGTAAATAGGACTTAAAAAATCGTTTTAGTTTTCTAGCAGCGGAAGTGAGGAAGGTGAATTGCGATATTCATGAAGAGTCCAGTTTTGTTTGGTATCCCTTTCCCTCGGCACCAAATCTAACAAAACATAGACTACTAGACTAGGTACCCGGCGTTGCCCGGGTGTTTAGAAAATGTGTATTGAGCAAAAAAACAAAACAAAACAAAAAAACAGTGGTAGTAGGCATGCAGGCTCGAACCCGTACAGCAAAGGAGGAAAAGAACATGTAAAAAAACGTGACGTCTTTGCTGTTGCGTCCATCGCCAAACCGGAGTGTCGAAGGTTTAAATTAAGGCTAGTCAATCGAAAAGGGGGGGGTGACTTTCGAAAATATCAACGCAAAAAGCGACCCCTCTCTGTAGAAAAGTGGCCAGTGAGAGTAAAAAGAATGAATGTTTTCGGCCAATTTTTCGATATATGTCGTCCAAAGGGTCGAGCTTCACAACGATACCAATTTCGTGAAAATCCGTCCTCTATGTCGAAAGTTTTAGGCAGACATGCGTACATACATACATACATACATATATGATGTGATGATTGCAACGGCTTGTCAGACGAGTGCCACTCCCTCTGACACTGAAAGTCCATGAGCCCGTAAATGACTTATTTAGTCCTGCCAGCGAATTCACACGCTCAAGCAGACATGACACTGAAGACGGTCATTAGTATACATACATATATATACACGCACGCATACATACATATATACACATATATACACATACATATCACACACATACATACATACATACACAATACATAATATGCACACATACACATACATACACACACATGTGCAAACATACACAAAACGGTCATTGGCATATATACATATAAATATATACACACATACATGCATATATACACATACACACATACATATCTATAAACATACGCACATATATACCTATATACATACACAATGCATAATACACATATGCATACATATACATCCACATATACATGCACATATACATATACGTACACATATGCACATATATATACATACACTTACCTACTTATACATACACATATATATATGCATTCATACCCATACACACATACATTCACATATACACATACACATATACATGCACATATGCACATATATATACATGCATACATACACATACACACCCACATGCATACATACACATACACACACATGCATACACATATGTGCATATATATACATAAACACATATATGCTTATATACACATACATACATACAAACATATATATATGTATATACATACACATACAAACATATACCCACATACACATATAACTACATATACACATAGATATATATACATATACACACATGTACATAGATAAACATACATACGCATATGCATACATATATACATAGATACATATAATGATGGCAGATCAATTATTATATGCTTCCAGCATTTCAGGCCTACACGTGTCACAGCTTTTTCATCGCCACAGGACTATTTTTTTTATAGACAAATGCCTGAGGGAGTATCTATACAAAGATGATGTTACAGAGTTTTAGCTTTGTACGACAGCGAAATCTCTCCCTCAGTTCAAAATGTTGACATCCAGCAACAAACAAGAGCAAGATAGCCAGCAACAAGTCAAACTGCAGACCAGCTTACTACTGGTCTCCCGCTTTATGGTTTTTTAAATCAGAGATTTGCTTTTCCTAGAGGGGTTGCCTTCACCACGACTTATTCCCCCCATATACATACATACATACATACATACATACATACATTTTAACAGACAGGTCAGATTTATATTATAGATTATTGAGATGGCTTCTTCTCCTCACTGAGCTATATTGTTGGTCCTGTCCACCCTACTATGATTTACGTTTTTACTCTTTAAGAAACTGGAAAATGCTAACGGGGCTGCCCAGGAATTTTTCAGGCTCCCTTAGAGCGCTGGCTTTTGAAATCTTACATATCTGACACTTCTGTTATAGCATTCCATCGTGAGGAGGAGATAAACATTACAAGACATCAGTGAGATGTCTTTGAGAGATGTTTGCAAAAGAAGGCATCATTTTTCCACTGCGAAAAGAATTTGCAAATATTATCTCCTGCATAGAAAAAATTCTGCTGTGATTAGAATGTGCATTTTGAATCATTTGAAGTTAATTTAACCAACTAGCATGAATACATAAAATCTAAAGGCCATGGTGCCGGTAGAATGATCCTATAAAGAAAAGGGGAAATTCCCCCCCCCCCCCCCGGATAAAGCATAAAGCCATTTAATGTCAGGAGTTGAAATAAAAAGAATATTACTTCAAGATCAAAAACTAGCCAACGATAAATGGATAGATTCCGACCGAGAAAACAGCAATTATCCCCCTTTTGTCAGAAACATCGCTGATGTAATGTGTGGACTAAAGAACAAAATAAGGGAAGTGGGAATTACAGGGCTACCGAAACTAAATGCAAAATATTTTATTTATTTGCTTCCCCACAAAAGCCAATTAGACTCAAGGTCGGTTTTAATGTGGGGGGGGGCAGCTCTCCCCAAAAAGGGGCACTCTGGTAGTGTCCAAATAAATAGTAATTGTCTCAGTATGAAGAGTTTCCGCTACATTGACCAATTTACTTAATGTAAGTGAAGCATCAGAACAGATACTACGCTGTGATCTTGGCCCGTAGGCAGGCACATTGTGAATGCAATTATTGAAACACCTGGACTATGAACTTTGAGAACAATAAAATAAAACAATATGTTTGAGAGTTGAGAAAACGAGCAAGTGAGGCCGACATATTCGTAACCAAGTTCTCTCAGCTGATGTCAGTCATCTAAAAAACATTCCCGCGCCAAGTATGCCATCTTTATACATTTTTTAATAGAAATTCATTATTGAGATGAGTATTATTTTATTAATTTATTTATTGCGGACCATTATCCTCATCTTTATTAGCTGTTTCACGACGTTTCGTCCAACTATTCCTCTGGCCTTCGTCAGGTGGTAACCGCGACGGGATAGGAACTTCGAGTCTCCTAACTGCATTCTCAGCAATTACTACCATCCATAGTTGTTGTCTCACCACGTTTTGGCCAAGAAAGCCTCTGGCCGGCTTTGGGTAGGATTGAAACCGCTATCTTCAGACAATTCTCACCTGGAACCATAGAGATTCCACCTGATGAAGGCCTGAGATGTCGTGAAACAACAACTAAGAATGATGAGGATAATAGTCCGCAAAAAAGAAATTAATAAAATATGCCATCATTTTCCTTCTTTTTTTTTTTACATGGAAGTCACCATTTATAAAGGCCCATAGGCCACTCGGGGATAAGGGTTAATGCATATACAGTAACCAATGGGACAATATCGTAATAATCGTTAGTAATGGCGATCTGATAAAATGCCTTACTTAAGGGGGTGGTTTATCAGGAACTTGTTTATGGTGGACTTGAAGACATCCAAGTTATAGTCAGGTGGGAAACAGGCAAACGGAAGAGAGTTTCACAGGCGTGCACTTCTAAGAAAGAAGCTTTGTTTATGGAATCTACATTTTGATGTAGGCACAGATAAAGAGTGGGGAAAATTACTGACTGTGGTTTAAGCCAGACGGGTGTTTTTCGGTTAAATCCTATTTCAATCAACCAAATTATTTTGAGTGAAATAGTAGGTTATTCCTTTTTTTTTTTTTTTTTAATTTATTTTTCCTGATGCTTCAATTTCAACAAAAATTAAATTAATAATAAATAAAATAATAATTAAATGAGTATTTACCGAAGTTACGTACAGTCGAGGAACCCACATACAATATCTTGTTTAATCGTTTTATGACCAATCAGAACCTTTGATATTTATCACATTCCCCGTCGTTTTAGTAACAATTCTCTAAATTACTTATTAATGGTCAGATGCCACGATGCCATTAGTTTTTGGTTTGCTCAGGTACAGATTGGCTTAAAGATCTATTATATGTGGAGAGGTAATATTTATTTGGGATATGAACTTGAGTTATCTAATTTAATAATCTTCCTAATATATGATTATGTTTTACAACATTTTCCTTTTTTTCTGGCATTTCTACTTAAAATATTAAGGAAAACAGAACATTTTGGTACTGATCCAATATTTTGATATCAAAGTGTTTGTTGTTGTTGTTGTTGTTGTTGTTGTTGTTGCTATTATTATTATTTTTTTTTGTGTGTTTTTTTTAAATTCTGTTTGTATATGGTTTCAAATCTCTGATTCTTTTGAAAGAGAACCCATCAAAAAAGACTATCAAAGCAAAATCATAATTGAATTGAATTATAAAGTTAAACAATGAAAAAAAAAAAGAAAAGAAATTTAAAAAAGGAAACAACACATAAATATTATAAGAACGGAATGTTTTGCCAATAAGTTCTTTTTGGCACCGTCAACAAGGAAACGCCAAATCGCTAAATAGAAGGTATTATGTTCTTGCTTGCATTACTGGAGATCCAATATCCCCCCCCCCTCATTTTCTGCATTGTATCACTTTCAATAACTGAAGTTTTTTCATTATATTTGAAAGGAAATTAAAAGAACTTATAGTAAGAAACATAATTCGATTAAGTAAGAAATTGTAAGATAATAAAAAGAATATAAAAGTAACAGAGATATAAAGATATCTTCTATAATATAAAGCTGAATGTGTGTGTGTGTGTGTGTGTGTGTGTGTGTGTGTGTGTGTGTGTTTGCGTGTGTGTGTGTCTGGTCACGAATAGGCCCCTATATGGTTGACTATTTTAAAAATCTGATTACATATAATGATAGAAGATGTATCGAAACACAGAAATGGGTATGTTTGATCTGGCAGAACGGTAGTTAATTAAAATTGTGGGGTCTGCGTTCGCACCTGGTCCACAAAGTATGGAAATAAAAAATTTAAAAATGAAAAAAAAAACGTTTACAAGTGTTTTTGATATAAATGTACATAATAATACTTTGATAAGTATGTTTTAACTTAAATAGGTATGATAGAATAAAATTGTGGGGTCTGTGTTCGCGCCTGGCCTCCATAGAATGGAAATAGGCACAAACTTTAATAAAGACTTTTCATATCTATCTGCGTAAGTATACTTTGATAATTATGTTTCAGTTTGAAGAAATATGGTATAATAAAATTATGGGGTGTTCGTTCGCGCCTGACCTCCATAGAATGGAAATATGTCACAAAGTTTAACAAGGTTTTTTAATATAGATCCACAGAATATTGTGATAAGTGTTTCAGTGTGAACAGGTATGGTATAATAAATTATGGGGTTTATCTATTTTATTTTTACTTTCATCATATTTTGCTTTGGTTTTGATACCCCCAAATTCGAAACTATCTCTTTACAACCCTTCCTTTTCATAACCTATCATACTTTCATAAATCAGAGTCCATTTTCTGTAGGCTGTTTTTGAACCCAGTCAATGACGGGTACTTTTGCTAGTATAGATATAAAGATAGGAAAAGTGTTTGGAATTATTTATACATATATTAAACTCCAAATCTGTGTGTGTGTGTCCTCGATAGTAAAGACGTTTTTTTTAACATAAGAGTCACCACTCACCAAGGCCCGGAGGCCATTCGAGGATCAAGGTTAATTAGTGTATAGTGGTCAATGGGACAATATCATAGTAATTGTTTGTAGTGGAAATTTGGTAAATTGTATTACTTTTTATTTTTGATGATTAAGGGGACGGCTCATCAAGAAGTTGTTTACGTTGGACTTGAAGACAATCAAATTGTAGTCAGCTGGAAAGCAGGAAAACGGAACAGAGTTCCACAGGCCTACAGTTCCAAGAAAGAAGCTTTGTTCATGGCATCTATGTTTAGGTTTAGGCACAGATAAAGAGTAAGAGAAATTATTGGTAGTGGTTCGGCTAGATGAGTGTTTTTCGTGAAAGTTTGGCAAAGGGGACCATATATTGGAGCTTACATGAGCACTTACCAAGAAAATAAGGATAAATTAGAGGAGGCTTGCAGTGTCTCCTCTTTGGTAAAGAGGTTGCAGGAAAGAGAAAAAGGTATCCCCTACTAGGCTAAGAAGTCTATTTTGACCTCTGATAAGCTGCTTCTAACAGCTCCTGCTCAGATGTGGCAACAGTACTTCATCCTTCAACGTACCTGGCTCTTATAGAGATAAAGAATGGCATCAGTAATGAGATATCTACTAGAGCGGTAGAATGAGCCCACCATTTTTCCAGTAACCTTGGCAACAGATTTGATGTACGTGTTCCATTTCAGACTAGGAGTAAAGGTCAAACCTAGAAGCTTGTCAAAAAATAGGGCCTCCCCAAGACGAGAGCCATCCATTTCAATTGATGCCACACAATCGTTCAGGATAGAAGCTTAGTTTTAGATGCATTAAAATTAATCAGCCACTTCTTTCCCCATTTTACCACGTGCAGGAGAGAGAATTAGAGAGAACATGATCATTTACGGACTTTGATATGTTGCCATAGATGGTAGTGTTGTCTGCATAAATGTTTACGAATGATCTGAGGATGTGATTTGGGAGATCATTGATGTAGATCAGAAAGAGAGTTGAACCCAGGTTGGATCCCTGAGGAACTCCAGCATTAATACTGTGAGCTTCTGATTTCTGACTATCAACCACTAGTCTTATGAACCTATCAGAGTAAAATAATTTAACACTTGAGAAAACATTTTCAGCTATACTGTAGCTGGAGATCCTATGGAGTAAACCATCATGCCATACCCTATCAAAGGTCTTTGATATGTTAAGAGCAATTTCCCTAGAAAGGAAGCCTTTGTTGAAAGATTCGCTAATCATGTGAGATATGACCGTTAGCACATCCGCTGTAGTTATTTGCTGAGGTAATTTTTAACACAGATTCCAACAACTTACTCATGACACGCAGGGAACTTATTGGTCTTCGCTGAGGGAGATGACCGATCACTTGAATTCTTAAATACAGGGCATACAGATGAGGTTTTCCAGGGTGTTGGGAAGCAATTGTCTTAAGACAATGCTTAAACAGCTTTGTAAGTATGGGAGCTAGTTCTGGTTGAAGCTTTTTTAGCGCTATAATAAGAATGCTGTTAAGGCCAGTCGCTTTACTGGAATTAAGGTTTTTGATTAGCTTGGCAGCATCATGCACAGATATTTCGATGTCGCATAGCGTGTTTTCAGATACTCATGAAAATATAAGGTGGGGTTGGCAGCTTTGATTGCATAGGGTAGAATTAGCTGCAAAGTTCTTGGCAAAGAGATTGGCTTTGTCTAATGTTGAAGAGATTTCCTCAGGTTCATTGATAATGGTTGGGATAGAGCACACGCTTCTGTTCAGGACCCTGTTTGCTATTTGCCAAAACTGGTGGAAATCAAGCCACTGCTCAGCTACTTTGGACTAAACAGACTGAGCATACAACTCTCATGTTCTTAATTACTCTTTTGCAGTGGTTGCTGGCAGTCCTGAAAGCGGTTTTAGTCTCAGTATAACTATTACATTAGAAGCAATGGAAAAAGTAATTTCTGTGTGCAATGGCATTGCACATTCTAGAGAGAACCACAGCTGACTATTAGGTTTTTGCTGGAATATTTCCGAGCGTATGAAGCGATCTATACTTATAATTAACCATTCTGTCAGGTCTGATACTATAGCAGACACATTCTTTTTAAACAGGGAAGGCAGAGGTAGATCTGATATAAATGTACGGAAGCCATTCCAGTCAGCTATAAAGTATTGATATACTGTGCGATGGTGAGGCACGCCTGAGAACTTATTATATTTCGTTTTTATCTTAACTAATACAACCGAGTGGTCAGAAGATTTCAGTGGAGACAGAACCGAAGATGAACATAGCCTAGGGAAGTTGAAAGGAAAAGGTCTATGAAACTTGCATACTAACCATAAGAGTCGGGCCCATGAGTGTTTTATTTTTTACAAGGTGGTCACCACTTATCAAGGCCCGGAAGCCACTCAGGGATAAGGGTTATTGTAAGTACAGTACGTTAGTGTGGATATTTAAAGTATCTACTTAAGGGGGCGGTTAATCAGGAATTTGTTTACATTGGACTTGAAGACATCCAAGTTGTAGTCAGGAGGGAAGCAGGCAGACGGAACAGAGTTCCACAGGCGTGCAGTTCTAAGAAAGAAGCTTTGTTCATGGAATCTACGTTTTGATTTAGGCATAGATAAAGAGCGGGGAAAGTTTTTGACAGTGTGTTCGAAAACAATCTGAGTTAGGTCATAAGCAAAGGATAAACCCTGACAGAACCTCTCCTCGGCATCTGACTTGTTTGCTAACCATTCAACATTGTGAACATTGAAGTCTCCACAGACGTTGACTGAAGGATGAGCAGACATGAGGTAGTGAATTTTCTCAGATATGCTCTTACAGATAGTAACTGCTGTTGTAGGGTCAATAGCGGGCAAATATAAACTCAGAAGCACATATAGAGTAATTTAAGGCCCTCTCTTGAGATGGCAATATAACATGGAAGGCCGTCTCTAATGTAGGCATATATTCTATATCCATGGCGATCTTGGCGGTCAGATTTTGATGTTAAGTTAGAGTATTATTTAATTACGAACTCATCTAGTGAATTTGTCGGTCCAATGCCAGTTATACTTGGGAATAATGGGTCTTGTTTAATCTCCTGTAATTTGGTTTCAACCTCTGGAAGGTTGGTATGTGGATTCCTGATGTTGGAGAAGGAGACCTGGTAGTGGGGGATCTATGTTGAAAGTTGGCATTTAATCATGTATTTTTTCTGGAGACTTTTCATGATGGAGCTTTGGGGTTTGTGGAACAGGTCGACAGACTTGGTTAGAACAAGGCAGAGAGGGAAATTAAGGGAGAAAAAGAAACGAAGAAATATGTTTTTTTTTGTAACCCATGATAAGGTAAAGCCGTAACAATTACCCACTAATATGGCATCGAGAAGCCCCACCAGAAGTTATTGCATAGTCCAGAATCTATTCACTAAATGGTAATAAAGCAGCCCCAATACTTTGCACCTGCCTCCACAATGATTAATCCAAATTTCGGATCCCTGACAATCAGGCAGATAATGTCAGCTTCGTTAAAACCTCAAGCACTCTTATTAGTGACATGGTTACAAGGATAGGCATAAAAACAGAAAATTTCCGACATCTCAGATGACTGTTCATGCAAAAATACTGCCGACCTAGAATACAGTTTATTCTTCTCCCTTTGTCAGAAAAATAACTCATTCTAAATGAGGACTGAGAGACAAATTAGAAGTGGAGTTGCTAATAACGCCTTCACAATAAATTGTCTACTCTCCATGGTTGCAGAATATACATAAAATTAGTAGTGTATTTATATGCAAATTTTTACAGAGAAAACAATAAAAAGTGGTCCCAAAAGGCAAACTTTTATCATTTCGCTAACAGCGCCCTCATCCCCACTTGATCCCATTTGAAATAAATGGTTTGTGTCTTGAGAAGGCGTTCTGCTTTGACGAGTTTCTGGAACTGACCTTAACTACTGACCTGAAAAAGAATACTTACATAAAATCCGTTGGCAAGTTCTTTGGAAAAAATAGATGTCTTCAAGTCCAATGTTAACAAATTCCTAATTAACCGCCCCCCTTAAATAAACACATCATCAAATCTCTACACTAACGTAATCTACTTGCAATAACCCTTATCCCTGAGTGGCTTCCGGGCCTTGATAAGTGGTGATCACTGTGTAAAAAAAAAAAAAAAAAAAGAAAAAAAGTTGGGCAATTGTACAGCTCCATAAGGTATCGTATTCCAGACGCAATACTCTATGTGTATAAAAGCTAAATACATCCTAAGATGGAGTACCTTTGCCACATCTGGAGAGAAACAGCCCAGATCACCCCTTTCTGCTTTGACAGCGTACAAAATCGGTTTCAAAATCTAGTAGGTAATGTCCTTTTCTCCTTCCTGCAACCTCTTTCTCACGGAAGAGATGTTGTGTGCGTGTCTATCTCTACTCTGTCGTTATTTTCGTGGCAGGTGATCGACTGAGCTTCAATCTATCCTTCTCTCTGTAAAACATTCACAGCAAACACTCATCTAGCTAGAAATACTGTTAACAATTTTCCTTACCCTCTATCCATACCAAAGCTAAACAAAAATTAAATAAGTAAAGTTTCTTTCCTAGAACAACATTTCTGAGGAATACAAACTGCGGGGTTACTTCTTCACAGTCTATAACATGGTCGTTTTCAAGTCTAATACAAACAAGTTCTTGTTCAGTCGTCCTCTTAAATAATAAAATTATACTTAATTTCCACCATTACTGATTATCGTGGTGTTGTATGATCGGCCACCTGGCTTTCTTTAACAATTATCCTCCAATAGCTTTGGGCCTTTATGAGCAGTGGTTCCTTCATAAAAGAAAAAACTTCTAAAAAACAAATGAATAACAATATCTTTAAGCACAAACATATTATAATGGAAATGTCTGCAAATCATACTTGAAATCTAATTGAGCACTTTTTGCATGTTTGTTGTTCATTTGTAAGCTTTTGAACCACTCATCCGAATTCTAATATATATATATATATATATATATATATATATATATATATATATATATATATATATATAAGATATAGTACCATAGGAGACGCAGAGAAATGTTAATATAACAACTACTAACAATAAAGATAAGTAACACTCATAGCCCTCTTCTTAAATAATCAAATTCTACTCGATGTTCACCAACGCCAATCATCATGGTATTATCTCACCCACTACTGACACTTATTAATCCTTATCCTTGAGTGGCCTTTTGGTCGGAATAAGTGGTTACATTCTAGTTAAAAAAATATATGTAAGTGCAAGAGAGTATGGAAAGGGTTCGAAAAACTTCAAATGTATTTTAATAAAATTTAAATCATTTGTGAAAACCTTTCCGGATAAGATAATAGAAATGTACTCGAATTTATGTGCTCTCCCCCGCCTCGTAAGGAGGCTATGGAGACATACACCTTTTAAAATTTCAAATATATCATATTTTGTTGAAATTGAAATCATATATATAAAATTATACCAGGAAGATAATAAAAGTGATCTTGAATCTTTTTTTTTTTTAAATTCAATTTTCACCCCCAAACAAGGCACAGTACCACTTTGAAGTTGGGGACATAAGTTCCAGGGATATTTTGAAGGGATATCAGTAGCAAGATGTCTGTTCACATAACACTTGAACTTCTGCATGTTAGTAAAGTTGGGAAAGCAGAATCCCGGAAGAGAGTTCCAAAGTCTAGCAGTTCTGGGGAAGAAACTATTGCAGTAGAAGGCTTTCTTACACCTAGGGATTTAGTTGCTTGTTGAGTTTGTCAGGGATATTTATGCCGAGAGCATACGAGTGCTTGTAGTTCGTCAGGTCATTCATCATTAAAGTACTTGTAGAACAGGCAGAGAGATGCAACATTTCGTCGATGGGAGAGAGGATGAAGCCTAGATGACAGTTCAGGACCTATCAGGTTGGTAACTCTCTTTTGAACCCTGTCAAGGAGTGAGAGACAAGTAGCAGATGCACCAGCCCAAATGTGACAACAGTACTCCATACATGGGCAAATGGTGGCCTTATAGAGGTACATGATATTTTCAGGCGTAAGTAGCTTTCTAGCACAGTAGAGAGAGCCCACCTTCTTCGCAGCAGCTTTCCAGTCCATATTCTCTGTGAACATTAGGCTGAGGAGTTTAAAGGAAGTACTTTCAGGTCATTGCTATTGGTGGTAGAGAAGGTTTCTTGTAATTATTGAAGGAAACAAGTTTAGTCTTGGCAGCATTGAATGTGACCATCCATTTTTGTCCCCATTCCACTACAGATTGGAGGTCTTCATCTAGCGCTTCTGCCATTTCATTGGATATGTGTTCATTTATTTTCCCTTCGTGCCTTTGTGAGTGGTCTCATCAGCAAATATACCCACCTCAGAAGCAATTTTACCAGGGAGGTCATTTATGAATATCAGGAATATTAAAGGTCTGAGGATAGACACCTGAGGTACTCCCACATTTATATCATATTGTTTAGATGTACGATTGTTGAGGACAACCTGGATTTTTCTCTTACTTAAGAAGGATTTAATTACATTATGTATTCTTCCTGTGATACCGTATGATCTGATTTTCCTTAGAAGACCATCGTGGCATACCCTGTCAATTCGTGTCTTTGTGGAATTTCTATGTGCTCTTTTTATGGGAGCACAAACACCGTAAAACATTCATTTTCTTCCACCTATATTAAGGGCCAAAAAGAGAAAGGGTGAAGGAAAGTAATATAATGTCATGACCATAATGAAAAGGGGCATTGTGTTACTCATTAAATCGCGGGAGACGTCGGGTCTTTGTGTTACTGTTTTATAAATGATGAATTGTTACTTATTTAAGGAATTGAAAAGAACCCGAAAAAATATAGGAAAATCAAACAATAAAGATGCTAGACTTCGCAATAAAGAAATATTGAAAAATATATGCGGTAAGAACAATATATTTGTATTGGATAGCAATACTTATAATGACGGAGAGGGTGTGGTTGAAGTTAAGCAAGTCTGAAGGGAAAAAAACATTCAATACAAAATATAAAAAAAGAAACCAAGAAAAAAATGAGACAGAATATAAAGTAAAAACTATTAAAATATAAAAAAAAAGCTTTTTTAAAAAATATGGAGGCTTCCAATCGATAAAAAAGAAACCAATATGCAAAGAATACTGTTGCATAATTCGATTTGGTTCTAGAAGCCAAAAATTAACCTTTGAATCAAACAGAATAAAAATATAAAAGGAAACAAAATATTAAAAAAAATATCGATTTTTATTTAAGAATGGTCTTTTGCCATTGGCTTCATAAAAAATATACGTAGGCATTTTTTTTGTTGGCAAGAATTTCTGAACCAAATTCATAAAAAGAAAAAAGCTTTAATGTTCTTAATGAAATAGCATTTTTCGATTTATATAATAACTAGAAATAAATGTGACCTGTTGAATCAACCATCGAGCTCGAGTTAGATTGATCAGGAAATGTAAGTTTGCAAAGCAAGTTAAATATAGAAGAAATAATAAAAAAAAATAAAGACAAAATCACAAATTAGTCGCTTTATGCTCTCTTTCTATCTATATATCTATCTATATATCTATCTAACTCTCCATCTCTTTGATATAGGGTGCATAGTTTAAATACTTGTAATGTTATTCGCATTCGTCTTATTTTTTCTTTATTGCATTATTATTATTATTATTATTATAACAGTAGTAGTAGTAGTAGTAGTAGTAGGAGAAGGAGGAGGAGGAGGAGGAGGAGGAACAATTTCGAAAAGCTTTGAAAAAAGAATGGCAGAAATTGGAATCAGAGGAATGGCTGAAAAAATACAACAAATTACAATAATGAAAGCAGCTGAAATATTAAGGAAAACCCTTGAATGTGGAAACTTGATTTTTATTTATTTTTATGTGGATTTATATCAGACTAAGTTTAGAAATGTATGAAATAAAAGGGTTAACATAATTGATCAAGATTATTTTCTGTTTTTTTATTAAAGCAAAATATATATTCTTTGTTGATCAATTTGTAAAATTTATTTTGAGTTTCTATGCGATGTGGTTCAATAAATCTAGACTGAAACACTGGCTATCTACTATCTCTTACAAGTCTTACCATTTTTTATCGTTATTTTCATGGTAGGTGCTTGACTGAACTTCAATCTGCCCCCGTAAAACATTTCACGACAAACACCCATCTAGCAACAAATACAGTCAATAGTTTCCCTTTCTCTAGCTAAAACTAAACGAATATTCCATGAGCAAAGTTTTTTTTCTTCCCTGGAACTACACGTCTGTAAAAACACAATACTGCAGGATTCAATATAAGCAATTTCTTGTTAAGCCGTTCTCTTAAATAACTGTGGGGAAATGAAATAATAAAACTCCAAACCGGATGTTGACTCGTCGGCTGTTACATGTACAAAAGCGTCTTGCGCATCGGCTCCACGCACTTTTCTGCTGAGAAAAATAAAAATAAAAATTATTCCGACCGTGCACGCCTAAAATAAAGTATGAACAGCCAGCAGGTTGTAGGAGTCAGTTGAGATTAATAACTATCCGAGGTTTTCAGAGAGAGAGAGAGAACAGAAAGAAGAGGGACCCAGCAAGCAACAGTCAGACACAGCGAGAAAAGGATCCGCTTTCAAAGTTAAAGCCGACAATACTTCTCTACTACAAAAGCATCAAAACTGAAGAAAAGATATTCCCCCAGCAAAAGGAATAAGTACCTTAAAAAAAACAAAAAAAAACAACAAAAAAAAAACAAAAAAAACTGTCATCTTTCAATTCCTTCCTTTCTCTTTCTTCCCAATTATAAAACATGAATTTTTTAATACTCAAAATTTAACCAAACTTTTATTCTACACAAAAACTATCTAAGCATATAACAAAACCCATATAACCAAATTCTGTCCAATTTTCATCATCACCAATCATCACAGTATTGTCGCTCCAGGCAACTGATACATGAGTATCCATTGCCTTATCCTCGAGTGACATTATGGCCTTGATAAGTGGTAACTTTCTAATAAAAAATTGATTTGTTGTCATATTTGGGCTGGTGCATCTGCTACTAGTCTCGCTCCTAGACAAGGTCCAAAAGAGAGTCGCCGACCTAATAGATCCTGAACTGTCATCCAAGTTTCAGCCTCTGTCCCATCGACGAAATGTTGCATCCTTCTGCCTGTTCTACAAGTATTTTAACGGTGAATGCTCTGACGAACTACAAGCACTTGTACCTCCTCGACGTAAATACCCCGACAGACCCGACATGCAGCTAAATCCCACCCTTTCACAGTAGAGATCCCTAGATGTAAGAGAGCCTTCTACTCCAGTAGTTTCTTCCCTAGAACAGCTAGACTTTGGAAATCCCTTCGGGGACCCTGCTTCCCCAACTGTACTGACATGCAGAAGTTCAATTGTAACGTGAACCGACATCTTGCTGCCCAACTCCCTACATAGTACCCCTGTAGCTTATGTCCCTGATAGTAGTCCCCTACATCAAAGTGGCAATGTGCCTTGTTTGGGGTGAAAATGTTATAAAAAAAAAAAAAAACTGATAAAATGTAAGAGGGATAAATCAGCATTGATCAAGATTACTTTTTTTTTAATTAATCTTACAAAGCCCAATATATCTTCTGGGTTGATCAATCTATAAAACTAATTTCGTGACTGTGCCATGTAGTTCAATAATAAATCTAAACTGAAGCACTGAAAGGCCATTGTTTCTTGATTAATCTATTTGTTAGCTGATTTTGACATTTAATCAGTCAAATCTCTTCACTGATGATTCTGCCCAGAGATTCAGATTTGCTACTGTTTGTTTCTTAAGACAAGAAAGTATCAACATTTATGAGTAATTCCAAACGATGATGCAAATTGCAAGCTTACGAAAAAAAAAAAAGAAAAGACGATAACCTACAGATACAGGAGCAAAATACACAATGAATAAATAATAAAAAAAAAATTCTTTACGGCTGACTTTTCTTAGCAGGAGCAATATCCTCTCTTTCAGAGCAAAAAATGATCCGAGTGCGGGTGGAAAAAGATTGATAAATAATTTTTTTTACGTTCTTAAACGCTATTGTTATGAACGTGAACGAATCACCGTTTTCCAACTGCATTAACAACAACATTTTTTAAACAAATATATATAACTAACAGAATAACCGTCCCAGGACAGGTTTTTCTTTTTTTTTTTTTACACAGTGATCACCACTTATCAAGGCCTGGAAGCCACTCAGGGATAAGGGTTATTGCAAGAAGATTACGTTAGTGTGGAGATTTGATGAAGTGTTTACTTAAGGGGGTGGTTCATTAGGAATTTGTTAACATTGGACTTGAACACATCCAAGTTGTAGTCCGCTGGGAAGCAGGCAGACGGAACAAAGTTCCACAGGCGTGCAGTTCTAAGAAAGAAGCTTTGTTCATGGAATCTGCGTTTTGATTTAGGCACAGATATAGAGTGGGGGAAATTTTTCACAGTGGATTCAGCTAGACTGGTGTTTTTCGTGAAAGATTGGCGAGGGGGGACCAGAGATTTGAGTTCAGACGAGCACCTGCCATGGAAATAACGATAAAACAAAGATAGGCTCGCAACGTCTCTTCTGTGGGAGAGAGGTTGCAGGGTAGAGAAAAGGGCATCCCCCACTAAGCCACAAAGTCTATTTTGTACTCTGTAAAGGCAGGATAGGCTGTTTTTAGCAGCTCCTGCCCAGATATGGCAACAGTATTCCATCCTTGGACGTACTTGGCTTTTATATAGATAGAGAATTGCATCAGTAGTGAGGTATCTTCTGGAGCGGTAGAAGGATCCTACCATCTTTCCAGCGACCTTGGCAACAGACTTGATGTACGTGTTCCATTTCAGATCAGGAGTAAAGGTCAAGCCCAGAAGCTTGTCAAAACACGGGGCCTCACCCAGACGAGAGCCATCCATCACAATTAATGCCAGATGGGTCTCAGAGCGTTGATGATGTAACGATAGGAGTTTGGTTTTAGATGCATTAAAGGTAACCAGCCACATCTTCCCCCACTGAACCACGCGCTGGAGATCAGAGGAGAGAGAATCAGAGAGAACTTTGTCATTTACAGCCTTTGATGTGTTGCCGTAGATGGTCGTGTCATCAGCATAGATGTCAACGAATGATTTAAGTATGTGTTTAGGGAGGTCATTGATGTAGATCAGGAAGAGAGTTGGGCCCAGGATTGACCCCTGAGGGACTCCAGCATTTATATTGCAGGCCTCCGATTTTTGTCCATCTACCACTACTCTTATGAGCCTATCGGAGAGAAATGATTTAATGATTGAGAAAACATTTCCGGTTATACTGTAGCTGGAAATCTTGTGAAGTAGACCCTTATGCCATACCTTGTCGAAGGCCTTTGATATGTCAAGAGCAATTGCCCTAGAAAAGAAGCCTTTGTCAAGAGATTCACTAATCCTGTGGGATATAACCGTCAGCACATCTGCTGTAGATCTTGCAGAGCGGAAACCATATTGTGTGTCACTAAGAAGGTTATTCCTGCTGAGGTGGTTGACTATTTCTCTATTTAATATGGATTCCAGCAACTTACTCATAACACACAGGAGACTTATTGGTCTGTACTGAGAGGGAGATGACTTATCACCTGAATTCTTAAATACAGGGCAAACTGATGAGGTCTTCCAGGGAGTCGGAAAGCACTTCTCCTTAAGGCAGCGCTTAAATAGTTTCGTAAGTATGGGAGCAAGTTCTGGTTGAAGCTTTTTTAACACTATAATTGGGATGCCATCAGGGCCAGTTGCTTTACTGGAATCTAGGTTCTTGATTAGCTTGGCGACCTCATGCACGGATATTTGTATGTTACCTAGCTTGTTCTGTGTTATAGGAGGAAATATGGGGAGTTGATGGCCTTCGTCGCATAGGGTAGAATTAGCTGCAAAGTACTTTGCAAATAGTTTGGCCTTGTCTGACGCTGACGAGATGACCTCTGGTCCATTGATAATGGTTGGGATAGAACACACACTTCTGTTCAGGATCCTATTTGTTATTTGCCAAAACTGGTGGGAATCAAGCTGCTGATCAGCTACCTTGGATTTAACAGACTGGGCATATAGCTCTCTTGCATTTTTTATTACTCTTTTACAGTGGTTGCTGGCAGTCCTGAAAGCAGCTTTAGTCTCAGTGCATCTATTACGTTGGTAGCTGTGGAAAAAGTGATTTCTGTGTGCGATAGCAGCAGCACATTCTGGGGAGAACCATGGCTGGCTGTTAGGTTTTTGTTGGAATTTTTGGAAGGTAAAATCAATTTTTAAAATAAAACGGTTCTGCATTACTTTTATATCTCTTACGAAGATGAAACTCATGATATGATGTTACTAAACCTTATATTGGTAACTGTTATTAAAATTTTGAGAGGTGACAGTGGCTAACTGGTTCACGTTATGAACAAACAATCTGAGTGTACTAAGTTTGAATCCAGTTCGTTTTATAGAAGCACTTTCACATAGGATGTTGGCAACCTTCATCTGGTCCTTCTTGTAAGTACCTGATGACTTTCTAGAAAGAATTCTAACTAGAACGATATCGGAGAACTCAATGCCAACATTAGAATCCTTTGATTCATACAAAATGAATGAATAATACAAATTTTTGAAAAAAATCCATTACGTGATTTGGATTCTAGAAAATAAGTGACTCTTGCTTAATTATCTAATGCTTATGAGTCAAATTCAATGCAAATATGAAACATTTTAATTTTCAAATAGGATGGTGTGTCCATATTATGTTTCCCTTATAAAACTGCTTTATCGTTATTTTCGTGGAAAATGCTCGACTGAACTCCAATCTATGACGCCCGCTTGCCAAACTTTAAAAAAAAGCACTTTACTATATACGATTTCCCGCACACTTTATCTGTGCCTAAATTTAAATGTAGATTTCATGAACAAAGCTTCTTTCCCAGAGCTACACATTTGTGGAACACTGTTCCACTGCCCTGCTTTCCGGTTGAATACAACATGGTAGCCTTCCAATGAAAACAAGTTCTTGTTGAGCCGTTTCCATAAATAATCAAATTCTACCCAATTTACACCATTAGCAATTACTAAACTACCACCTTACATTCATTAACTCTTATGCTCGAATGGCCTCCGGGCCTTGCTAAGTGGTGACTCCCAAGTAAAAAACAAAATGTTCAAAAGAATTGAAGGAATATTTATTATCTAATTTTAAAATTTCACAAAAAATTGGAGTTAATTTTTTATTCATGAAAATTGGAGCTATCTGAATTTTCACAAACGTTTTAATCGCTTGCATGAATAAAAAAATTAAACTAAATATAGCCCACATTTGGAATACTGAACATGTTTTTGTAACAAACCATTTCTCTACAAAGTATGCTAAAAAAAATCAGATCATTTAATCAATGATTTATTCTATTCTTTACTGTTGGTCAGCATTAATCACGGGGGCTGAGGTGCCTTAAGACGAACGAAATCCTAAGATAAAAATCATAATAAAAAGTAACTTCGCGACCTTATCTCTATTTTAATAAGGTGAGATATGTTTATATGTGAAATATGTTTAGTTAAACTTATTTTCATACAAAGGATGTAAATAGAGGGTGACAGCACTTCGTAAAAATTCAGATACTTTTGATTTTTGTGGAATTTTTAAAATAGGTATGCGACATCATTCCCAAATTTCAGAGGATTTTTTTTTTGGGAGGGGTTACCTCAAGTCCATTGATGATGGTTGGGATAGAGCATACGCTTCTGTTCAGGACCCTGTTTGCTATTCGCCAAAACTGATGGGAACCAAGCTGCTGGTCAGCTACTTTGGACTTAATGGGCTGAAAAAAAACTCCTCTGCACTCTTTATTACTCTTTTACAGTGGTTGCTGGTAGTTCTGAAAGTAACGTTAGTCTCAGTACATCTATTATGTTGGAAGCAATGGAAAAAGTGATTTCTGTGCAAAATAGCAGCAGCACATTCTGGAGAGAACCACGGCTGGCTGTTAGGTTTTTGCTAAAATTTTTGGAAGGGTATGAAGCGGTCTATATCTACAGTTAATCATTCTGTCATGTCTGATACTATAGAGAACACATTATTTTTAAACATGGAATGCAGAGGTTGATCTGATATAAACGAACAGAAGTTATCCCAGTCAGCCACAGAGTATTTGATATACTGTACGATGGGAGGTATGTTTGAGGACTTATTACATTTTCGTTTTTATCTTAACTGATAAAATCATGTGGTCGGTAGAGACAGAATGAAGGATGAACATAGCTCATGGCAAGTTGTGAGAAAAAGGTCTAGCAGACTTGCATACTGACTATCAGTGCCGGGCACACACGTGGGTCCGTAAACAATCTGAGTTAGGTCATAAGCAATGGAGAAATCGTAACAGAACCTCCCCTCATCATGCCTTGTGAACACTGATGTTAATGTTAACCGAAGGATAGGGTCAGTTTTCTCAGATATGCTCTTCAAAATAGTAACTCTGCTGTTGTGGAGGCGATAGAGGGCAAATATAAACGCAGTGGTGTGAGCAAGTGCAACCTGGAAGCACATATAGAGTAACTGAAAGTCTTCTCTTGAGATGTCCATGCCACATTGAAAGCCATCTCTAATGTAGGCATATACTCTATGCCCATAGCGATCCTGGGGGTCAGATTTTGATGTTAAGTTAGAGTATCCTTTAATTATGAACTCATCTAGGGAAATATTCGGTCCAATGCCAGTTTTGCTTAGGAAGAATAGGTCTAGTTTGGTCTCTTGTAATTTGGTTTCAACCTTTGAAAGGTTTGAACGTAGACCTCCAATATTGGAGAAGGAGCCATGGTAGTGCGGGTCTACATTGGAAGTTGGAGTTCTGAGTTTACTTGTGCATTGCTTACGTTCTGAGTTTAATTGCTTATGTATGTAAACATTATTTTATTCCCACACACATTTCTTTATACACTACTAGCCTGGGTTCCCGGCGTTTCCTGAGTGTTTGGACGTGTGTTGTTGAGCAAAAAAAAAAAACGTTATAGTAGGAAGGCAGACTCGAATCCGTGATGCAAAGGCAGAAAAGAAAATGGAGATGTGTGTAAGGGTGTTGGTTGAGCAAAAAAAAAAAAAAAATGGAAATTGTGAGCGCAAAAAACGTGGTAGTAGGCAGGCAGGCTTGAACCCATACCGCGAAGTAGGAAAAGAAAGTGAATAAAAAAATGTGATGCGTTAGCTGTTGTACCCATCGCCAAACCGGAAGTGACGTAGGTTTCAATTAAGGCTGGTCAATCGAAAAGAGGCGATGACTTTTGAAAATATCGGCGAAAAAAGCGACCCCGCCCTGTAGAAAAGTGCCTAATTGAGGGTGAAGGAATTAATGTTATGGCTAATTTTTCGATATTTGTCGTCTGAAGGGTGGAGCTTCAAAATGATACCGATCTCGTGAAAGTCCGTCGCCTCCGTCGGAAGTTTTAGACATACATACATACATACATACATACATACATTAAAACAGACATGTGAGATTTATATTTGGGTTGCCTCTGGGTCCTACCAGATGAACTAAACACGTTTTTGCTCTTGTGTTTAACCCTGGTTCGACCAGATCAGACTGTCTAATGATACTGCCTTCCTAACCTAAAATACACCAATTATTGATGTTATTGTCTTCTTCTTTTCTCTTTGTAAAACTCAAAAAACAAAACAATTTTCCTCTAAAAAAAAAAACAATTGAACAGAACATATGCTGTAAAACAAAACAACCAAACAAAACTCTATGAATAAATATTTGAAGACATAAGACGACATAAAGAAGTCGAAATATAAAAAAGAAAATAATAAAATTACTGGATTCGGCATTAAATAACCTAAAAAGGGTTGATATGCTGTAAACGAAAACAATCAAATCAACTTGTGTTTTTTGATTGACTAACGGTAAGAATTTAAGCAGAAAGAAAAGATATTAGCTACGACAAAGGTAGCAAGTAACTTTTAAAAAGAAGAATCAAGAAAACGTAGCAAAACAATCCATTTTCTAGCAGATTCGATGACATCTGACACACGTAAAGGTCACATGATTAGCCATTAGTTTAAAAACAATCACAAAAGTGAAGGAAGCTTTTACATTTGTCTCCCAATACCAGAGGCCATTGAAAGTAAGCATAACTTTTTCTTACATTGATTGTGGCATACAAAGCGTTAGGTCTCCCCTTAGAGGGGAGGTAATACAACAAAAAGTATGACTGGGATTGTTGTAATTATACATAAAATTCTGATCATATTAAAATTTTATTACATACATTTGGCATAATGGTAAGAGTGTTTGCTAATGGGTCGGGAGATCAAGGTTCAATCATCGGTCGAGGTCATACCAAAGACTTAAAAAAACGATACTTGATGCCCCTTTGCTTAAAATTTAGCATTGTAAGGAGGGGATCAAAGGCAAGTGGAGTAATCTTGGAAATGGAGTAGCGCCCTTTCCTACTCCTGGAACAGATACTGAAAAGGGGGGCTGTGAGTTGCCTTCGACTATAATCGGCCTTTTAACTTTTTTAGCCTAAGAGTACAAAACGTGTTTAAATTTATAAGATCTTCAGAAATGGTGTGTGTATAATTTGCAACATAATTTCGCTTTCAGTATTTTTGAAGATTGATTAAATTGCAAATTAATTTTCCCCATGGTCATTGCATATATGAACACATTCCTCGGCTACAACGTGTTTCAATGTGACAAGATTTAATTGAAAATCCCCAAAATAGAAATAGCATAAAATCGCAAGAATATAACCCCAGAGAAAATGTTTTCAATAAAATCAAGGAGAGAAGAAAAAAAAAAGAGAAAACAATATCTGTTTAAACAAAAATTTATCCATTTTATAAAATATTGTATGGTGAATTATTTGTAAAATAAAAAAAAAGGAAAAATTGATGGACATTTTAAAATTATTCAGTCAAAAAAAAAAAAAGAACTCCATCAAACAAAATGATCCATCCTTTGGCAAAATCTGATAAATCTATATATTATTACGATAGTGTGTGCGCTATTTTGCGTGTCACACTTACCTTTTTTTCTTCCGAGTGACTGTCGTTTAATTGTTTCAACTTTCCATTTCTTGTAATAAATAATTTTTAACAAGAATTCTTCACAAGTTTTGGTTTCGGTTTCGATTATAACTCATGGAACTCAAGTCGTCTATTTTATTTTATAAGCGATTTTACCAGGAATGTTTCATATATTTTGGTTTCGGTTTTGATTATAACTGATGTACCCAAGTCATATGGATATATTTTTTTTATTTTTGAAATCACCAAATTTTTTATCTTTGAAATCACAACTTTATAATATATAAGAATCGATACAAAATTGACTATAATAATATATATAAAATTCGCATGACCTAAAATATCATATTTAGGCATATTTTATGACTGGGCTACGCTGGTGACCCTGCTAGCTTAGATAAATACTTTTGCGGTTTTAACAAAAGAGTGGGAGTTCCTCAGGCGTCTATCCTTGGACCTTTATTATTCCTAATATTCATAAATGACCTCCCCAACAAAATTGCCTCTGAGATGGGTGTCTATGCCGATGACACCACGCTCTATAACAGGCACGACAGGAAAACAAATGAATACATATCTAAAGAAATAGCAGAAACACTAGACCTCCATCTGTAGTGAAATGGGGACAAAAATTGATGGTCACATTTAATGCTGTCAAGACTAAACTTGTTTCCTTCAATAATTACAAGAAACCTTCTCTACCACCAATGGCAATGACCAAAGGTTCATTAATTGAAAGTACTTCTTTTAAACACCTCGGCCTAAGGTTCACAGGAAACATCGAATTAAAAAGTTCAATCCATGTCCAAGTAACCCACATCTAAAATTTCAAGTATTTATACCCAAAATTGGTGTAGGAGTTTGGTAAAGTTTTCAAAGATCAAATCGTTGAACTTTGACCCCTTAAGAGTCAAATTTCTGTCTGAAAACCGATTAAAAAGATTTTCCCAAATCTCAATACACCTTATGCCAAATATTGAGTCTGTAGACTGAAAATTGATAGAGTAGCATGTTAGGGAAATGTACCCCCCACACACACAATTTCACTTTTATAGATATACTAGCCCGGAATTGCCCGGGTGTTTGGAGGTGTATGTTGAGCAAAAAAAAAAAAAAGGTAAATTTTTTTTACTTTGTCTGTGTGTATACATTTCCTTACGCAATAACTCTCTCAATTTTAAGTCTACAGACTCGAAATTTAATATACAGGGTACTGAGATTTGGGAAAAATCTTTGTGATCGGTTTTCGGCCAGAAAATTTGGCTGTTAAGGGGTCAAAGTTCAACGATTTGACCTTTGAGAACTCTACCAAACTCCTCCGACAATTTTGGGTCTACACACTTGAAATTTTAGATATAGGTTCCTTGGACATGAATCTAACTTAATAACTTAATTAGACTCCGAAACAATAAACGTTAAGGGGTCATAATAGAGGTCAAAGTTAAAAAAATTGACCATTTTTTTTTGCTCAGCATACACCTTCAAACACCCGGGCAACGCCGGGACCTATGCTAATATATATATATATATATATATATATATATATATATATATATATATATATATATATATATAGAGAGAGAGAGAGAGAGAGAGAGAGAGAGATAGATAGATAGATTAATAGATAGATAGATATAGATGAGTCAACAATTATGAAAGCTGAAAGACATGCGAGGATAATGAGATGGATTGTCAGTTTAATAATGTAGAAGAGGATTGCAAACGAATGGAAGGGATTGA
Organism: Euprymna scolopes; assembly: GCF_053919585.1. Classification (NCBI taxonomy): domain Eukaryota; kingdom Metazoa; phylum Mollusca; class Cephalopoda; order Sepiida; family Sepiolidae; genus Euprymna; species Euprymna scolopes. The sequence continues at coordinate 37,251,647 of NC_136494.1, read as the reverse complement.
ACTTGATTACTTATGCAGATAGTTTATAACAAGTATTTGTTTATATTGGATTTGAGAACGATCACATGATTGCTTGCAGCTAAGCAATCGTGTTGTATTGTGTTTTATAGAAAAGAAGTTCTTAGAAAGAAACTCTTTTCATGGGAAATTCTGTTTGACGTTCAGAAGAAAGCAACGTCCTTTAAAACGTTTTTTGAAAGTGAAATGTGACAAACTAAAATGCTATTTTAAATGTAAGCATAACAAACTGCTTCATTTATTGTTGACGTATAGCACCTCGTATAAATATATTTGAATGCATCTACAATAAGATATGTTCCCTATAATAAGATATGTTCCTTATAATAAGATATGTTCCCTATAATAAGATATGTTCCTTCTACACAATTAACGATGAAAAATGCTTAGGATTTGTGCAAGGAACCAACTAACCAGTTGACGGACTGAGCCTCTTATAAGCATTTCTGGTCACATCTAAAAATCCTTTAGTGTAATTTTATTTTTCATTCTGATATTTCTTTCTTTTTTTTTTTTTTGAAAGTTCAAAGATACAAGAAAAAGTAAACAAACAATTATGGATTTCATTTGGTTTCATTTCATCTTTTTTTTTTTTTTTTTTTGCCGTCGTCATCATAAATCTTTGAAGAAAAAAGTGGAAATTTAATGAAAATACTTTCTCTTTTGAAAAGTAAAACTCAATACAGAAAACAACATTAGCCAATTTATGGTTATTTCAAGAATGTCTTAAGTGCATTGCGAATATCCACGATGCATTTTTATTATTGGCTTTTAAGATTGAGTTACTTTTTCTTGTTGTTGTTGTTTTTAGACAATTCCAAATGTCTAACAATTTTTAGAATGGTTTCTTGCCTTAAAGATATCCGGGATATTAAATCTGACTGTTTTACTCAAAGGTCGCCATTCTTCCTGTTATGAGGTAAGCTGATCCACTCATTTCAAGAATAAATTTTTATTTTGGATCGTGTTGGTTGTACAATAAAGTTCAATAGCATACCTGTTACGGATTTTAAAATGGATGTCTGTGAAATAGCAACGTAAAAATGATGTAACAACAAAACGGAACATTTTATAGATTTATCTAACAAGCTACGATTGAAGTCATGATAAAGCTAATAACTGGGGGTTGAAGTCGCGTATCTGTGTCTCAAGATGTCATGGCAGACTCCCTTTTACCTCTCCAACCAAGAGCGACCACTCTTATTCCTTCCAAGGGAAATAACTCTTTTCTTAGGTTGACCCTAACAATATCTTTCTCATAAAAAAGTCGACACCGGAAGTGATGCTGTTTTAATACCGAAATTCTGGGGGAAAAATGAAAGGGAATGAAATTGCAAATGAGCAAAATCAAGTTGAAGCAATTCGATGAAAATGTAATCAAAATAATGGGCATTTTTGAAGGGACATTCGAGGTCAAAAGTGCTGAGGAATTATTCTCATCCATAGTTATGACATGTAATTACATGGCATGGGCTATTAGGAATTGATACGCTGAAAGTGGACAGCAAGATTTATAAATTCTTTAAGAAAATAATATAACATTCTGAAGAGATTACAAGGCAAGAGTTCTTTTAAAATAAAATCATCACCCCAAACAATTTCAACCTAGAAAGTTGTCGATTGTTATCCAAGCTAATTAAATTAAATAGAACAAGGACAACTAGAAAGAGTACCCAAGCTGGTTGCCATTTGGCCTCATTGATGGTAACTATAAGAAGCCCAATGGACATCACCCATTCTACAATAAAGACTTATATGTCTATTTGTCTACTTTCGTAGAATTGTGCTGTGATTTGGTTTTCAAGCGTACCTGATTTTATTTTATTCAAATTAAATCAACGCTTCTATAACAAAACTCACACCCCTGACGTTAATCTCGCGTATCCAACGTACCATTCCGGCATTTCAAAATACAACCATTGAGAGATAATGCGCAGATCTTTACTAACTTGATTTCAATCATGCATCTCTTGCTATTAAAACTTTGATGAATAAGATTAAAATACGTCCATTTTAACAGTATTCTTAACCGGAACAAGTATTATAAAAAAAAAATTGAAGTAAAATAACATATATTTTGGCAATTAAACTGAAATATAGCAGATTATGAGGTTTTTTTATTTTGTAAATGGTGTTTATTCTATTCAAACATTTAATGATGAGCGAATTCTTCATTTTTTGTTAATAAAATGTTTGAGTTTCAAAATATTCATTAAACGCAATCAAATTAACTCGGTAATAAATATCTATGTTCATAATTAAAGTATAAGTATAAAGGATCTACAACAAACTTGGTTTCAATCACGTATCTTTCACAATTAAAAATCTTTGATGTGAATAATTAGAATTTGATATTTTTGATTAAAAAATCTGTGGAAAGTGTTTGCTGCTAAAAAGGGTTGAATTCGATTTTTAGTTTACTTTATTTTATTTATTTATTTTTTTTGTATAGGAATACTTTAAATTATAGAAAAGCCTCGTTTAATCTTTTAATTTTCAAAATAATCTTATTTGACCTTCCTGTCTTCCACAGCTATTGCTCCGGCTTGTCAAAGTTGGATTGCGGAAGAAAGAATCGTTGAGTTCACAGTTATCTCCCTTTAAAACAATTTGCATAATTGTTGATACTCATGTTATCTGAAACTTTAAATTCCTTACGGATATGGGCTCAAAAAAAAAAAAAATCCCAAACACAAAGTGACTTTTTGCTTGTTTCAATTTGACTTGTAAAATATTTTATCTCTCAAGAATTTTTTTTTTTTTTATAAATTTTATGCAAAAATCTTTAACAAATATCTGCCCATTTGCCAGATCGGCCCTGAACAAGAAAATAAACAAGTTAAAAAGTGTATGTAGCATCTTTCTTTTTAAAACTTCTCTCTCTAATTCTTTCTGTCTCTCTCTATCCCCCTCACTCTCTCCTTGCCTTTCTTCACCTCTTTCTGTCTTTCTCTGTCTATCTTCTTTTTTTCATCTTTCCCTTCTTTCCTCTTCCTCTCTCTGCCTCTCTATTCTCTTCCTTCCTTTCCTTACTCTTAACCTTTTAATGTAAATAATAATAATAATAATAATAATAATAATAATAATAATAATAAGAAGAAGAAGAAGAAGAAGAAGAAGAAGAAAGTCGTAATACATCAAGGGAGACTGGGATCTTGAGGAGGCGTTTTACTATCCAAATTCCAGTGAACATCAATGGTCATTACCAGCAAGACGAGAATGGCTAGCGGCTGTTACGATAATGCAAAAACATTTATAAAGATTATCGAAAGAGGTGGAAAATACTGTAAATCTGGGGAGACTTATTGTCATTCAGACTCCAGGGAACACCACAGATTGTTGACAGAAGAAAATCTTTGACGATGGCCTGTCTGAAACTCTTAGTGAGTAAATAATAATAATAATAATAATAATAATGATAATAATAATAATAATAATAATAATAATCCTGATTTCGTTTAATAAAATTTCCCTGAAAAGAGATGGAATTCATTCTCAGAGGATACTCCCTCAACCTCGGCTCCAAACCTGGAGTTTCAAAGATCAATGGTTTTTCTAAAGATATCGAGTTGTTAAACCTCTTCCCAACACACTTAACCCCAAACTTCCAATATAATAATAATTAAAACATTTTTTAGTGTCGGCTTATGCCATACCATACCAAATAATTGATCAGAATCAAGGAGGATGGAAGGACCGAAAAGAGAAAGTACTAACCAGACTTCCATTAGATGAGTGCGAAGAAGACTGGGACCTTGCAGAGGCTCATTGCCACCCAGATTCCAGTGAAGACCAATGGTCGCTACCAACGAGAAATCGATGGTAGACGGCTGTTGTGAAAATGCAAACTAACTTGCAAAATTTATCGAAAGAGGTGGTGTGTACTGGAAATCTGGGGAAACTTGTCACTCAGACTCCACGGAACACGAGAGGTTTTCTCGAAGAAAAATCTATGATGACACCCTGTGTGACTCTAAAATAATAATGTAGACGATTTAATTTAATATAATAATCGTAAAAATTTAAAAATAGATTTGTTTAAAACTAGATTTTTCTACCCGGTGTTGCTGGGACTCAAAAAAAAAAAAAAAAATTAAATAATAACTTTTAAAATATTCGTTTCATTATTTGATGCTAATGGACAAATGTTAGTAACAAATACTAAAGTGTAAACAATTATCGCGGTGAAGTTGCACACTGTAATCTATAATATAAATCTCACCTGTCTGTTTAAATGTATGTATGCATGTATATATGTTTGTTTGCTTATATATATATATATATATATATATATATATATATATATATATATATATATATATATATATATGTATATATATATATATATGTATGTATGTATGTATGTATGTATGTCTACCTAAATCTCCTACTGGAGATAAAGCGGAAGACCATTACCCGCATTAAGCTGGTCTGCAGTTTAATTTGTTGCTGGCTATCTTGCTCTTGCTTGTTGCTGGATCTCAACATTTTGAACTGAGAGAGAGACTTAGCTGTCGTACAAAGCTAAGACTCTGTAACATCATCTTTGTATAGATACTCCCTCAGGTATTTGGGCTCATGGATTTTAAATGTCTGAGGGAGTGGCACTCGTCTGACAAGACGTTGTAATGATCATGTCTACCTAAAACTTTAAACAGCGGCGACAAATTTACACAAGATTGGTATCGTTTTGAAGCTCGACCCTTTGGACGACAAATACCAAAAAATTGCCTAAAACATTAATTCTTTCACCTGCAACCGGACACTTTTCTACAGGGATAAGTTGCCTTTTTCGCTAATATTTTCGAAAGTCATCCCCTCTTTTCGATTAACTAGCGTTAATTTAAACATTCGTCACTTCCGGTTTGGCGATGGGTGCAACAGCAAAGACGTCACGTTTTTTTTCTTTTACTTTCTTTTCCTCCTTTTGTGGTACTGGTTCGAGCCTGCCTGCCTATTGCCACATTTTTTTTTTTTTTTTTTTTGCTCAACACACACGTCCAAACACCTGGGCAACGCCAGGCACCCATGCTAGTTAATATATTATATGCGTTTGAATACCTACTAAACAGGAGAGGACTTGAATGCCTACTAGACACTATCCTCGAGTATCTAAGGTCACTCTGTACAGGGGTTTGTCAGGATAATCTAGCATGAGGATACTTTTTCCCTGAAAGTAAACCCTTACTAAATATTCAAAATAACATAGTATTCACAGCACAAAGACCTCCTTCCTATGGTCAACCTACACTGGTTTTACGAGGAATGGTGCATCTACTCCAAGTGATGTTATGTCAAGTTACAGTACGCAGCTGGCTATTCCACCAGACTAGATGAATTATTGGCCTGGAATCCAGTAAGACCAAGAGACAATAAGAAACATATACTATAACATATCAAAATGGTCAACTGGAGATAGAAAATTTATGTTCCCAACTTCAAACTCAGCATTTAATAGATAAATGAGAACTTTAATGCAACATTCGAATATCTATGTATCTCAAACAGCGATGAAGTATTTACTCCAGGAAAGGGGTCCCTTGATATTTGAGAACTTCTACTAAAGTAAAATGAAACACCCACGTGTTTATTTTCAAGAACTCAAGTGAGAGAAGTCTCTGCCAATCTGTTTCGATGAGTAAAGCTAAATCTCCATTCTAATTATCTTCTTAGCTGGAATAAATATTACCAGAAAATAATTAAAGCGAACTAAAATATATTTTTGCCTATAACATAGTGGAAGTGAAAAAAAATGAAGGCTAAGTAATTCTTAATTAAGTATCGATATGTCAAATGAATTGCTATTTATTTCAGAAACAAATGACATGCAATATATATATATATATATATATATATATATATATATATATATATATCAGAATCCGGAGGTGAATAGGAACACAGATTAATTAATCGTATGGTATCGAGTCTTACAGAATATTTTTAGGAGGTAATATTATATAAGATAATCCTAGCCCCCCACCCCAAAATAGCTCAGTATACTTGATAGAGCAAATGGAATTTATAGTTATTTGTTTAAATTTCATTCAAAAACACATCATTTTTCAGAACAGAAATTTATTTGAATAAAGAATACAGTTCAAATTTTGTTCCTTAACCCATGAATTTTCTATGTAGGCTCACCTCCTTGGAGGAAAAGTCATTAGCAAATTTTAGACATAATTGGAAATAATATTGCTATTTTGCACATACAAAAAATATATTTAAAAATTTATTACATCTTTTGGGGGGGGCATAGATAATGAAAATAGATGAGATAAGAGTAGATACAATAAAAGGATATGAATTTATCCAAGTGACGTGATAATCCTTGTATAGAATGGTATACTGTGGTCAGAAGCCGAGTTTGTTGAATAAATTCAATTTATTGTAAGGTATTTTTGGTCCTTAATGATAACCCTTTGAGTATGGAAAGTCCGGGGCATATTCCTCCTCATTTTTAGTTGGTACAATACCTGCATGAAGTGTCCGCTGGAAGGTATTTTTCTTTTGTAGATTAAATCTATATATTAAAACTTCTGTACCGAACTGTATTCTTTATTCAAACTATAAATTTCTGTTCTGAAAAATGATATTTTTTTCTGAATGAAATTTAAACACACACACACACACACACACACACACACACACACACATATATATATATATATATATATATATATATATATATATATATATCCACCTCTTTATCTCCTCTCTTTTCTCTCTTGCCTTTCTCCTCTTGCTTTAATGCACTTATTAAAAATAATAATTAAAATCTAAGAATTTCAACCAAACTTGGGGTCTATTTTAAATTCATTAAATACTAAGTAAAATTCAATTTTAAATGACACTCTCCTAGAGGTTGAAGGTTCTATTATCGTGCGGGCAATACTAAGAATACAATTGCAAATTATTAAGACTTCTACCCGATCATGTCTGATGAAAAGAGAGCCTGCTAACCCGTGGTTTAATTCGAAATTCCGTGCAGATTCCTGAATTTGTCAATATACATCTAAAGAAGATCGGAGGTTACATCGTCCATAACGTTGTAAGATAAAGACTCTAGATGAGAACAATAGTCTGAGTAATCCAGATAAATACAAATTATCGATCTTCATCTAAAAAATTTAGAAACGTGATCTTATCTTTCATAGTTTAGCCAGAATACCCGTGGAAAATGTTTATTTAAAGTTAAAAACAAAAAATGGCTTTTTTGGACTCATTATTAACTCATGATATAAAAACGGATTTATGTGATTATTATGACCTTTTTCGTCTGGCCCGGAAAGAGAGGAATACATGAGAAAATGAGAACGTGTGCACAATTTATGAGTGTCTGTATCAACAAACAAACAAATAAAAAAAAAAACCGGAAGTCTTGGATAGTCGGTTATTTGTTGAAGAGTTATCATATTGATCTTTCTTGTTATTAAATATGTCTACATCTCGCAAATTAAAAGTTGTTGAAAAGATATGAAATTGGTTGGAATTTGAAAATCGTTGTTTTTAACGCTGTAAATACAAAATCTACAAAATTAAAAATCTAAAAGTAAAAATCATATTCCAAAATCTTCGGTACAGATAATTTCAATCTGGCTGCAAATCTGTCCATTTTATTAGCTACTTATGCGTGTATGCTGCATTCGTTTCCTTTTGTCTTATTGGTCCCCCAACAAAAGGAAGCTGGACCTGTAAATTCACCCTTGTCTGTTCGTCTGTTCGTCCATTCGCACTTTTCTATATAACTACGCCATTATTTTATGAAAGCAACAACTTAATGACACTTTGAGAGTCTTAACGAAAACATAATTTCGTTTCCGACGCCAACGAGTGATGACACAGGGTTGTTTGACCTTTGAGTGCAGTTACCAGACCAACAAGGTCACGGACTAACCTTTCAATCGTGAGAACAGTGCCTGCAATCTACAGGTACAACTGAAGAAGAGGGACCTCCCCTAAGGTGGCATAACTAGTTGCGATTGGTGCAGGAAGCGACCCCGGCCAACCCCGTCACCTCACTATATGAACGGAAGATCAAGCTGAGACTTTGAGAGAATCAAAGACAATCGAAGGGTCGTCACCCCCTCCTCTTTTCCCGCACTGTTCTACCACCATACTGAGAGAGAGAAATTAATCTATTATTTTTCTTTGGCTCAGTGGAGTCTGTTAAAATCAACATTGAACTATTGAACTTTGGAGAATTGTATATATATATATATATATATATATATACATATATATATATATATATATATATTTTGTATATCTGATCTTGAATTAACCAGTAGAATAGATAATCGAGTTTGTCTTTCTTTTGTGTGCATGAGATTGATTCCCTTCCAGCATGACAGATCAATGAAGCAGCAGCATATCAACCCGATCGTGAAATACCAATCAAATCGATTGATGGGTCCTGCTACACTGAGATCCCTTGCGAAGGATCCCCCATGAAGGACAAGCATGGGTCACATTTGGTGACCTGCGACAGGGATAACTTCACATGTGGAGCCGTTCAACCAGGATAGCTGCACAATATGAGTAAAAAGTAACAGAACAGATTTTCTGGGAAAATTCCGGTTGTCCCCTAGGGGTATCTTCTGGGTTTAAATGGCTAAAATTGACATTTTTGTGCTTACTAAAAAAACTGATGCCTTGGATTTTTATAAAAAATTCTGAAAAGTTGTAATTGACTGATTTGTATATGATTTTGTTTGTCTCTACTTCGAGATAACTCTTGGGTGTGTCCCAGGGGCTCTTTTAGGGCTAATAAAAACACTCTATTTTTGGGACTATTTTACCATATTTTTCCAAGATTTTCTGTGTAGCTCTATTTAGCAGGTTTGCATGGTGCTGAACTCAAATTTAAATATGTTAAGGCCTTGGGGATTTGGGGGGGGCTAAATAGGGGTGAAGCAAATGATGGACTTAGTTATTTCTTTTTTTCTATGGTGCAGAACTCAAATTTATATAAATTAAGCCTAAAACTGCACCGTTTATTCATTTTCACCAGGATTTGACGTCCGCTGGGGACTTTTGGGGCTAATTGAGGGGTGGGGCAAATGTTGAACTTAGTCATTTTTTTATGCCTCGTTCACTCTGCACTCACGGGGGACCACACATGCTTCACTTGTTTTTTTTATTTCCATTCAATCTAAACAAGGTATATCACTTTTCTGAATTTTTAAAGATGAGAATTGATAATTCATATTATTTGGATTATTCGAATTACTGTTCTCAGGAATCGTTCTGTCAAATTTGGGAATCGGCACCAAATTTAGAACAGAACTCTTTATTTAATCCACGGGGTAGCATGCTCCCATTCCATCAGCCATGAACAAGTAGAAGTCCTTAGTAATTCGCAATTGTATTTTGAGTATCTCCTGCACTAAGGATTGAGCCTTCAACTTTCAGAAGAGTGTCACTTTTAAGTGAATTTTACTAAGTATTTTATGTGTTACGGCACAAGTCCTTGCAGACTGAAGTCAGAAAAAGTGGCAACCTTGATTGAAGTTAGTGTCCCTAATGATGAAGGTCTGAACAGAGCTGAAAGAGAGAACCAGACCAAATATCAAGGTCTAATATATGATATGAAAAGAAACTGGAATCTTAGGGAGATAGCAATTATACCAGTTATTATAGATGCCACAGGGCTTATGAAAAAGGACCTGAAGTTCTGCCTAACTAATATTTCTGGTGAACCAAGTGCAAAAGAGATCGAAACAATTGCACTTAAGGGAACAATGAGGATACTAAAAAGAGCTTTCGATTGGTTTCAATAAAAAGCAGGGCAATGTTGGCAGCTGGTTTGGCTGCCCCATACCCAGCGTTACAATCTTTAAAGGAAGAAAATTAATAAAAAAAAAGATCAAAGTTTACATCAGCAGAAACGTTGTGAAAAGACGAGAACAATAGTCAAAATAATTCCAATAATCCAAATGTAACGCTACCATCGTTTACACACGTAGACCCAACACGTTGTAGACTCTGTCACAAAGGAGGCCAAAAGAAATAACTTGAATCCTGTTTTTATAACAATGACATTATTTATTTCCGGGTACTTTCCCAAATAAACCCTGATCGTACTCCTTCTCTCTGATCTCTGTCCTCTCATATGTCACTTCAAACATGCTCTCGAACAGCATTCACGTCTCTAACGTGATCATCTTCTCTGACATGCTCTCTCCTTTTTATAGACCGACCGCAAAGTCATTTCACACATGGTTTGGTATTTGTATATAACCGTTATACTTTGTTACACACCTTAATATACTATGCTACACACCTTAATATGCTAAAAAATTATTTACAAGTGTTTGATACCTGCTTTGAGGCAAATAAAAATCCAGAAAAGAAAAAAACTCAAAAGTCCACGCAAAAACATGAATACATATAAATACACACACACACACACACACGCATATATATATATATATATATATATATATATATATATATATATATATATATATATATATATATATATATATAAATAACTAAATACATATTCCGTTCAATTCTTTCACTTTTCTTTCACTTCACCATGTTTTCTTTTCCTGGTTAGAAACTTCTTTCTTTATAGACTTTCTTTTTTTTTATTTGTAAAAAAGGAATTCCAACGTATTTCTCTAAATATTTAAAGACAACGTTTTAATACGTTGAAATGGAAATAAAACTCAATTTACTGTTCAAATAGTGAGAATGTAGATATTTTTTAAAATATTACCTGAATCAGGGCCGAAATATTTAAAGTTTTAAATATTAACAATTTGTTACAAAGCCAGGAAAATCGAGGCAAGGCTAGATCCACATGCCATTGGATAGTCTTTGATGTTTGCTGGTATTGCGTCTTTAAATTCACTAAACTGAAACACGAAATCTTTTGATTAGCAATAAAGTCAGGCAGTCTCCATAACAGATGTATTATATTGTTCATTGTATACTCCACAAACTGGTGTGCATGGTTGTCACCCCAGGAGGAAGCCTCTTCTGAAGGCAATACACAAGAAAGTTCGCAAACAGTTTGCTGAAGACATGTCAACGAAGCCCATAGATTACTGGAACCATGTCCTATGAACCATGATGAGACGAAATTTAATTTGTTTGGTTCTGATGGCCTTAAGCATGTGTGGCAGCGACCAGGTGAGGAGTAAAAAGATAAGTGTGTCATACCTACAGTCAAGCATGGTAGTGGGAATGTCATGGTCTGGGGCTGCATGAGTGCTGCAGGTATTGGAGATTTACATTTCATTGAGGGAAATATGAGCTCCAACACGTACTGTCAAATACTGCATCAGAGTATGATCCCCTCCCTCCAGAAACTGAGTCACAGAGCAGTGTTCCAGCACGAGAATGACCCAAAACACATATCCAAGACAACCACTGCTTTACTGAAGAGGCTGAGGGTTAAGGTGATGGACTGGCCAAGCATGTTTCTAGACTTGAACCCAATAGAACATCTTTGGAAGAAGGTGAAGGTGCGCAAAGTCTCAAATATCCCCAGCTCCACGACGTAATTGAAGAGTGGGAGAGCATTCCAGTGGCGACATGTGAAGCTCTGGTAAACTCCATGCCCAGAAGAGTAAAGGCAGTTTTGGATAATGATGGTGGCCACGCAAAATAATGAGAATTGACATGACTTGAACCCAATAGAACATCTTTGAGGCATCCTCAAGCAGAAGGTGGATGTGCGCAAAGTCTCAAATATCTGTCAGCTCTGTGGCGTTGTAATTGAAGAGTGGAAGAGCATTCACATAGCTACAGGTGAAACTCTGGTAAACTTTTAGTTTAGGAGAGTAAAAGCGCTTTTGGAAAATGACGGTAGTCATACAAAATATTGAGAGTCGACATGTTGTATGTTAATATTGACAACTTTTCGTAAGGGGTGTACTCATTATTGTTGCCAGGGATTTAGCTTTTAATGGCTATATTTTGAGTTATTTTGAGGGGAAAATAAATTAACTCAGTTATATATGTGCAGACAGACTACTTTTCATTGTGTCAAAAATTATTTTTTCATTGTTGTCCCATGAAGAGATATACTTAAATATTTGAAAAAATGTGAGGGGTGTACTCACTTTTGTGATACACTGTATATATATATATATATATATATATATATATATATATATATATATATATATATATATAGGGTGACCAAAAAAAAAAACGGGCCCCAACTCTAATCAGGTCCCGTTTCTTAGTGTTTGGTCCGAATGAAATGAAACTTTGGTCATAACTAGTTTATTATATTCAAAACATCACATCAAAACACTAGGGTCTTTGGCCTTTTTTACTCCGTTCTACAGCATATGTTCTAGATGGCCTCCATTAAGCTTCTTTTTTTGGGGGGGGTCACCCTGTATATTACTATATATATATATATATATATATATATATATATATATATATATATAGTAATAAGTAGTAAGACTATACACCTCAAACAAGAACAGCTTTAAACTGAAATTTATACTAAAATTGCCCACATGAACCTATAACGCAATGGATAATGTGCGAAGTGATAATTAGTTGTAAGTGACAGTTTTCCGACGGTTGAAGAATACAATCAGGAATTACTTAACTCTTTTACCAGAATGAGAGCAATTTACTCCCCACACCATGGATTACATAAATGGTTTCATTCAAAATTCCATATAAATTTTTGAGTTCGACAAAGTGCACCTGAAGAAGGTCGCAGGTTATATCGACCGAAGTGCTGTGAGAATAAGATTTAAGATGAGAAAAGTAGTCCAAATGATATAAATTATCAATTCTTCATCTAAAAAAAATTCCGAAACAGAAACCCGGAAATAAAGGAAATTTCGTAAAAATCAATGAATATTAAGTTTGGCGATTCAGCAACTGATAAACCTTTCACTGCGTTTCATTACTTTTGTCAACGATCTTTAAGAAAGCAACAAAAATGAATAAAAAAAAAATCAAAGGACAAATGCAATTTATTTCCGATTTTAAATAGGAAGGAATCACCATTTTTTTTTTTTTAGTTTCTTTCGTTGTTTACTGATAATATCAGGCAAACACTAAAAAAAAATTATTTGCCGGGATTTTTTTTCTCCAATATATTAGTGACTTTAAAACGAGAATCCTGTCTGAAAATGCTACAGTTCAATAGACTAATACATTTTTGGAATAAGTTTCCAAATCAAATTAAGAACTGCAATCAAGGGCTTGCAGGAGACTCAGGATACTCTGGCGATGCCCGGGGCCAAGTTCTAAATTCCTTTCTGCAGAAACTCTAGTATTAATCCTAGTACTGAAAAATATTATAAGAAAGAGAGATAGTTTAAATATGATTTTATGCACCCCAATTAGGATACCCGGGTACACCGACATGTTGTCTCTTTTCCCTGAACGCCACTGACTCAAATCAAATCAATAGGTGTTTTTTATAATTTAGGTAATATTTTGGTAACGGTATTTATATTTAATATGTAATAGTTTCTATGCTTTAAGTTAATATGTTTAAATAGTTGTTTGTTTGATCGGTCTATATTTTGTAAGTAAACACTCTGTGATTGATAAGTTTTACTCAGCCAAAAGATGTAACAATGATAGATACTAGTATTTGGGTTCGAATGAACCTGAAAGTAGTAGTAATGAAAGAGTGATTCTCGTGGCATACAGTGGGGTGTGTGATTGCCCTGGTGATGCCAGAAACCAACGTCTAGATTCTATACTCCAGAAACTCGCGTATAAATCCAAGTACTGAGAAATATAATAAGAAAGAGGAATAATTTGAATATGATTGGATACTCCATTCCCGCAATTTTGGATGATCAAGGTCGAAGCTAAAACATTTAACTCTTAAGCCGTATTCACTGGTATATGATCTAAGGACACACGGATATCAAAACTTTAAAAATTAACGTAGTTAAACATATAAATGTATATTTGTGCACGCACAGAAGATACCCGTTGAGTCGACTTACACTGACTAAGCTTTAATTTTTACCTTTTTAGCAGCTATTTTATGTTGTTAAAAACTGTTCTGGGGTAGTCAACACCCCTATAGCCAAGATAGTATGGATTCGTCTGGCACTATGTAAGCCAGACATTTCTGTTGTCGAGCAGAGAGCACATGTGTTGGTCTCTTCTTGATTGGGCTGGTGATGCACCCAATTTTAATTGTTCTTAGTCAATGGATGGGTGAAACCTTTCTATACTAAGACAATTTTATTTCTGCACACTGTCAGAGTGCCGCCTTTTGAGGGAGTCGGTTTCTCTCGCATTAAAAACGACCTTGTGTCACATTTTGTTTTCGTGGGGAAACAAATAAATACCTTGCATAGTTTAAACGCTTACAGTGAACACCAGGACTCTTTCACCTTAATATTGCGACCCCCCCGCCTAAATAGGACCACTACAAAAAACAAACAGCGTTTTTCAAAGGTACAAATACCCATATATGAAGTTTCAAGTAGAAAGCACAGAGTAGTTAGGTACAGAACTTTCAATACACACAGAGGCACACATTTATAAATAGAGATATAAGAAATAAGGGCTAATGGCCGTTTCTGATAGTGCTTTTGGACTGTAAAACTTGATTCATCAACGTTAAAATTGTAAAATTACCATTTTATTGACTTCCTCATTCGCTGCTCTGACGCTTGCCTAATGGCCTCCACCTTTTCTCTTGCACGCCACTGACACTGTAATCTTTACTTCACTTTTGATATTTTGAAAAATATAGCTGACAGCTTTTAACATTTTCAAAGGAGAGAAAATTAAGATAAACTTATCAGCGAATGTGAATTTGCGTTATTCACAAAAGTATAAAAAAAAATAAAATAAGATTTGTTTTGAAGCTGATGACGTTAAGAAAAAAAAACTAATCAGATGGGCTTAAAATTGTTTAGTATTTTATGTTATTTATTTATTTATTTTTTTGCCTTTCTTGCTGATAAATTTGTTTAACACTTCAGATTTCGTTTAAACAAATCTGACAACTACTTCCAGCGCGTTTGTACTTTTTAAACTTTATTTATTAAAGTGCAAAACCATTCCTTCTAATATTTATCTTAAGCTGGTGTTGAATTGCGTGAAAGAAGCTTTGCTTCATAGAAAAAAAAAAGAAGAAAACTTATCTATTGGTAATTAATTGGCTACAATACATAGATTGAGTTCTAAACTTCTGTTACCCCTGCAAAAAAAAATAAATAAAATAAAATAAATAAGATAATAATAACTGAAACTAACAGAGGAACGATTAATATAGCAAAAAAAAAATACGTGCTGGATTCTATTTATTCAATTTAATTACAGTAAAAGAAAATAAGAACACTAGAATAATCGAAGAACAAATAATAGTTTTATTTTGGATTTTTTTTTTTTTAGATAACTAGCATTTCAGCCCGGCGTTGCCCGGGTGTTTGGAGGTGTATGTTGAGCAAAAAAAAAAAAAAAAAGCGGTCAATTTTTTAAACTTTGACCTCTATTATGACCCCTTAACATTTATTGTTTTGGGCTCAAATCAAGTTATTAAGTTAGATCCATGTCTAAGTAACTTATATCTAAAATTTCAAGACCCAAAATTTGCGGAGGAGTTTGGTAGAGTTCTCAGAGGTCAAATCGTTGAACTTTGACCCCTTAACAGACAAACTTCTGGCCGAAAACCGATCACAAAGATTTTCCCACATCTCGGTACCCTGTATATCAAATTTCGAGTCTGTAGACTTAAAATTGAGAGAATTATTGCGTAGGGAAATGTACACAGACACACACAGACAGACACTTTCACTTTTATAGATATATATAGATTTGAATTATTTGATTAATCTTGTACCAACAGTGTTTCATGTTTTTACAATCATCAGTGCAGGAAGCAATAATTACTGTTGGTTGAAGGATTACGAACCAGCTACTAAGTAACCTTTGACTCCAATTTGCTCGGACGTTACCCCTGGACCAGCATTAATTAACATAAGAACCAAGTAAAATTAATACAAAAATACAGTCCGCAATAAATAAATTAATATGAATAATACTTATCTCAATAATGAATTCCAATTAAAATAATGTACAAAAATACATATTGGATGTTATTCTCACAAATTTTTTGGTTAACGTAACTTTCGATCTTCACCAAGTTTATATTTTTGAACTTGAGGATATTTTTGTCGAACTTAGAAATGTGTACGGGATTTTTAATGAAACTCTTTATTTACTCCACTGGTGTAGATTGTTCTCGTTCTTTCAGCTACTCATGTGCATTAAATGAAGGGTTTTGTTTAAAATTCCTCACACATTCTCGAGTTTGACGGATAGATTCCCAAATTCGACAAGATGTATTAGTTCAGTTTGCAGTAATGATTTGTTTCGCCTATAATTCGGCATTTCAGATTTGAAGAGTGCCTACACAAATCATGCTAATGGAGGTACCCATACGTGTTTTTTTTGTTAGTTTTTACATTTGAGAATGAAGTGCAAAAACTCCCGGATGTGAACATTTAAAATTTTCCAGATTTGTGTCAGCAGTCTCCACGTCTGAAGTACCTGATTACAAGCGAAATAAATTGCCATGTTGGACTAAAATGTTGTTTTGAATTAGTTCAATTTTAACTTATTTTTATTCTGTATACATTGAACTCTCTTATAGAAAGTATTTATGTCAAAGACAATACACCCAACTGGAATATATAAAAAAAGACCATTTGAAATGAGTTGACTTGAAGTGCCCTTGTACGGATGCGCAAACATATACATTTATACGTTAAAGTCAACTATTTTTCATCCAATCTGACGATAGTTCAAACAATAATGACTAAGGATGGAACGTTATATGTTTTGGTTTTGATTCTAGCTGGCGACACCCAAGTTATTTTTCTTTTACTTTTAAAATCACTACTATATATTGAGTACAATATAATCTAGAATAATTGATAGAAGAATTTACGAAATCTGCAAAAAGTAAAATATCATATTAAAGTATATTTTACGACCGGGCAATGCCGGGTGTCCAGCTAGTAAGACATTTATAATTAAAAAAAAATAAATAAATAAAAATAAAATAATAATAATAAAACATTACTCTTAAGAACAATTCCGATATATATATATATATATATATATATATATATATATATATATATATATATATATATATATATGCTAGCAGGGATACCCGATGTTGCCCGGGATTAAATGATGATCAACGAATATTTCACATTCCTATATTTTATTGTCTTCGAAATCCGTGAAATCACCCAGAAGGAAGCTTCACATGCCTCCATGCAATAACTTAGTCCAAAATATATATTATTCTACACTGCACTCTAGAAAGCTCACTGTTTCTTTTATAAAATTATTTTATATACACTTCTTTTCAGTTAAAGAAAAAACAACATTAAAAAATTTACGTGCAGGGTTTGAACCGACAGACCTGGAAAAAAAACAAAACAAAAAGAAAACAAAACGCGCAAATTTTTAAGTCTTATAAAATTCTTTGCAGTTAATGCAAAAAATAAGAAGAAATTTACATGCGGAGTTTGAACCTACAGATCACGTCATGCAAAAAAAAAACAAAAAAAAAACACGCTATCAACTTACCCACAGTACATTTTTCATGGCCCATTGTTCTATCATAGTTGCTAAGCGACGACATGAAAAAAACTGGCTTTACCGATGATAGATAAATTAAAATAAATGTTTCGATTATCGGTAATTATCGGGGGTATTCTGAAAGAAACTTTACTAAGATCACTCCCAGACTTATACACTAAAGTTCTGTACATTTTAAAGAAAATCTGTTTAGCCGTTTCGGAGTCTATAAGAAACGAACTCACACACACAGACAACGTTGCATTACTATATATATATATATATATATATATATATATATATATATATATATATATATATATATATATAATGTAAATAAATTGGTACAATAATGTAAATGCAGGATCAATTTCGAATGTTTTATTTATTCTTTATCTCAAGAATAAAAAAAAAATCGTTAAAAAAATAAAGAAAAGAAACAACGATTTTAAGTTTTCTTCACCATCTCCGTCAATTATTTATCAATGCATCCTATATATTTAGGAACGATTGTTATTAAACATGTTCATATACTCATGTTGGTTTTGAACATTATTTTATTTATTTAAATCAATTCAGAATTGCTTTATCTGGGTATTCTAATGTATACTGTCACATTTGCCTATGAAGCTTGAAATGTATTTGTCGCAATATCTTTTCCTTATTTATCAAGAATGTTTTTCTCATTTTTTGTCAGCTGATTATACTATTGCAAATGCATTTTGGTGCACCTGATATTGTTCTGCATTAACTGCATCAGTGCAACAGAGCGCGGACGTGCATATGGCGGCTGTATGAAAATGCCAAACCATGTGCGAAATGACGTCACGGCGAAGAAGAAAAAGAAAGAGATTAAAAAAAAAAACGTGTGTGCAGATCGAGGAACACGTTTTATATTCGAGAAAGTACCCGGAATTAAATGTTGTTTCAACAGAAAAAAGTGAGTCGAATTATTCCTTGTCTTCGTCTCCTTTGCGACGGAGTCTACAACGTGTTGGCTCTCGAGTGTCTACATGTTAACACGGGTGTAAACATGTGTAACGTTACATCAGTGCAACATGCACCAACATTTTATTAACTCATTTCGGTTGATAAAAAGAACACAATGGTTTCGGTCAATGCGCATTTCCATCGTGAAGTCATTTGCCGAAAGCAAAAATTGGCCACTTTAGGGAAAACTGACCATTCCTTGTTGGCAGAGAACGTCACGTACATTTCCACTTACACTGTCAGCTTCTGTACTTGTGAAACAATCAAAATGCCAACTGTGGACAGACTTGTTCGATGATAAAATTACCGTCAAATCTAGTGAGAGGTGGGGGGGGGGTCATCTCTTCAATTCCTTATAACTCCTTTATCACAGAAGAGACGTTCCTAGCCCCTCTCTCGACTCTATCGTTATTTCCATGGTAAGTGCTCGACTGAAATCCAGTCTTTTGTTCATCCTAGTAACACACACACACGTGCGTGCGCGCACACGCACACACACACACACACACATACATTTCAGTTGTAATAAAGTCGGTCAACTTAGCTCATACGCGCAGATCATCATATAATGATTAGATCACTCTAACTGACGTTAAACGCATTTCATAAGAATAAATATTTAAATTTCAACTGTATCTCTCGCGATTGACGGTAGTCGAATGTTAGGGTCCTTGCTAATGAAGCCAGACATGACTTCTGTTGCCGGGGTTCGAATCTTGCACTGATAATTCCCGAAAGAATGAAACAGCAGTGTCTGTATGTATTTAATAATTATAGTAAATAATATATATATATATATATATATATATATATATATATATATATATATATATATATATACCCATTCTGGATTGGATATTCTACACAGTAAACAGCCAGAGAGTACCAAACGAACGGAAGTCGAAATGTTTCATTCGTGCTAAAGTTGACCGTTTTTTCTTAATTCCTTTAAGAGGGTTCAACTTAAATTTCTGAAAAGGCTCTTTTACTTATAATATTTTTTTAAAGACGTTAACTTACTTTTTGGTTGACTGGTGTCTCTTCTTTGTTTCTATTTCACATGGATTTAGAAATTACTCACCTGCAAAAAAAAAAACAAAAAAAAAAAAAAAACATTATGATTCCTTCATATTTCGTGCATGAAAAATAGAAGAATTTTTCAATTTTTTTCAAACTAAATTCATATTATATAACTTTCTTTGATTGTAATTCATTATTGAGATGAGTATTGCTTCTTAATTTATTTTATTGCGGACTATTATCCTCATCTTTTATAGTTGTTGTTTCACACACTTCTGCCAACTATTCCTCTGCCCTTCGTCAGGTGGTAACCGCGACGGATAGGAACTCCGAATCTCCTAATTGCATCCTCAGAAATTACTGCCTTCCATAGTTGTTGTCGTCTCACCATGGTTTGGCCAACTAAGCCTCTGGCTGACATTTGGGTGAATTGAAACCGCTATCTTCAGACAATTCTCACCTGGAACCGTAGAGATTCAACGTCTCTATCCACTGTACCAAATGCCCTACAGAAAGCGGTTTCAAGTCTACCCAAAGCTGGCCAGAGGCTTACTTGGCCAAAACGTGGTGAGACGACAACTATGGAAGGCAGTAATTGCTGAGAATGCAGTTAGGAGATTTGGAGTTTCTATCCCGTCGCGGTTACCACCTGACGAGGCCAGAGGAATAGTTGACCGACGTGTAAAACAACAGCTAAAAAAGATGAGGATAAAAGTCCGCAATAAAATAAATTAACCTTCTTTGACCTTGTAAAAGATTATTTAACTAAATAATTGAGAAATTGTTCACGCTTACAATAACTTCCGTCTGCTCGTTGGAACGAAAGTTTAACATGTATATGAGAAATGGTCATTTTCCCCATAATATAAAATGCAGTAGAACACCGGGATACGTTTTTTCAGGTTACGATGTGGGATATGATGTTTTCATACCCTTGGATACGGTGTTTGTCCCACCTTACGGTGTTATTTATAATGTTACTTGATTATATACATGTTTATTATATACTGTACTGTATTTTGTTACTAAGTTTTAATGCCATATCCCAGGGTTCTATTGTACATAACTTTCATCTGACCATACTAACACAAATACAAATACAATTCAAGTATAATATATATTTATATATATTAGCAGGGAGACACGACATTGTTCGGGATTTAATGAGGATCAACAAATGTTCCACCCTCCCATACTTTTATTATCATCAAAATCGGTTAAATCGCCCATTTTTAAATCAAATCAATTGATTGCTCCAGTTAGCCCCCGCCCCACCCCCGTTTCTGCAGTCTACCGGGAAGAAGCTTCATATGCCTCTCACAGCGAATTTACACTGTCGATTTTATAAAACGACTTTGCACACTTAAAGTTTGAAATGCAAAAGTCAAGTATCATGGTTTAATAATTGTGCTCTAACAAGAAATATTCATTTTGAACGTGCCCCTGTATTATCAAAGAACTGACTGTTCATTTTATGAAATTATCATCACATAGTCACTTGAGTTAAGGTAAAACGTACAAAAGCCAAGCATCATAGTTCAATTGTGTTCTAAAAAGAAACAGTCACTTTCGAACGCACATGTCTTATAAATAAATGTACAATTGCTTTTATAGGTTGGGCCTTCTTGCTTGTGCGGTGATAAACTTCTTAAACGCACTTGTGATGTTAAGCTGTATAAAAGTGTTGATTTTGGTCAAAATCAACCCTCCTTCTTTAGTCGGATTATTTTGATTATTAATCATCGATACTTATCGGATACATTCATATGCAAAAAATACATAAGAACGCTCCCAGACACATTAAGTATCTTCGTGTAAATTTTTTAAAAATCGGCTCAGTCCATAGGGAACTCACTCTCGCTCTCTCACACACAACCGCAGACAAAGTTCCATCAACAGTGTGTGTGTGTGTGTGTGTGTGTGTGTGTGTGTGTGTGTGTGTGTGTGTGTGTGTGCATATATGTGTGTGTGTATGTGTATGTGTGTGTGCATATATATGTGTGTGTGTGTGTGTGTGTGTTTATGTGTGTGTGTGTGCACGCACAATCACATATATATATATATTGTATAAATAATTGGTATTTTTTGAAGAAAATAAAAAACATTTTTTATCTCATAATTTTCAATTTTGCGTCTATTTTTACTAGTTATTTTGGGTCGTCTACAATTCACTTATCTTTGTTGGATTTTTATGAGATCCAAAGTTTTCTTGTCTGTCAAATTGTGATCATAATCTTGTGCATATGAAAATTCTTGCAGACTCATCCAATTCTCCAGTGTTGCAGGATAGACACATTGTCTACCTCCTTACGAGGAGGTTAGACACAAGGTTAGAGGTGAATTTGAGAAGCTAACACACTAGGATAAGGACACATTTGTCCACAAAAGAAGCCAGAGTAGCTCCGTCGACATTCTCCGAAAGAGGCGGCTCAGGCGATTATTAATAAGGTAACTCCTTCTCAGAAAAAGGTAAAGCTTCTTGAACAGCCCGATATCAGTAAAGCCACAGTCAGACTGATATTAAAATAGAAGTGTTTATCAAAATGCAAGATACCCTTTTCCCCTAACAAATAAAATAATAAATAAATAAACAAATAAACAAATAAATCAAATAATAAATAAACAAATAAATAAAATAATAAATAAATAAACAAATAAATAAAATAATAAATAAATAAACAAATAAATAAAATAATAAATAAACAAATAAATAAAATAATAAATAAACAAATAAATAAAATAATAAATAAATAAACAAATAAATAAAATAATAAATAAATAAACAAATAAATAAAATAATAAATAAATAAACAAATAAATAAAATAATAAATAAATAAACAAATAAATAAAATAATAAATAAATAAACAAATAAATAAAATAATAAATAAATAAACAAATAAATAAAATAATAAATAAACAAATAAATAAAATAATAAATAAATAAACAAATAAATAAAATAATAAATAAACAAATAAATAAAATAATAAATAAATAAACAAATAAATAAAATAATAAATAAATAAACAAATAAATAAACAAATAAATAAAATAATAAATAAATAAACAAATAAATAAAATAATAAATAAATAAACAAATAAATAAAATAATAAATAAATAAACAAATAAATAAAATAATAAATAAACAAATAAATAAAATAATAAATAAATAAGCAAATAAATAAAATAATAAATAAATAAACAAATAAATAAAATAATTAATAAATAAACAAATAAATAAAATAATAAATAAATAAACAAATAAATAAAATAATAAATAAATAAACAAATAAATAAAATAATAAATAAACAAATAAATAAAATAATAAATAAATAAACAAATAAATAAAATAATAAATAAATAAACAAATAAATAAAATAATAAATAAACAAATAAATAAAATAATAAATAAACAAATAAATAAAATAATAAATAAACAAATAAATAAAATAATAAATAAATAAACAAATAAATAAAATAATAAATAAATAAACAAATAAATAAAATAATAAATAAACAAATAAATAAAATAATAAATAAACAAATAAATAAAATAATAAATAAACAAATAAATAAAATAATAAATAAATAAACAAATAAATAAAATAATAAATAAATAAACAAATAAATAAAATAATAAATAAATAAACAAATAAATAAAATAATAAATAAATAAACAAATAAATAAAATAATAAATAAATAAACAAATAAATAAAATAATAAATAAATAAACAAATAAATAAAATAATAAATAAATAAACAAATAAATAAAATAATAAATAAACAAATAAATAAAATAATAAATAAATAAACAAATAAATAAAATAATAAATAAATAAACAAATAAATAAACAAATAAATAAAATAATAAATAAATAAACAAATAAATAAAATAATAAATAAATAAACAAATAAATAAAATAATAAATAAATAAACAAATAAATAAAATAATAAATAAACAAATAAATAAAATAATAAATAAACAAATAAATAAAATAATAAATAAATAAGCAAATAAATAAAATAATAAATAAATAAACAAATAAATAAAATAATTAATAAATAAACAAATAAATAAAATAATAAATAAATAAACAAATAAATAAAATAATAAATAAATAAACAAATAAATAAAATAATAAATAAACAAATAAATAAAATAATTAATAAATAAACAAATAAATAAAATAATAAATAAATAAACAAATAAATAAAATAATAAATAAATAAACAAATAAATAAAATAATAAATAAATAAACAAATAAATAAAATAATAAATAAATAAACAAATAAATAAAATAATAAATAAATAAACAAATAAATAAAATAATAAATAAATAAACAAATAAATAAAATAATAAATAAATAAACAAATAAATAAAATAATAAATAAACAAATAAATAAAATAATAAATAAACAAATAAATAAAATAATAAATAAATAAACAAATAAATAAAATAATAAATAAATAAACAAATAAATAAAATAATAAATAAATAAACAAATAAATAAAATAATAAATAAATAAACAAATAAATAAAATAATAAATAAATTAACAAATAAACAAATAAATAAAATAATAAATAAACAAATAAATAAAATAATAAATAAATAAACAAATAAATAAAATAATAAATAAATAAATAAACAAATAAATAATAAATAAACAAATAAATAAAATAATAAACAAAGAAACAAATAAATAAAATAATAAATAAATAAAATAATAAATAAATAAAATAATAAATAAATAAATAAATAAGCAAATAAATAAAATAATAAATAAATAAATAAATAAAATAATTAATAAATAAATAAACAAATAAATAAAATAATAAATAAATAAATAAATAAAATAATTAATAAATAAATAAACAAATAAATAAAATAATAAATAAATAAATAAACAAATAAATAAAATAATAAATAAATAAACAAATAAATAAAATAATAAATAAATAAATAAACAATAAATAAAATAATAAATAAATAAACAAATAAATAAAATAATGAATAAATAAATAAATAAACAAATAAATTAAATAATAAATAAATAAATAAACAAATAAATAAAATAATGAATAAATAAATAAATAAAATAATGAATAAAAAAAAATAAATAAACAAATAAATAAATAATAAATAAATCAATACTACTATTACTTTAATTCTCACAATCTTTTCTGCAAGTATCATTATGCCTTGTTGTTCTTAGACAACACAAAACCATAATTTCCCAAGGGAGCCGTTATTCTAGAAAAGACCTGATAAATCTCGGAGTCTGTTTGTAATGGGCTAATCTCATGAGACATTTCAAGATAGCGAGAGATTAAAGATGTTTATGAGTTTCGTATTTACCAAAGAAGAAAATCGAATGTTTCTTCTACAATTTTATTTTACTCTATCTTATCATAAGTTTTGTCGGATTTTAATTCTCTAAAACTTTACAGTAAGTGGAAATGTCTAACGGAACTATGCATATATGTTTATGGGAAAAATATTGGTACTCATGCACTTTTGCCACTGTGCTGAAATAATAACCATTATTTTGAAAGCCATTCTTAAAATGGGAAGGGAAGGGTGTTTTGTAACTATTCTGTGCCCTCACCTAACAATTTAATAATAATAAAAAAGATATCTTGAAGCTTGAATTTGATAAAACTATTTAAAAATAGTGCGGTTGCAAAAGTGCACAAGCACCAAAATATTCTTTTTCAATTATATTTCACCCTTTATTTATTACCAAGCATTTTATTTATGAAGCTCGATGCCTGTTACATTTAACAACAGAGCATATATAAGTGGATGATAAAACCGTATATTTCTAATGTTGACTTGCGTCTCTTACACTTACCTGAAAAAATGAATATTTTTAATACGAAGAGAAAGGTTAATTAAATCTAACTAAATTCTATCAAACAATAGATGTTTGTTCGAACATTGTTATATTTCTAATATAAATATTTATTTATTGTAATACATCTTTAGCTTATATGAAAAAAAATAAGAAAACCGTAAATTCGATTTAAAAGCATAAATCCAAAGTAAATTTAATCGTAGTTTACAGAATTTAGAAAATAAACCTTAGTTGTTTTGAAAGAAATATTAATTAATATATAATAAATTTTTAGTGTTGATTAAAGTAAAACGTCATATTGAATGTAAAATAAGGCTTGAATAACTCTTTTATTAAATCAAATATGGTTTCAATAACATATTACGCGTTGCAACTATTCTTAATTCTTTCTCCACTTTATTTGATCGTGCCCAATTCTTTTCCTTTCATTTTTAAAGTTAAATTTTTTTTCTGACCAATAACGCGGAAAAAATTTAGTATTGACATAAAAACTAATTGTTTCTCCGTTACGAAACAGATGCTGTAAAAATGGAAATTGTGACATGTTTAAATAAATAAATGGTAAGATGAATAAAATCTTGGAATTTGAAATATAGCTGTTTTGTCATCCATTTATAGCAAATGATAATGACTGCTGGTCGGGTGATTCGAACCTAGTCACAAAGCCACCCTTGAGTTCGTAGGCTAGCATCTTACCTCAACATCACTGGCAACTTATATGAAAACAGAAGGGAATAAGGTGTTCATAAATGGCATCTCGGCAGGAATACATAGTAAACCGTCAGAGAATATTCAATGAACAGAAGTCGAAATATTGCATTTGTGCTAAAGTTGACTGTTTTTTTCTTAATTTCCTAAAGAGAGTTCAACTTTAATTTCTTGAAAGGCTTTATAACTATATTTTCTTAAATAAACATTAAGAATTATTTTTTATACCCACAGACACCAGTGTTTCTTGCTTACGCAATCATGAAGTGATAATTACTGCTGGTCGGGAGATTCGCACCCAGTCAGAAAGTCACGCTTGACTTTGTATATATATATATATATATATATATATATATATATATATATATATATATATATATATATATATATATATATATATATATGCATGTAAATGAAAGATCAAAGTAGGGAAAACAAAATTGTTTATATATTCATTAACGTTTAAGAATATTTCAACGTTTTTAAGAATATTAGACTAAATAACACACACGTATAATGTTTGAAAATATTTGATGCGTTTGTAACGTGTACAATTCTTTTTGTTTTTCGTGAAAAATTTTTTTCAAACGAACCATGCTCGTTAGAATTCAATATGTGAGATATGAAATGCGATGATTGTTCGTTTTGTTTTATATCGGTATTATGTGCAAACTTTTGTTGGAACATTGTGTAAAATAACTAGTCGTGATCTAAATTCAAGTTGTGTTCAGTTTTCTTTATTATAGGATAAACTGTAGAAGCCGTTACGTTGCATAATTGTGTTCGAATTTATAATGTGTGCTGATTCAAGAAGTTTCGCCAATATTTATTTAAATTGAATTTAATAAGACGATGGTATTTAAACCTCATCTTTAAATTGTATTTTATTAGTCTATGGATTTTATTACATATTAGCAGTGCTGCCAGGTGTTGTCCGATGGAAAAATCTAACCTTTTTTCTATTAAAAACATCCATATCTCTTTATTCGTTTCACTGTTTCTCTTCCTATTCTTCTTTCTCCTCTACACAACACATTCCTCTGTAGCTGAACGAGCACGCGCGCACGCACACACACACACACACACACACACACACACACACACACACACACACACACACACGTACATAACTCTACTTTATATAATAAATTGCTCGAGTAATGAATCGGTATTTTCTTTCAAACTTTGTACATAAATATTTTCGTGTTAGTGCATCAGAAAAAAAAGGGAATTTTTGGCTTTAAAAATGGAAGAAAAAGAATTGGGTCTCTTTAGATTTGTGGGCCGGCGCCGACTCCTGTTGTCACACCCAGGCCTGCAGCAACCACCTGATTGCACAAGGAAATCAGCACACTCTTCAGCACATCCAGCTACACTTTGGTGCTGACTTTCAAGCCGACTTCGAAGATGTGAGGTGGCATGATGTGGCCCTCACATAAAACCACGCCAAAGACCATAATCGTGACCAGAAATTTTGTTTTTATCTCTCTGATCACGTAGCAAATCAGCGATGCATTTTGAGGGTGCTGGCAATGGTCCTGTTGTTTTAACTTAGATCGGTAGAGAGCATGAGTTGTACAGCGGTGCATCTCTGCTCTCGTTCATTGAAAAATGTGTGACTTTTAGACATAAAAGAAGGCTCCTATCGCCTTTGGAATTTGTACACAACTGGCCAACTAGTAGTTGGTCTGTAACAAAAAAAAACCCTGGTTTTCATTAAACGGAAATGGAATCATGCTGTCTTTTCTATGGGGTCAATTTTATCGTTCCGCCCTTTAGAGATTCGATGCTGAATCTAAATGCTCTTAATGCTTCAAATTAATCATTATCTTGATATTGGCACTTCTCGTGTGCTATGAGGAGATTATATCTAAATAAACCTGATGTCAACTATGAAACAATCGTACACTATTCTTGGTTTGTCTTGAGTTCTTGAACATGTTAATGAAATTATACTAATGAATTGATTTCATTAACCTCTCATTTAATATATTTTAGTTGTAGTGAAGTAACCCTCCTATATTAAGCTGATAATATATCTGGTTTCAATTCATATGCACCGTCTTACTTTATAAGGGTTAGCTATATAATTAATTACCCTTCGTTGTTCTCAGGTTCTGGCTTCAGACCATCATTTCTTGTCTATCTATCTATATACTTATAAAATTGAGGTTTTTGTTCTCGCTTTGACATTGATATTATAAAAGCTTACTTTTTTATATTTAAAAACGAAATTCTTAATATACTCAGTCATCGATATGAAAGTTAACTAATTTGCACATTTCTTTGAAAAACGAATTTAATTACTTATTTGTTATGTTTTCTTATTAGATTATTGGTTCCATTTCACGATAATGCTGAATTCTATTGGGTTGGCGCAAAAATAATGTTTTTTGACATTCAACTTAATGTCAAAAAACGATATTACTTTTGCACCAACTTAATATTTATGCATAGTTCTACATTTGGCATAATTTCATAGAATTCAAGGTGAAAAGGTTCTAGCACACGAATATATATATATATATATATATATATATATATATATATATATATATATATATATATATATATAAATAATATATTTTTATCACAACTCATCAGTGCCGCTAGACTAGAAACTCTCCCAGGTCGAGAATTGAACCTAGAACCATCACGTTGATAGCCAGCAGTTCTACCGATCGTCCCACGGGAGCGATGCCCGTAAATAACCTCACCAAATGACTATTGTGAACAAATATTCGTCCACCACTTTTGTAGTGCTTAAATCGCTTATTTATAAACAAACAGCGAGCCTCGCATTTTCAGCCAATTAAGTAGCGGGTGAGATTACTTACAACAGTGCTCTATCCAAAGGGGGGGGGCTTAAAATATACATGTGTGTGTGTGACCTTGACTTCGTGTGTCTAAAACATCTCTACCAAACTTCTCTCTGAATATTTGGTCTAGAGAGTTGATATTTGATATATAGTGTATTTGAACCTGTACCGCACGTCCTGGTTTATGTTCTAGCGGATAGCACTCAACACATATTTATTTATAACTTTTGAAATCATTACTATATATTGGATAATAATCAATAGAGAATTGGTTTTATAATAATCTATATATATAAAAGCGAAAATGTATGTATGTATGTGTGTTTGTGTGTCCGCTAAAAAGTTTCGACACACACGACAAAAATTCACAAATTCAGAATCATATTGAAGCGCTATCCTTCACCCGAAAAATATCGAAAAATTGGCCAAAAACGTTGATTTTTTCACCCCGAAATTGACAATTTTCGACAGGGGGGATCAACAAAACGGTCCTCTCGTGACGACGACCGGTTCTACGCATGCGTCAGATGACGTCATGACCTGATTTACTTTAAATAGTTGAAGAATTGACTGAATTTCATGTACGTCGTGTTAGCTCAGTTGGTTAGCGCGTTGGTTTATTATCTAAACGTTTTGGGTTCGAATCTTTTTTTTTTCGATTTTTTAAATTTAAATATTGAACCAGTGTTATTTAAGCCATTTTTCACGTAACGTTCGTTTTTCTATATTTTTTTTTACTTCGCTTATCCACCCCCGACCACACACCCCAAAACACCCGGGTACCCACCAATTTTTTAAATTTTAATATCGAAAAAGGTTGATTAAAGCCATTTTTCACGTGTTCGTTTTTCTGTTTTCTTTTTTGTTTTTCGATTTTTACATTTAACATCGTTCGTTTTCCTTACGTTAGTTTTTTTTCTTTTCAATGTTTTGATTACCCCCCCCCGCTTAAGTTTTAACGTTCGTTTTTATGTTTTCTTTTTTTACTTCGCTTATAACAAACAAACCTGCTCATTGACCTCATTTGCTGAATAGTTATTGCTTACGTCGTCGTCGTCGTCGTCGTCGTCGTCGTCGTCGTCGTCGTCGTCGTCGTCGTCGTAACGCTCTACGATTTCCGTGCGGGCATCTGTCAATTTGGTTCTTACTTAAATAAATTCAAACATCTTTCAGTAACTCATTCTGGATGGCCGAACGGTTCATGTTTTTTTACATTTTATTTTCAAACTTCGCCTCAAGGCTTCGGGCTGGATCCTTACCCCCGCCCCCGGTTTCTTTTTCTTTATTTAAGAGCACACACACCGCCAAACACCCGGGAAACGCCGGGTACTCCCGCTAGTAAATAATAAAATTGCATAAATTAAAATATAATACTTATGCGTATTTTACGACCGGGCAACACCGGGTGGCCTGCTATATATATATATATATATATATATATATATATATATACCAGTTATCGTCAGATCACCGAAGTTAAGCACCTTTGAGCTTGGTTAGTATCAGATGGGTGAAATTCTAGGTGCTGCATGTGCTCTTCGCTTATCCTGGCATTTGTTTCCAGCTGTCCTGTACATACAGTTCACTTGCCACTGGTATTTAACATGTCGACTCAGGAGAGGTATGAAGTTAGAGATTGTGCACCACCTGCCACAAAACTTCACGTGCAGGCACCCCTTCATGGGTATCCATATTCTGTCAAAGACTGATGGAACCCGAGTATATATATATATATATATATATATATATATATATATATATATATATATATATATATATATATATATATTGCCCTTTATTATAGAGTGTAAGATAAGAGCATCTTATTTGTCATGTTTGCATGTTTGCAGGGAAAGGATGTAAACGGAAAATATTTGATTATTTATAAATAAAGAAACCATTATGAAAGATATTGCTTTTATTACTTGCTGTCAAACAAGAGTTGTTAATGTTATAATTTGCAATTAGATCAACATCTGCAAAACATCCGTGTGAATTGCAATGTTCTTTCGAATAATAGGAAATCTCATTAGCTTGATATCAACGGAATGAAACAAAATATAATTCATATACGTACGGAGATAAATGCATATATATATATATATATATATATATATATATATATATATATATATATATATATATGGGGGGGGTCTATGTGTGTGTATATATATGTGTGTATATATATATACATATATATATTAAAATACAAATAGCTGTACATGCACAAGTATAAATGCACAGAAATACACATATACATACATAAACACATACACATATCTGTATATTTATACAGCAAGCTGTCATTGATAGGAGTCTAATTGAAAACACTAGAATATTCTCTTCTCGTAATTCTTTTAATTACTGTCTGGTATGAGTTAAAAAAAATCTCGGATCCATATATGCCAGTGTCTTCAATCGGACTTGTATCAATATATATATATATATATATATATATATATATATATATATATATATATATATATAAAGTACCATTATATATATAAAGTTTCTTGGGTTTGGCTTTCATGTCAACATCACGGCATGATAAAGCATTGTCTCTAAAACGAGGCATAGCTGAAACATGTTTGCATATATTTAGCCAATGATGTTTTTATCAATAAACATATTGCATAAATAATATATATATATATATATATATATATATATATATATATATATATATATATATATATATAACTACTTCATTTAGTTATCCTTTGTTCGATAAAATGCATGCCCATTGGCTGATAGGAAGGGGCGCGGTGGATACTAGAAAGCTGATTGGCTAACTAAACATCCTCAACATATATAAAAACAAGAAACAACCACAGAATTTGCGCATCAGCCTGACGAATTCTATAGTGGATGAAACGCAGAATATTCAGTGTAGCTTAATCGCCATATATATTTTATAAATTACTATATATATATATATATATATATATATATATATATATATATATATATATACTAGCAAAAGTACCCGTCGTTGACTGGGTTCAAAAACAGCCTACAGAAAATAGACTCTGATTTGTGAAAGTATAATAGCTTATGAAAAGGAATGGTTGTAAAGAGATAGCTTCGAATTTGGGGTTATCAAAAACAAAGCAAAATATGATGAAAGTAAAAATAAAATAGATAAACCCCATAATTTATTATACCATACATGTTCACACTGAAACACTTATCACAATATTCTGTGGATCTATATTAAAAAACCTTGTTAAACTTTGTGACATATTTCCATTTTATGGAGGTCAGGTGCGAACGAACACTGCATAATTTTATGATACCATATTTCTTCAAACTGAAACATAATTATCAAAGTATACTTACGCAGATAAATATGAAAAGTCTTTATTAAAGTTCGTACCTATTTCCATTCTATGGAGGCCAGGCGCGAACGCAGACCCCACAATTTTATTATACCATCCGTATTAAAGTTAAAACATACTTATCAAAGTATTATTATATACGTCTACATCAAAAACACTTGTAAACGTTTTTTTAATTTTTAAATTTTTATTTCCATAGTTTGTGGACCAGGCGCGAACGTAGACCCCACCATTTTTATGGACCACTGTTCTGCCAGATCAAACATACCCATTCCTGTGTCTCGATTCATCTTCTATCATTATATGTAATCAGTTTTTTAACTAGTCAACCATATAGGAGGCTATTCTTGACCACACAGACACACACACACACACACACACACACACACACGCAGACATTCAGCTTTATATTATACTATATTATATATATATATATATATATATATATATATATATATATATATATATATATATATATACACACGGGTGTATATGTGTGGGAAACAAGTTTTTATCCAAGCACATCAAATTAAATGCTACGGACTTTCCTCTTTTTAGCGTTTTCTTTTGATTTTCCCGAGATGATGTCAGCTAGTAAAATGCATAATTTGGCACCAAGTGATCGTGAGCACTTCTGATCTAGTGATTGTCACCAAAAGTAATATTTTGGAAGAGGTTTTATTCTGTTAATTTTGTATTCTGTCCCAAGTTGTTTGATAAGGAAAGACGAATGAGGAAGGCTGTATTTGCGTCTATTATTTATTTTAATTATATATTAGTGTTACGTATTATTTATATTTGTTGTTTTTTATTGTTAAATACTTTTAATAAAGTAGTGCCTGGTTTATATGCCATATTGTGCAAATTATGTTGTTTTTTATTTTAAGCCTTCCTCCTTGGATAGGAAACTGTCGTACAATTATTTCATCTGCTGCTTAATTAGCGTTTTGTGAAGCTCTTTGTTTGTTGGTTTGCAAATAAACGAACAGGTCAAGCACTGGAAAAGCAAGTGTCTATATGAATCGGCATTTGATGAGATCGTTTATGGGCACCGATCTCATGTGACAAAGAACTGCCGAGTGTCAACTAGATAGTTGTAGGGTCAATCTCTGGCTAGGTGTGGGTGCTAATCTGGCCGCACAGATGAGCTGCGATACAACGAAACAGTCTGTGCGTGAATGACTATATATATATATATATATATATATATATATATATATATATATATATATATATATATATATATATATATAATAAACCAACCAAAATACCTGGTATGGTAGTAGCTTAATTTTCAGGTAATATTAAATTCACAAATAATCCCCAATCATCTGAATATCTCACTTATGAGAAGATGACTTAGAGCATTTCCAAATGATTATTTATCTGGTACTGGCCAGACTCTACGTCGTCAACCTCAGTAATCTAAGGAGAACTGGTGTGTCAACATGAGTATGCCGCCCATTATATATACACGGTGGAACGATAAAGTTTATCCCTAAAGAAAACGGCATTACAGCTTTATTCTGAAACATTTATTGAAAAAATCAATACAGATAACTTGATTATGTAGCTATTCAATGTAGTCGCTTTCAACCTCAATCACCGCCACGATATCGGTCCGGAACAGAGAGCATGCCTTTTCCACAAGCGCAGGCAGG
Source organism: Euprymna scolopes (assembly GCF_053919585.1). NCBI lineage: Eukaryota > Metazoa > Mollusca > Cephalopoda > Sepiida > Sepiolidae > Euprymna > Euprymna scolopes. Next base: position 37,217,670 of record NC_136494.1, on the reverse strand, counting down.
AGCTCGGACAAATACTCGGCGGGTTTAGGTTGGAGGAGGAGCGGGTACGTGTGAGAAAAGTACAAAGTCGTAGCATTCATGAAGTAAAACCTGGGTCTTTTTGGACATGTGGGTCGGCACAGAGTCCTGCTGCCACACCCAGGGTTTGCCAGCGGCCACCTGATTGCGCCAGGGGATCACTACCCTTTTCAGCATATCCAGGTATACTTAGTTGTTATCTTTCAAGCCGACTTCGAAGATGTAACGTGGCATGATGCAGTCCTCACGTGAAACCACACCAAAGACCATGACCATGACTGGAAACTTTGTTTTCATCACCCTAAGCACGTTCTTGTTTTTCATGGCAATTCAACCGAAATAGAATCATTTTGTCTTTTCTAGGGTGATAATTTTATCATTCTACCCTATATATATATATATATATATATATATATATATATATATATATATATATATATATATATATATATATAATTAAATATTCATAGCTCCAGCATTGCACTATTGACCTATTTAAAGACATTCTGAAATTCTGTATGCTTAATATTTATATTCGAATAGAAAATTTTACTTAATACATGTATATATATATATATGTATATATATGTATGTGTATATATATATCTATATATATATATATATATATATCTGTGCCCCTCTATATATGTATATATGTATATATATATGTGTGTGTATATATATGTATATATATGTGCGTATATATATATGTATATTTATGTGTGTCTACATATGTATATATATGTATATATATGTTTATACATATACATATATACAGTGATGATCATATTTATTGGCACGGTAAAATAAAAGTTAAATTTTGTCTAATAAATTCTAAAAAAGGGATTAAATTAAAGAAAATAAAGTATATTATGTATTTTAACTGGCCTTTCCGATGCAGCAATCGGATTTTAGAAAAAATAAATAACAAAGGAAAAACAAACATAATTGCAAAAAGCCCTTGTTCAAAATTATTGGCACGGCTTTGTTTTTCTTTTAGTATAAGTATAATATCAATCAATTTCCGGTTTACGTGCTTTCTGAACTTTTTTATAGCCATATTATGCTTGTTTAACGCTAATTCAGTGAATAATTTTTTTCAGATAAGTTTTAGATAGCGATTTATTTAAACTATTATAAGTGACTAAATTATAATTTTCAATCGCCATGGTTAAAACTAAGGAACACAGCGAAGACGTCAGGAAGCTTGTTGTAGCATGCCATACCAATGGGGAGAGCTATGATAAGATTTCAAAGAAGCTAAACCTTCCCAAATCCACTGTTAGAGCCATAATAAACAAGTTCAAATCGCAAGGCCACGTTATGAGTTTAGAGGGTAGAGGGAGAAAAAGGAGTCTTTCCCCAAGAGATGAACGGAAAATTGTTCGACAAGTAAAACAAAACCCAAGGATCTCTGTTGGGGAGATTGTTGATGAATAGAGCACCTCTGGAGTGAATGTATCTCGACATACAGTTGGTAGAGTTTTGAAGAGAGCTGGTTTAAAAGCATATCGTCCGAGAAAGACTCCCTTATTGAAACCTATGCACCTGAAAGCAAGGCTAGCCTTTGCAAAACGTAATATTGATAAAGATCTTGCATTCTGGAAACGTGTTCTATGGACTGACGAAACGAAAATAGTTATTTGGCCATAATAAAGTGTCTTATATTTACAGAAAATCTGGCGAAGCTTTCCTGCCTAAGAACACCATACCCACAGTGAAGCACGGTGGAGGCAGTTTGATGTTTTGGGGATCCTTTGCTGCCTCTGAACCAGGGCGACTTGTTAAGGTCACAGGTAGCATAAAAAAGGAAGATTATGTTAAAATATTGGATGAAAACCTAAAAGACTGATAAAGAGCTCTCACTTGGTCGTCGTTGGTGGTTCATGCAAGATAATGACCCAAAGCATTCGGCTAAACTGACTAAGAAATGGCTTGAGGACAATCATATTAATGTTTTGGAGTGGCCATCACAAAGCCCAGACCTTAATCCAATTGAAAATTTATGGAGAACATTAAAATTGAGGGTAATGCAAAGGAAGCCTAAGAATCTTATTCAATTGGAGGATTATTGTCAGGAAGAGTGGGCTAAAATTACTACTGAAGAGTGCAACAACTTGGTTGTAAACTATGAAAAGCGACTGAGGAAGGTAATCAAGGCCAAAGGCTATAAATTGATTATTAAATAAATCGTGCCAATAATTTTGAACAAGGGTTTTTTGCAATTATGTTTCTTGTTCCTTTGTTATTTATTTTTTCAAATACCGATTGCTGCATCGGAAAGGCCAGTTAAAAATACATAATATACTTTGTTATTTTCTTTAATTTAATCCCTTTTTTAGAATTTATTAGACAAAATTTAACTTTTATTTTACCGTGCCAATAAATATGATCATCACTGTATATGTGTGTATGTGTGTATGTGTGTGTGTATGTGTGTGTGTATAGTCATCCGCATGCTATACTGTTTCGTTGTTTCACAGCTCATCAGTACGGCTAGATAAGCAACTTCCTCAAGCCAGGATCGCTCAAACGACAGTTCGAGTTTCTAACCGTTGCATTATGTGGCTGCTGCTATGTTTTGACATTGTTAAAATATCTAAGCTCGATTTGTTTACACTAATTGTAATTTGTATATCACTTCCCAAAATGCTCAACTTAAGATAGGGAGCATTACAGTCATTCACATACAATACTGTTTCACAGCTCATCAGTTCGTCTGGACAAGCAACTACCTCGCGATCGCCCAAACGACAGTCGGAGCTTCTAACCGTTGCACTATACAGTTGCTGTATATGCGGGAAGTGAATTTACAATGTTTTGACATTATCCAAATAGCAAAGCTCAATTTGTTTACACAAAAAGCATCGCTTCATACGCTAACGGTAATTTGTATATCACTTCCTAATATGCTCAACCTAAGATAGAGAGTATTATAGTCATCCACATACAGTACTGTTTCACTGCTCATCATATGCATATATATATATATATATGTATATATTGTTACAAACAGCCACCTCCACATCAAATACTATTTTATTATTCTGTTAGTAATATAGAGTAGATATTTGATTGGCATGTTCTGACTGAACGAGGATCCACTAAAACCCAGTATTAAATTCAGTCTGGAGAGTGTCTCTTTCTCTGACCGAGGACAGAGAGAGTGACCTGTGACGGCGGAACAGTTACTACACTGCAATCCGATTTCGGAAGCAGAGAGAAAAAAACCCACTACGGATTTCATCACCCACAGAGAGAGAGAGAGAGAGAGAGAGAGAGAGAGATCGAAAGGAAGAGAGAGAGAAACAGAGAACGAGGGATTTGAAAAACGTTCGATCGACGTTAGCACCAAACACCTCCCACCTCCTCCAATATGCAGATGTGACAAGTCGTACATCGATCAACGCACGTAGTGACTGCGTCTGTGCCAAGGAGCAGAAAGGAATCAGAATACGATTTCGTCAATTCTATTTTTAGAATCAAGAGGCGAAACAAAGAAAGGGAAAAATAATAATTCCCTTGTGCGTGTAGATTTGACGAAAAGTCCGACCATAACGCTGATCGTGTAAAACGTGTTTCTGAACAACCAAAGCGATATGTCACATTTCCGAAGTTGGCAAAGACGGAGAAAAAAAGATACCTAAATTAATCCCTCGATAAAGCTATTTTGGATAACCCAAAACGGATGCCAACAGGCATGTTTAAAAAGAAAAGAAACAAATCAAAAATATCTGAGAAGTCATCGTTTGGAACTTATGCCTCCCACGCGGAACTGGAGTGCGTCGCTCGGCGTTGAGAGACTGGATTTGGTGATTGAAACTTTCTTCCATCACAAGAGAATTTATTTGGATTAACTGTAGCGATTGCAAATTGTCAAAAGAAAAGAATTGAACTATAAGTGCAAAAAAAAACACAAAAAAAAACAAAACTTTACTTTCTTTCTCTGTCGAGCTGGAGATCGGACTTTTCCTCGTGTGGACTGGTTGCTGCCGTTTACCTTTTGTCTTTCTGTTATAGGATTCTTTTCAGTTAGTATGTTAAAAATATTCCCCAATCCCATTAGCTTTGAATATATTTGTTTTTGTTCAATCTTTCTTTCCCCTTATCATTAATAAATTTAGCTTTATATGATTTGAAAGTGTTTGTTTCGTAATCTCTTGCAAATTTTATTGTGTTCGATTTTTGTGTTTATTTTGTATCCGTCTGTCTCACAGAAAATAATTGTTGTTTTATCTGTTTCAAACCTTTTTTTTTTGTATAAAAAAGGAAAATTGAACCCAATCTGTGACCTATGAATATACCCCTAATGCAGAATGCCTATGATAAGCGTTTGCTATCCATAAATGTCCATCCATATCCCTTTGTTTGCATTTTATTGCATTTTATAATTATATCTAAATATTGCCCCGGCCCGTATGTAATAATATATATATACTAGCAAAAGTACTCGTCGTTGACTGGGTTCAAAATCAGCCTACAGAAAATGGACTCTGATTTATGAAAGTATGATAGTTTATGAAAAAGGAAGGTATCAAAACCAAAGCAAAATATGATGAAAGTAAAAATAAAATAGATAAACCCCATAATTTATTATACCATACCTGTTCACATTGAAACACTTATCACAATATTCTGTGAATCTATATTAAAAAGCTTTGTTAAACTTTGTGACATATTTCCATTTTATGGAGGTCAGGTGCGAACGAGCACCCCATAATTTTATTATACCATATTTCTTCAAACTGAAACATAATTATCAAAGTATACTTACGCAGATAGATATTAAAAGTCTTTATTAAAGTTTGTGCCTATTTCCATTCTATGGAGGCCAGGCGCGAACGCAGACCCCACAATTTTATTATACCATCCGTATTTAAGTTAAAATATACTTATCAAAGTATTATTATGTACATCTATATCAAAAACACTTGTAAACGTTTTTTTTTTTTAAATTTTTAAATTTTTTATTTCCCTACTTTGTGGACCAGACGCGAACGCAGACCTCACAATTTTAATGAACCACCGTTCTGTCAGATCAAACATACCCATTCCTATGTCTCGATACATCTCCTATCATTATATGTAATCAGTTTTGTAAAATAGTCAGCCATATAGGAGCCTATTTGTCACCAGACACACACACACACACACACACACACACACACACACACACACACACACACACACACACACACATTCAGCTTTATATTATAGATCTATAAATATCGTGCGGATTATGGACATGTGTTCTGCCGTATCCATGGCTCGTCAGCATGGCTGACTATACCGAGGCTCGACCCAGGAGCATAGAGTCTATGATCGGGTGCATATACTACTACGCTGTCGAACCCCAGAAGAAATTCCGTACTGTTTTTATTGCTTTCATATTATGTCTGTGTTGTTGTTTTCATTACTGATAATTAAATTCGGATTGGGTCTATCTCTCCTGGGAAGTAGGAAGAGTAATCTCCCTTTGAAATAAAAAGTCGCTCATAATTTTGGACGTTTTATGAATATATATATATATATATATATATATATATATATATATATATATATATATATATATATATATATAAGGTATGTGGTTAACTTTCTAAATTATGTCAATCAAAACTAAAGCATGCAAAAAGCATCATGTGTTCATTTCTTTATAACTTTGCTTTCAACTTTAAAACATCATTATCAGAACGAAATTGACCCCAACGCTAGGGACAGTGACATCGCGTGACGTGATCGTAATTAGAAAGAAGGTTTTCTTCGTTTCTGTCACGGCTTTCAGGTTCTACACTTCTGTTCTAACGGATTTTACTCATTAAAATCTGTTTTGTTCATACGTCAATGATCCTCAGTGATATGTTCAACTACTTAAGTAAACTTTGTTCTTAGGTTTTATTCATTGTACATCACCACATTTGGGATATATTTTAGGACAAGAAATATAACCAATGAGTGTTAAATGGGTTTTAGAGATCTGGACAGAGATAGGTTAGTTTGAAAATCAATTTCTGAAAGTCATCCAACACATATCAGCATGTAAAACGGATATTAGCATGATGATGATGATGATGATGATGATGATGATGATGATGATGATGATGATGATGATGATCGTATTTTTGTATCGTACACTTCCTTTTATTTCTTTAACGTGTGTATTGAACAATTCTTTAAACTACTTGAGCATTTATAAAAGCTGAAAACAATACAAAAAAAATTGGAATGGTAAATGTTTCAAGATAATCAAAACAAATGATCGAAGCCAATATTTGCGTTATTAATCATTATGAGTATCTAAATTATTTTTATTACAATATCCGTAAATATCAAACTTTCTGTTAATATTAATAAAATCCGGGATGGTGGAAAATCTTTTGATATTTTGGTAGAGAATCTCTCTTTCTCCAAAGAGGACAAACAAGAGCACTGTCTGTTTAAAGGAAAGGCACGTCAATGATGCTTACTTTTATTAATTTTTTTAGGGAGAGATTTTCTCTCAAATATCAAAAGATTAAGTCGTCAGCCGAAATAAGAGGATTCAGGTGCAAATATTTTGAAAATACGCCAATAGCATCAGAAGCATGTTGGATACTAACAGGTGTATGTGATACTAGTATACATCAACAAGGCATCTAGTTGTTTCCAAGAAAACGACTGCTCAGAACCAGTACACAGGTAAGTATACTATACACAATTTCAGACTTTGATAAACATTTGTGTATTATATTTTTACCTTGACAAAAAAGCTAAAGTCAATTTTTTGGCATATATTCTTTAGCCAATTTTAAAAAATATTTTTTTTTTGACAAAATGCAACTAGTTTGTTATCTTTTGTTGAATTGTAATAAATTTCTTCAGCAGATTTAGCAAAACTCCTTTAGTAAACTATCGGGATTTTTACAACAACCTGACCAGTCACTTAAATTAATAGGCAATCAAATAAAATAAATAAAAGGATTTATATACTTCACTGTTTCTACAACTCAGTTAAACAAAGTTGGAATCTTAATCTTGTCCTGTATCGCCCTCTTTCGGCTGACTACTTAATCAAGATGAGATAACCTATGTATTTTCTATTATTATAGATTGATTCATATCTTTCTGAAGATTGAAGATATTAGTGAAAATAATGTAGTTGGCTAAATAGAACTCGAACATAGCATGCCGAATTTACAGTCTACGCCAGTAACGCCAATGCTTTTACTATATGTAGTGTACATTCATTCATGGGAATTAATGCACTTTTGCTTAAATGTAGGTAATCCCAGAGCACACTTACACACGGCTCTTTACAAATCCGATCACAGTGCATCACCGAGGGTTTTTTTTTCTTACCAAGTTATTGTATTTAGAGTTATGAGGAACACAGATATAAAAGGAGGTTTTGTCGGTAATCAATTAACCAGAGTAGGGAATAAATGGCAAAAACATTTGTTTCATCAAAGCTACCATCAATTCAAAATAGAGTGAGCATTGCCAATAAAGAAGAAAAACAAAATCCCCCGGGTGCAGAGAAATACAAATAATCCGGCCCAATACATTCATGTTTTATGAGCAAAATCTCTGCGGAGCATTCGGTATCAGAAATCTCTCAGAATAGTTCAAAATGATACGGAGAATGTTCCAATATTATGGATGTTTAAAAGATTTTATTAATTATACTGATAGTTAGAATTTCCCTAATTGGCATTGCCAGTACTAGAGACGTAAGTGCTCTTCTCCTTTTCATACACGCATGCGAGACGCGAGGGGAATGTCCACCTGCAGCAGATGCTTGTCATGTACAGTATTGGTTTTAATGGCGTACAGAAGGTTATGGAATTCAAGTATTACTACGCTAAATTGTTGTCAAATATTATGAAAAGAGAAAACATTCTGAATTATATATAAATACAGATATAACATGGAATAAACGATTTAATCGATTTTAACCGTAATCACGATACTTAAATACGAAAACCTAGAATTATGGTTTAGATTGCACTGAATTCAAATATGGTGATTTACAAATAGTCACCTTGTGTGTATCAGCTTCCAAACCGTTTTTACTCAAGAAGAGTTCTAACAAATTATATAACAAGTAAGATCTTTATATTTATGACTTAAGCTTTAAGTTTTATTTCCTTCAACCAATTTTTATCCTTTTTAAACCAAGAAAAATCTCCTCTAACTGTGTCTTTTTTCCGAGGAACATAAATCTGTCTCTGATGAATTGTTTGGTGAATTTCTACCATTCAACGGAACACGTGTGAAACGAATTTGGCTACAAATAAAATGAGGGCGAAGTACATGCATTTTGGTTTGGTATATATATATATATATATATATATATATATATATATATATATATATATATATATATATAAATATATATATATATATATATATATATATATATATATATATATATATATATAACTACTTCATTTACTCACATAAACCTAATATACGAAAGTATAGATTTATGCATAAACTTTAAGTATTTACTTCAAAAGTGCTCAATACGTAGGTAGAGCTAGTTAGTAATTTATAAAATATATATGGCGATTAAGCTACACTGAATAGTCTGCGTTTCATCCACTATAGGATTCGTCAGGCTTATGCGCGAATTCTATGGTTGCTTCTTGTTTTTATATATGTTGAGGATTTCTAGTTAGCCAATCAGCTTTCTAGTATCCACCGCGCCCCTTCCTATCAGCCAATGGGCATGCATTTTATCGAACAAAGGATCTGTTTTAGAACTAGGTTAGTGGTTTAAGGTAGACGTTTTCCTTCCTTTTTTTATATATATAAATATACCTATGTGTACACACACATGCACATATATATACATATATATATATATACATATATGTGTGATCGTTTATGTATATTCATGTTTATTTAATTTATTTATTTGTTTGTTTTCTATCGTTATTGTTAGTTTTAAAGCTATTTTGTATCGCTATCCTAAAGTAGGTTTTATTTTGTGAATACAGTTGTTTGCTATTTCTCGTCTACAGTTTAATAGATTTTGAGGTTCTTTAAAGTACAGGATAGCAAATTTTTCATGGAGGCATAATTTACATGGGTCGTCTACATGTCTGCACGTGGTAGCTTGTCTCATTATTTTTCATTCGACTACCGGCGAATGTCTGCTTTCGTTGAGTTCCCAGTATTTATTCGCTAGTGTTGTTTTTATACGGTGTTTTTTATTTTTGAATGTACTTTTGTGGTCATAGTATCGGGTTTTGAAATCTAAGGAAGTCATGCCTATGTAATATTTCTTGTTATTCGGGTTTTCTTTCGCAAATAGTGTTGCTTGATAAACTACGCTTTTTGTTAGGCATTTATTTTGGACTGGGCAAAGTGTGCGGTGTCTACAATTGCATTTATCTTGTTCGTTATTAGTATTTTTATTTATGGTATGATTGTTCTTGTCCGGGGTTTGTTTGTTATTATTATTATTATTATTATTATTATTATTATTATTATTATTATTATTATTATTATTATCATTATCATTATTATTATTATTATTATTATTATTATTATTATTATTATTTCTGCTAGTGTTGGTTTTATTTCTGTCATGGTGTCTACTTTTTTTATTGTTTATTTTGTTGTTGTTTACATTGTTTTTATTTAGTATTTAGTTATTATGTGCTTTAATTATCATCTCTAAATTTTCGCAACAACTGTAAGATAACTTCAAGGTATTTTTATTGAAGATTTTGTGTAAGGGGTTGGTTGCGGGAAAGTGTTTTTCAATAAGATCTAGAAATTTCTTGTCAAGTTTTGTTTTTAACATTTGATTGTATGGGGCCGTATACCAAATTATAGTTCTTTTTCTTCTATTTTTAATTTTATTATAGTTGTTGGAGTTTTGTTGCTTATATTTGATATCGATATTTTTGTATCCACTATTGTTTAGGGCTGTTTCGTAAATATTGGTTGACCTGTTAAATGCATTTTCATCGCTTGAGTTATTACTGAGTCTACTTACGATCAAGTTAGGAATGTGTTTTATAATTGATGGTGGGTATGATGTGTATGATTGTGTATGATTTTCTTAAAGTTTTCTCCCTTGACTTTGTTGGAGTTATTTTATTATAGCTAGTCCGTCATCTCAATATAGGCCGATATCCGTAATCACAGAAAATATTACAAAAAACTACAAAAAAACTAGACACAAACGAATGCGACTACATAGATATAATAAATACTGAAAGTAAACAAATTACCGATAAACTACAAATTAGCGATAAAGTTGGCAAATTGAAACCTAGAGAGTCATACATTCTGCTTGAAGACCACAAATGGGACTTTAATAATAATTCCAGCACCCGCCTGATAAACCCAACTAAACCAGAAATAGGTAGAATTAGCAAAACTATACTTTCTAGAGTAAACAAACAAATCAAACAGGACCTAGAACTAAACCAGTGGGCAAATACTACCGAAGCAATCACCTGGTTTAAAAATATAGAAAACAAAGATAAATGTACGTTCATACAGTTTGACATCATAGACTTTTATCCCTCGATATCCGAAGAACTTTTTAACATTGCCCTAGAATTTGCCGAGGCATACACTGATATATCCTCAGAAGAAATCAACATCATTAAAAAATGTAGAAAACCAGTTCTAATAAATAACTATAACCAATGGATAAAAACTAAAATGAAAAATTCGTTCGATTTGGCGATGGGTGCCAGAGACTCTGCAGAGGCATCAGATCTTGTGGGATTATTCATTCTATATACCCTCACAAGCATATTCGATACTGCGGATATCGGCCTATATAGAGATGACGGACTAGCTATAATAAAAAAAACTCCAACAAAGTCAAGGGAGAAAACTTTAAGAAAATCATACACAAAGAAATGAAAAAATTAGGCCTAAAAGCGGACGTATCAGCTAACATAAAAATAACAAACTTCCTGGACGTCACGTTAAACTTAGATAAAAACACATATGAACCATACTTAAAAGATAACGCTACTCCAATTTACGTAAACCCTAAGTCCAACCACCCACCATCAATTATAAAACACATTCCTAACTCGATCGTAAGTAGACTCAGTAATAACTCAAGCGATGAAAATGCATTTAACAGGTCAACCAATATCTACAAAACAGCCCTAAACAATAGTGGATACAAAAATATCGATATCAAATATAAGCAACAAAACTCCAACAACTATAATAAAATTAAAAATAGAAGAAAAAGAACTATAATTTGGTATACGGCCCCATACAATCAAATGTTAAAAACAAAACTTGGCAAGAAATTTCTAGATCTTATTGAAAAACACTTTCTCGCAACCAACCCCTTACACAAAATCTTCAATAAAAATACCTTGAAGTTATCTTACAGTTGTTGCGAACATTTAGAGATGATAATTAAAGCACATAATAACAAAATACTAAATGAAAACAATGTAAACAACAACAAAATAAACAATAAAAAAAGTAGACAACGTGACAGAAATAAAACCAACACTAGCAGAAATAATAATAATAATAATAATAATAATGATAATAATAATAATAATAATAATAATAATAATAATAATAATAATAATAATAATAATAATAACAAAAAACAAACCCCGGACAAGAACAACCATACCATAAATAAAAATACTAATAACGAACAAGATAAATGCAATTGTAGACACCGCACACTTTGCCCAGTCCAAAATAAATGCCTAACAAAAAGCGTAGTTTATCAAGCAACAATATTTGCGAAAGAAAACCCGAATAACAAGAAATATTACATAGGCATGACTTCCTTAGATTTCAAAACCCGATACTATGACCACAAAAGTACATTCAAAATAAAAAATACCTTATAAAAACAACACTTTCTTTCTGATAGGTTCATAAGAGTAGTAGTTGAGGGGCAAAAATCAGAAGCCCACAGTATTAATGCCGGTGTCCCTCAGGGGTCCATCCTGGGCCCAACTCTTTTCCTGATCTACATTAATGATCTTCCAAATCATATCCTTACATCATTTGTAGACATTTATGCTGACGACACTACCATTTATGGTAGCACATCTAAGACAGTAAACGACCAAGTTCTCTCCAATTCTCTCTCCTCTGATCTTGAGCATGTAGTACAATGGGGAAAGGAGTGGCTGGTTACTTTAAATGCATCTAAAACCAAGCTTCTCTCTTTACATCATCAACATTCTGATCCCCATCTGGCATCAATTGAAATGAATGGCTCTCGTCTTCAGGAGGCCTCAAGTTTTGACAAGCTTCTGGGCTTGACCATTACTCCTGATCTTAAATGGAACACGTACATCAAATCTGTTGCCAAGGTCGCTAGAAAAATGGTGGGATCTTTCTATCGATCCAGTAGATATCTCACTGCTGATGCAATTCTCTATCTATATAAGAGCCAGGTACGTCCAAGGATGGAATACTGTTGCCACATCTGGGCAGGAGCTGCTAGAAAGGACTTGTCCTGCCTTGATAGAGTTCAAAATAGACTTCGTAGCCTCGTAGGAGATGTCCTTTTCTCTTCCTTGCAACCTCTATCTCGCAGAAGAGATGTTGCGAGTTTGTCTCTGATGTATCGTTATTTTCATGGAAAGTGTTCGACTGAGCTTCAATCTATGGTCCCCCCTCGCCAAACTTTCACAAGAAAAACTTGTCTAGCTGTAAACACTATCAATAATTCCCCCCACTCTTTATCTGTGCCTAAACCTAAACGTAGATTCCATGAACAAAGCTTTTTTATTAGAACTGCACGCCTGTGGAATTGTCTTCTGTTTTCCTGCTTTCCGGCTGACTACAATATGGTTGTCTTCAAGTCTAACGTAAATAAGTTCTTGATGAGCCGTTCCATATAAGTTATCAAATTTACCAAATTTTCATTACTAATTATTATTATATTGTCAAATTTCTACTGTACACTCTTTAACCCTTATCCTTGAGTGGCTACTTGGCCTTGATAACGTGTTGATACCTATGAAAAAAAACCCAGAAAAAGTCCAATGTGAACAAGTTCTAATTGAATCGTCCCCCTAAGTAATCCAAGTTACAAAATTCCCACTGTTTACTATGCTAAAATCACAATGACTAATGTATACCTATTAACCCTTATCCTCGAGTGGCCTCTGGGCCTTGATAAGTGGTGACACCCATGTAAAATAAAAAAAAACAAACACTAGCGAATAAATACTGGGAACTCAAAGAAAGCAGACATTCGCCGGTAGTCGAATGAAAAATAATGAGACAAGCTACCACGTGCAGACATGTAGACGACCCATGTAAATTATGCCTCCATGAAAAATTTGCTATCCTGTACTTTAAAGAACCTCAAAATCTATTAAACTGTAGACGAGAAATAGCAAATAACTGTGTTCACAAAATAAAACCTACTTTAGGATAGCGATACAAAATAGCTTTAAAACTAACAATAACAATAGAGAACAAACAAATAAATAAATTAAATAAACATGAATATACATAAACGATCACACATATATGTATATATATGTATATATATGTGCATGTGTGTGTACACATAGGTATATTTATATATATATATATAAAAAGGAAGGAAAACGTCTACCTTAAACCACTAACCTAGTTCTAAAACAGATCCTTTGTTCGATAAAATGCATGCCCATTGGCTGATAGGAAGGGGCGCGGTGGATACTAGAAAGCTGATTGGCTAACTAGAAATCCTCAACATATATAAAAACAAGAAGCAACCACAGAATTCGCGCATAAGCCTGACGAATCCTATAGTGGATGAAACGCAGACTATTCAGTGTAGCTTAATCGCCATATATATTTTATAAATTACTATATATATATATATATATATATATATATATATATATATATATATATATACATATATATATACATATATATATATATATATATATATATATATATATATATAGAGAGAGAGAGAGAGAGAGAGAGAGAGAGAGAGAGAAAGTGCTCAAACCATAATTTGTTTACAAACAAATAAATAGTGGGCTACGCGTCCGGTGGAAATGTATTTACGAAGTGCTCAAGCCAAAGAAGGGGCTTTAATTTGTCATCCACATACAGTACTGTTTCGTTGCATCACAACTCATTAGTGCTGCTAGACAAACACCTTCCCCAGCCGTGGATCGAACCTACAACCATCGGGCTACGAATCAGTGCCGTAAATATTTCTCCTGGAGTATGCATTAAATCCACGCCCGCCCGTCGCAGAAAGTGCTCAAACCATCATTTGTTTACAAAGAAATAAATAGTTGGCTTCGTTTAATTGCTTAAATACGCATTGGGTGAAAATGCATGCATATGTGTGTGTGTGTGTGTGTGTGTGTGTGTGTATGCACTTTACATGTATATTCGTTTATACATATGTTATTCCCATGGAAACGCAAGTTAATTTCTCTTTTTTTTTTATAAATATCTATGTTACTATTCATTTCTGTTAAGTTATAGTCGTCAAACTTTTCAACATTGGCGTATTTACATCTTCAGTAATTTTGTCCTATTAGATTATCTGGATGGAGGCTCATTAGATAAACAGCTGGAGTCTTGTTGTGTTGATGACACGTAGCATCAGTTAATTTCCTACACTGATGATTGCGTAAGCATGAAACACTAGTGTCTTCAGGTATAACAATAATTGTTATTATCTATTATTTATTTTTCCCTTGTTTTGTCATAGTACATGTTGATTAATAGCAGGTTGTAGTTGACGTCATTACAAAATCATTTAGGATATTTCTTTTGTCTTGAAAGAATACACGTCTACCTTGATATCGTGGTGGATATTTCCCGAATCTGTCTTCCATAGTAGGAGAGAATTCCTGTCCCAAACACGATTGCTGTATTTCACATTTCAGAAAAAAAGAGGAAGATTTTATTACCATATTTGCTCTGTGTCTCTGAAGATTTCCTACCTGTGATGTCATATCCTGAAACGTACATTTAATTTAAACTTGTTTTTACTTCCAATGGATTTTTCCACTTTTCTGCTTATTATAACCTTATGTAGAAAATTCCGTCTTGAATATTATTTTTACATATCCATGTTCCATATCGCTGCAGCCTTATAGATACACATTAAAATTTCAGCCCTGTTTTCAGCCTTTCAAAATCCTACCTGTAAAAATCGTAGAGATACATAAGAAGAGTAAAAAAAAAAAAAAGGTAAAAGAAAATAGTAATATTGCAAAGAAATAAAGAAATTTAAAAAAAATGTATATATACGCAGACAAATCTTCGGAAAGAGAAAATAATAATGAAGTATTGTGTGCGCCAAAGTTGCTTTGTGGACGTAACGAAAATGCTTGACTAATAAGAGGCTCAAAGTTAGATATTTATATTGTAATTATTCAAGATGGCTGAGAAGAAGTGTTCTGTTTTGGGATATATTCAAAACTAAGAAGAAACGACCGGATAATATTAATGGCTTAACAATTCGGTTAAAACTTTATTCTAGATTTCGTTGGTCATTTATCTGAGTTTCGGCAGTTTTGTTTGTGTTTAAATAACGTAAGTGTAAGATTCTTTTTCTTCGGATCACGTACCAGCTTACAAATACGCATGCTTACCTTGCATTATGCTTAAAAGAAAACAAAAATCAACTTCAAATTTAAAATTATCAATAAAAATTCGCCATCATTATTATTTGTTACTACAACTTGCAGGTGCTTTCACCAATAATAATGTTAATGCGCCAATGCTGAACAATGCTGATGACTTTAACTTAGAAGATGTGAACAGTGCCACAAGATTTTGCAATAACAGAACAAATTAACTTGTGCTTCCAGGGGAATAACATATGTATAAAAGAATATACATGTAAAGTGTGCATGCACGCACACGCACACACACACACACACACACACACACACACACACACACACACACACACACACACACACACACACATATATATATATATATATATATATATATATATATATATATATATATATATATATATAATGCTTACACAGAGATGGTTGGCCAAATTAACAGATACAGCCTCGAGGAGGTTGTATGCATTAATTTGCGCCAGTCATCTCTGTGTAAGCATTGTATATATATATATATATATATATATATATATATATATATATATATATATATATAATTTAAAGGAGATTAGAACAATAGTCTAAAGAGCTGAGTGTATTTTAATGTAGCAGTGAAATTACTAGTTTAATTAAAATACAGGAAATAGAAAGTGCTCGTTGTAATTTAGATATATAATAAGCTCGATAGTTAAATGTCCTAGAGCTAATTCAATATTAAGTAATGTGATTTATAATTTAAAATTTAAGAATCAAATTTTAATTAAATTAAAAATCCGTTTCATAAGAACGAACAACAACAAAATCAATTATCTGTACGATCATTTCGGAAAACAATGCTTTTTATTGTGGTATACATCAAGTTATGTAAAATAATTATATATAGTTTTTTGGTAAGCAAGGTCTCCTCATCAGCAAATTTTGGAGGGTTTTTATTGAATTTAAAAGACACCATAAATAAACCTAGCATTAAAAGTAAGGCAGATGAATCTTTTAATTTTTCTTTTTTTGAAATCAGGAACTGTGGTTAAAGTAGTCATTTAGATGTTTGCTATAGCTTTTTATCTTATTTCATTTCTGTATGTGGATGACAACGTTCATCTTGAAAAGGGTTGGCTGAAAGGCGTCTCGATAGAGTTTTTTTCTGCCCCACCCCTTATTTATCTCTTTTATCTAATTTTGCTTAGGAGAAATATACTTTAAAAGTGTATTTTGGTCTTCTTTTCGAAAGTTTCTTTTTAATGGTTTATGTTTAAACTATACAAAGAAAAAAAACCTAAACCCTCAGAATTAATTATGACACTACGTTCAGTGTTATTCAAAAGTTATATATATATATATATATATATATATATATATATATATATATATTACAAGGGAACACCACTTATCAAGGCCCAAAGGCCACTCGAGAATAAAGGTTAAAGAGTGTACAGTGGTCAAAAGGACAATATCATAGTAATCATTAAACGTGTAAATTTGGTAAATTGGATTACTTAAGAGGAACGACTCATCAAGAACTTGTTCACATTGGACTTGAAGATGGCCATATTGTAGTCAGCTGGAAATCAGGTAAATGGAAGAGAGTTCCACAGCCGTGAAGTTCTATGAAAGAAGCTTTGTTCATGGAATCAACGTTTAGGTTTAGGCACAGATAAAGAGTGGAGGAAATTATTGATAGTGTTTTCAGCCAGACGAGTGTTTTTTGTGAATGTTTGGCGAGAGGGGGGGCATAGATTGGACCTCAAACGAGCACTTTCCATGAAAATAACGATAAAACAGAAAGAGGCTCTGTATATAAACACACAAAGGGTGTCACACTTAGCCCAGAAAATATAGTAGAGAGGAAGAACATTCTTTTATAATTTAAATTATCTGTAGCATTGTTTAAATTACCTGTAGTGTTATAAAAGACGATGGAAGTGCTCCCCGTTGACATCTATGCATTTCTGGACACGTTTAATAACGTTTGCAGATATTGCCTGTAGATCTCCTCTGCTGATTCTCCTGATAGCGTTCGTAATGTTCTCCTTTAGTTGGTCTAGATTGTGGGGATTATTAGCATAAACCTTTTCTTTTAAAGTCCCCCAAAGACAAAAATCACATGATGACAATCCGTGGAATGTGACGAAAACACTATACTTAAAATTTTAAATGTCGATTTTAAGATATTAGGAAGTTTAATCTGAAAAAAAAAATGATTAGAGAAAGATTAGAAGGATTGGACTACGTTTAAGTGGGCCAACTTGTACATATATATATATATATATATATATATATATATATATATATATATATATATATTTCCACAGTCAAGCAACGTCGAAAGAGCTATGAAAGCCAATAAACTGGAAGTCCAAGACTCGAGTTTCGCCTTCATTTGGGCTCACCAGTTGAACACATCTGAACTCGGGATTCGAAACTCGAATCTCTTGCATACAAGGCGAATATTTTGTCACTTGAGCAGCCGCACTGCACATAAGAAAGTCTATTAACTATCACAGATCAAGCAAACCGCGGCAAAATCAAACTATTGAATGTACCTACTTCGTCTTAAAAAAGGGTTGTGATCATCCACCCACTGAGAGCGCCAGTCGATGTCTCACACGTAGGAACTGCAACGTTGCTTGTATGGAAATAATTATATCATCTCTCACATTTCGAAATATATATATTTCAAATAAATATCAACAATTATTTTCATACCTGAAGACACTAGTGTTTCATGCTTATTCAATCATCAGTGTAAGGAATGATAATTACTGCTGGTCAGGAGACTCGAACCCAGTCACAAAGCTATTAAGTACGTCATAGACTAGCATCTTACATCAAGGTCACAAGCAATTAATACAAGAATTTAAAGAACTTAAATGCTTGTAAATGCCAAGTCGGCAGGCATTCATAGTAAACAGTATAAGTGTATTTAACGACCGAACGTCAGAATTTTGTGTTCGTGCTAACATTTTAAGAGAATTTTTTTTAGTAGGAATGCAACATATATATATATATATATATATATATATATATATATATATATATATATATATATATATACACGCACATACATATATACACACGTACATATATATACATATATAAATGTGTATGTGTGTGTGTGTATGTATATAATGGATTTCCTAAAGAAAATACACACACACACATATATGTGTGTGTGTGTGTTTGTGTGTGTATATAATGAATTTCCTAAAGAATATATATATATTTTTTTTACATAGGCATCACCATTTATCAAGGCCAAGAGACAACTCTTGGATAAGGGTTAAGGAGTGTACAGTAGAAATTGGACAATATAGTAATCATTAATAATGGAAATTCGGTAAATTTGGTAACTTATATAGAACGGTTCATCAAAAACTTGAAGACAACCATATTATAGTCAGCTGGAAAGCAGGAAAACGGAAGATAATTCCACAAGCGTGCAGCTCTAAGAAAGAAGGTTTTTTCATGGAATCTACGTTTAGGTTTAGGCACAGATAAAGAGTGGAGGAAATTCGTGATAGTGTTTTCTGCTAGACGGGTGTTTCTTGTGAAAGTCTGACGAGGGGGGGACCATAGTTTGGAGCTCAGCCGAGCACTTGCCATGAAAATAACAATAAAGCAGAGACAAACTTGTAACATCTCTTCTATGAGAAAGAGGTTGCAGGGAAGAGAAAAGGACATCCCCTACGAGGCTACGAAGTCTATTTTGAACTCTATTAAGGCAGAATAAGTCCTTTCTAGTAGCTCCTGCCCAGATGTGGCAACAATACTCCATCCTTGGACGTACCTAGCTCTTATATAGATAGAGAATTACATCAGTAGTGAGATATCTACTGGATCGATTGAAGGATCCCATCATTTTTTCAGCAGCCTTGGCAATGGATTTAATGTATGTGTTCCATTTAAGATCAGGAGTAAAGGTCAAGCCCAGAAGCTTGTCAAAACATGAGGCCTTCTCAAGACGAGAGCCATTCATTTCAACTGATGCTAGATCGGGATCAGAGCATTGATGATGTAAAGATAAAAGCTTGGTTTTAGATGCATTAAAAGTAACAAGCCACCTCTTTCCCCATTGTACCACTTGCTCAAGATCAGAGGAGAGAGAATCAGAGAGAACTTGGTCGTTTACAGTCTTAGATGTGCTACCATAGATAGTAGTGTCATCAGCATAAATATCTACGAATGATGTAAGGATGTGATTTGGAAGATCATTAATGTAGATCAGGAAGAGAGTTGGGCCCAGGATGGACCCCTGAGGGACTCCAGCATTAATACTGAGATCTTCTGATTTCTGCCCATCAACCGCTACTCTTATTAACCTATAAGAGAGAAATGATTTAATAATTGAGAAGACATTTCCAGCTATACAGTAGCTTGAGATCTTGTGAAGTAAACCTTTATGCCATACTCTATCAAAGGCCTTTGATATGTCAAGAGCAATTGCCCTAGAAAGGTAGCCTCCGTTGAGAGATTTGCTAATCCTATGAGATATAACTGTAAATACATCTGCTGTAGATCTAGCAAAATGGAAACCATATTGTGTGTCACTAAGGAGGTTATTTTTGCTGAGATGGTTGATTACTTCTGTATTTAACACAGATTCCAGCAACTTACTCATGACACACAGAAGACTTATTGGCCTGTACTGAGAGGGAGATGATTGACCACCTGAATTCTTAAATTCGGGGCATACTAATGAAATTTTCCAGGGTGACGGGAAGCAATTCTCCTTAAGACAACGTTTAAACAGTTTTGTAAGGATGGGCGCTAGTTCTGGTTGAAGTCTTTTGAATACTATAATTGGAATACCGTCAGGGCCGGTTGCTTTACTGGAATCAAGGTTTTTGATTAGCTTGGCAACATCACATACAGATATTTGTATGTCACATAGCATGTTTTCTGATACAGGAGGAAATATTGGAGGTTGGCGGCCTTGGTCATAAAGGGTAGAATTAGCTGCAAAGTTCTTGGCAAAGAGCTTGACTTTGTCTGATGCTGACGAGATGACCTCAGGTCCATTTATGAGAGTTGGGATAGAACACACGTTAGGAAATGTGCATATATATATATATATATATATATATATATATATATATATATAATGAATATACGTACAAACTCTAAAATAATATCAAAGCAAAGTATCTATAGCAAGAAAGAAATCATGTTTCTAAATTTTTAGATGAGAATTAATAATTTGTATTATTTGTATTATTCGGGCTTTTGTTCTTATACTAAGTGTTATTCCCATGAGGTTTCGGCTGATATAAGCACTGACCTCTTTCAATTGTATCTTGTCTACCTCGGGAATCTTCCTGCTACCACCATGAATTAAATAAAAGGTTCCATTTGAAATTCAGTACAATTCGTTTGATATTCCCGAGTTTGACAAGGCACATGGAGGAAGTCGGAGTTTACATCGACCAAAACGTTGTGAGAATAACAGTCCAATGAGAACAGTGGTTTGAATAAGCCAAATAATACAGAAATACACATTTTCATTTTAATATTTTCTACATTTAATGAACAAGATAAGAAAGTAAGTAAGATTTCTGAGGAAAAGAAATGAAAGAAAAAAGAGAGGTTTGAAAGAGATATAATAATCGTATTATAATATTAGATGTTTGACAGAGCTATAGTATTAGTATTATAGATTATTGGAATATATGAAATGCGTATGGAATACTCCAGTTTTAGTTGCTGTTTACTTAAAGGTTTTGTGGTCAAAAGTTAAATTCAATGTTATAGTGAACAAACTAATGTAAACAGCAATGTCCAAAGTCTCGGTCCCTTTTACAGCCGGTCGCCCCTTTTTTTTAAATATTCCTCCCAAACTGTCACTAAGACATAAATGGAACACAAAGGGTTACTGTTCATTAGGGACCATCTATATAGGGGCACTATAAGTAGGGAGTTGAGCAGCAAGATGTTTGTTTATATTACATTTAAACTTTTGCATGTTAGTACAGTTAGGGAAACAGGATACATGGAGGGAATTCCAAAGTCTTACAGTTCAAAGGGAGATGCTCTCAGAATAGAAGGCTCTTCAGCATCGGTGCCTCTATACAGTAAAGACGTGGGATTTTGCTGCTTCTCGAGTCAGTTGGGGGTATTTACGTTGAGGCGGAACTAGTGCTTTGAGTTCAGCAGAGAACATCCATTAAATATTTGTAAAATAAGCACAGGGATGCAACATTGCAGTAATGGGGCAGAGGTAGGAGTTTGGTTGACAGAATGGGGCCTATTAGATTTAAGGCTTTTTTTTTACCGTCTCCAATAGAGAGAGACTAGTGATTGATGTACCGGCTCATATGTGGCAATAATATGCCATGCATGTGAAAATTGTGCTTTTGTAGAGATATAGGATATGAGGTGAGTATTTTTCTAGTGTGATGGACGGAGCCCATCTACTTTGCAGCAACCTTAGCAAATTTGTTCCAATTCGTATTACCTGTGAATGTTAGGCTGGGGAGTTTGAACGATGAACTCTCAGCTCAGTTTATTGTCAGCTATTTAGATTCAAAATGTGAAGAAACAAGTGGGGCAAACTTCACAATACAGTAGAACCCCGGGATACGGTGGCCCTAGAATTCGTTTTTGCAAATTACGATGTGGAATACAATGTGTTTCCAGACCCTGGTTGCAATATTTTCCCCGCCTTACGGTGTTATTTATAATGTTTTTTGATTATATACATGTGTATTATATATTGTACTGTATTTTGTTACTAATTTTTAATGCTGTATCCCGGGGGTCTTTCAAAATACAAGTACTAAGACCCTCCGACACTGTTAAGAAATGCATAGATAAGATAACTACCAAAAAGTTGCATTTGAAAGCATGGGTTATATTTTCTGTTGCTGCTCATAAAAATCAGAACCTGACCTATGGTCGTGTCAACATCTTCTGGCAGTTGATTGTAAGATGCTGGAAAACCCATAGGAAAAAATATATATCCAATCAGCAATCAACTCTCAGCAAGCGACAAAATTATTTTCATTAATAGAAATAAAAATATTTTTCTGATAATCTTGAAAAAAATGTTTTTGATCATAGTTGTTTCCATGTTTTCATCTTTAAAAAGCAAACCTATTTTTTTTTGTTAAAAATGTATTTTTAACTTTTCAATTTTAATATACTTTTCTTGAATATAAAACAAACATTTCTTTCATATATTGAAACTTATGGTGATTCTTACCTTTTGTGCTAAAGTTTTTTTTTTTCAGAATTTCGAAATTATCGTCTAACAATATCACATCTGTTTTTCCTGGCAACTTTTCCAGCTGCTTACTGTAAACTGCTAGAAGATGTCGACACGATCTTAGGTCAGGTATTAGATCAGTACCAAGAAATCTTGTACATGGAAGTTTACTTCTCCAGCAAAATATAGTTTTTCGTTTTCAATAGACATGATATGAGAATGACATGCAATTCAAAAGTCTCTTTAATGTTATTTTACTAAAGTATGTTTATTATTATATGTGCGAGAAAATATTAGATCACTTTCCTAGAAAGAATCCTAGTAGTGTTTATCTTCTTAAAATCTATTAGAAATTGTGCAAATCACGAAAAGAAATAATTCTGCTAAACTTAACGACATCTTTAAGAAGTTACTATTTAATAAAAATTATTTGGTAACAATTAAGCATTTTTGAGGTTTATACCGACACATCTGTACTATTAGGCAAAGCCGAATTTAGGGTTTTGACTTTAATCATGATGTTCTTCAGAATAACTCCCAACTTATGATCGGAACAGAAATTAATCAATGTCATGTTTTCCCTCTTAATATTGTCAATGTTAACTAATTCCATAATGTTTTTTTAAAAAAAAATATTTTTATAAATTTGGGAGAATTATCCGCCTTAATGCAGTTTTATTTTGGATTTGATAAACCCTCTTCTCGCCAATATTCTATGAGTACTTGCTAATTATCAAATATTATCTGAATTTAGATATGTTGTGCCAGAATATTTTTGAATGTGGAAATATTTATGTGAAATTACATTTTTAGCTTTAAATTTAATTCAATTGTATCTTTTTTAAAGCATAAAGATATCATCATCATCAGCAGCAACAGCAACAGCAGCAGCAGCAGTCGCAACAGCAGCAGTTTAACAATTGATTTTTACCTTTATGGTATTACAGCAAAAGCACATACAAGGAGAACGACCAGCAAAAAAGGTATAAATAACCATTGTGAACTTAAATGCTTTTGTAATAATTAAAGCAACTTTGTTCTCAAGTATCCCAGTCGACAGTGTCACATAACACGTCTCTATAACCTTTTGTATAACCTTTTACCGTAATATTTCAGGCAAATTAATTCATTATATTTTTCTACACTTCCCTTATTTCTATAATGATTTTAAGTGAAATTTCATAAAGCAAACTAATATCGACAGTCAACCTTTGACCCAAATCATGATGCCGGATATACTAATATCTATATTTGTTCTGCGAGGGTAAATATTCAAATCATCTTGTCTCACTTTAACTGGACTCGATACCTACTTACTGCCAAAATATCAGGAATCAAATTGAAAGATGCTGTTTTGAAAAGTAGATCAAAATAGAAAGTATATAAGAATAAGTACACATAATTGTCATGATGCGATGTAGGTTTAAGATATTATTACAAGCTTTTATGGTGGCTGAGCATCTCTGAGAAAAACTGGATGTTCATGACCAGCATTCCATGAATACCTCTGCTTATCCAAGTTGGAATATACGCACAGACATAAGTTGATCTTTTATGAACCCTTTCACTAGCATTGCAATAATATTCACTGGAATTAATTTTGCTTCAAATTCAATGGCACTTTGCCCAAGTGATAATTGGCCACTAAAAGTATTGCCATATAGAAAATTTAGATAACTAAAGAGTGACCAACTCTAAAATGCCACCCATTCAATTGTTGATACAAGTCACAGTTCTTTCTGAAATTCCACCATATTTGGTATAAATAAACTTCAATCTAAGCCTGATTGATTCATCAAGTTTACGTCATGAATGGCCAAGAGTTCTGTGATCTGATCTAGCTAAAATGTTACATGTGCAATGATATATATCTCTATGGGTTATGTGACAAATTTTTACCATTCAAATATGCTCCAAATGTGCGTTTTGTGTTTGTTTGTTTGTTTGTTTATTTTTTCTCACTCTTTATTTCCCTGAAACCAGGCATATTGCCAGTGGAACTTAAGATGGTACTATGAGAGGTGTTCAATAAGTAATGTTCTTAATCCACTTCCGTTATCTGATCGAGCTAAAATTTGGCATGTCCAATGATGTATATTTCTATGAGTTATGATGAGGCAAAGTTCAGCCCTGAACTAATGATAGTTTCTGATACACACTCGGTAAAGTGTAAAATGGAGCTTTTTGAGTGTTGTACAGTGAATCGGTTTTTGTATTTGAAAGGAAGCACACCACAGAAGACCTTTTATGAACTGAAAAAAAAAAAACTATGTAACATATGTCAACAATGTTCCATCATGTGACCTGTCATTGATGAGGATGCTGTTAGTCAAAGGCCATTTTGGAAGATCAATGTGTGACAATTCGCAAAAAAGCCGAAAAGGTAAAGATCAGCAAAAGATGTATGGGAACTACCATTCATCAGTATTTGCATCTGCATAAGGTGTCTGCTAGATAGATTCCCAGGTTGTTGACACCTTTCTAGAAGTGAAAATACATCAGGTGCTCAAGGATGTATTTAGAAATGTGCTAATAAGATGAGTCAACGTTTTTCAAAAATCTGATTACACAGGATGAATCCTGAGTCTATCATTATGATTCCGAGACTAAAGCTCAGTCAATGCAATGGAAGCACCCTAACTCACCACTTGCAAAAATGGTAAGAGTGCAACCCTCTGCTGGCAGCGTTACGCTCACAGTCTTCTGAGACCAAGATGGAGTAATGATTACAGATTTTCTGGCAAAGGGTATAACAATTACAGGATCCTACTATGCTTCAATTTTGAGGAAATTAAAAGAAGCTACTAAATCAAGAGGCAGGGCAAGATCAGTAGAGGTATCCTCCTACTCAAAAGTAATTCTCCGATTCACAACGTGCATGTCATCAAATTAGAAGTACAGGTCTATAACTATGAAATCCTTCCCCATCTACATGAGTCTCCTAATCTTGAACCTACTGACTTTCAACTCTACTCAGCCATGAAGTTGTTGTTGTTGAAATGAAAATGTTTTACAGATAATGCAGGCTTGATTTCCAAAGTCACATCGTGGTTGGAGGACTAACCTGCAATCTTCTACAAAATCGATGGGAGGAATACATAAAACTGGGTGATTTTTATGTAAAAATAACTAATTAATAACTGTGCAAAGTTTTGATGCTCTACTGTTCTGACAAGTGCGCCAGAGGCATTACTTATTAAACGCCTTTCATATTGGGTACCATGTCTACATGGGCACTATGTAGATAGGACAGCAGTACAATGTTTGTTCACATTACATTTAAATTCATGCATGTTGGTACAGTCAGGGAAGCAGGAAACGGTGCAGGGATCCAGAGTCTAGCAGTTCAAAGGAAGAAACTATTAAAGTATAAAGCTTTTCCACATCTATGGACCTCTACAGTGAAGGAGTGGAATTCTGCTGCTTGTCGGGTGAGTCGGTGGTATTTATGTTGAGGTGCACAAGTGCTAAGAGTTTGTTACAGCATATTCCATTAAAGTATTTATAAAACATTGCAGCAATGAGACAGGAGTTGAATCTTGGTTCATAGAGTGGAACCTATTAGGTTTGAAGCTCTTTAGACCTTGTATAAGAGGGAAAGACTAATGGTAGATGTATCAGCCATAATCTGGCAATAATACTCCATTCATGGACGAACGGTGGCTTTGTAGAGATATATGTTGCCTCTGAATGTTAAGCCGAAGAGTTCGATGACGCGTTGTAAAATATAATTTGATAATAAAATTGATTGAAAACATTCACGACTTTTTAAATGGGCATTTTTTTCTGAAACAATCTTTACTCTCTCTCTTTCTTTTCGCCTCTCTCTCTTTCTCCCTCCCTCTCTCTCTCTCCCCCTCTCTTTACACACACAGATACTTTGACTGAATATCTTCTGAATGTGTAAACATGATATGTTTTTATAACTGAAACTTTTTGTATATATGAATAGCTCTATTTACAGTTGAGCATGACGATATAAATACATAATCATGTTGACATATTGATTCTCATGAGAAACAAGGCTGAACCTAGCCAGTACCAGATGGGTAACCATTTGGGAATACTAGGTGCTGTATGTAGTTAGATGAAGGTATATATTCAGGGAGCTTAACGTCCTTACATAAAATATACTTTTAGTACGAAATGAAACAACTTTTCACAAAGGATTTTGTTTATAATAATTTTTTTAATCAGTTAAAAGGAATCACTTACTTGAATGTATTTTTCTTCATGAAAAAAAAAACAACAACAATATTTTGGAAGAAGATAAACAATGAAACGACTTTTCTATCTTTTTCCCAAAAATTATTTTTTGATTTTTTTTAAAAACATTTGTTTGTTTTTATGTTGTTGTTTGAAAAGATCTTACATGTTAGCAAGCTATTACTTCGTACACAGATTAAGGTTAATTTAGGATTTGTTAACGATGGGTTTAGGGTTAGAGATAAAAAAAAACCTAGTCGTCTTGAAAACGTTCTTATTCTTACAAAAAATTCAGTCAGCATTCTGTATTTGTGCACCTCCACATATATTTATCCTTAAAACTATTCCTAATTGCAAATGGTGCATATGTGTTTGCATTTCTTGTCATTTATTTATGTATGTTGCTATAAGGCTTCTTCCTTTGCAGAATTTATTTAATCTTTTTGGGGGGAATGAATACCCTCTGTTAATTCCTTTTAAGTTTGACCCTGCCTTTAATTGTCAATTGCTATAGATTTATTTCTTGGCTTCTGATATGTAAAGTACCTTGGTCATTCTCGGCTGCTTCTGAGAAATCTGCTTTGGTAAGAGTTGACTTAGTTTTTTTTTTTTTTTTTTTTTTTTTTTTTTTTTTACAAAGGCATCACCACATTACATTATCAAGGCCCAGAGGCCACTCAAGGATAAGGGTTAAAGAGTGTACAGTAGAAATTGGTCAATATAGTAATCATTAGTAATGAAAATTTGGTAAATTTAATAACTTATATGGAACGGCTCATCAAGAACTTATTTACTTTAGACTTGAACACAACCATATTGTAGTCAGCCGGAAAGCAGGAAAACGGAAGACAATTCCACAGGCGTGCAGTTCTAAGAAAGAAGCTTTGTTCATGGAATCTACGTTTAGGTTTAGGTACAGATAAAGAGTGGGGGAAATTATTGATAGTGTTTACAGCTAGACGAGTTTTTCTTGTGAAAGTTTGGCGAGGGGGGACCATAAATTGAAGCTCAGTTGAACACTTTCCATGAAAATAACGATACATCAGAGACAAACTCGCAACATCTCTTCTGTGAGAATAGAGGTTGCAAGGAGGAGAAAAGGACATCTCCTACGAGATTTGTGCGTATTGTGTAGAAAAACAATATTTGCATTACTATGTAATAAGACTGGTTTCTAATTTACCTTAAAACACTAGAACACTAATAATAAGTTTGTTTGTACTGTGATTGTGATGATGGAATCTATACGTGTTTTATTTTTATTATTATTTCTCTGTATTATCGCTGTTTTTCGACGTCGCCGTTTCATGTGTGGCTACTTCGTCTAGTGGTTGTCAATCTCCTCGTCTGTTTAACTTGAACGAATAAACTTATTATGCATAAAAGACAGAAAAAAGATATTTACTGAGTTCTTTCAAAATTTTATTGTAGAGCATGAATTTGAGAGAGAGAGAGAGGGGGTGAGAGAGAGGGCATTTGAGAGAGAGAGAGGTAAGAGGGAGAGGAAGAGAGAGAGTGAGAGAGAGAAAGGGGAGTGAGAGAGGGAGTGAGAGAGTGAGAGGGGGGTGAGAGAGAGTGAAGAGACAGAGGAGGAGTGAGTGAGAGAGAGGTAGAGAGTGAGAAAGAGAAACGGGGGGGGCGTGAGAGACAGAGGGTGAGGGAGTGAGAGAGAGTGAGAAAGAGAGATAGGGAGAGAGGGAGAGAAAGAAAGGGGGAGTGAGAGAGGGAGGGGGTGTGAAAGAGGGAGAGAGAGAGAGAGAGAGGGAGAGAGAGACTAATGAATAATGCTTTATTTATTAAACTTACTTTCTATTTGATAAAATGAGTGACGCTAACATTAACTAAGATAATTAGTTTCTACATGTCTCGTCTGCATAGCTTCTTGAGAGAAACTGAACTGAAAATATTCATTTCTTTCGCTTGAAAACATGACGTCGTCATATTGTTCAACTATGTTTTGTCTATAGGGTTTGACCTTTGCCTTTTCACCCGTTTTTAGTTTAACCTCGAAAATGTTTTTTTTTTTTACAGATCTGAGTTATCCTGACGTGCAGTAAGGGGTTACCCTCGTTAAAATTTACACTAGCAAACTTACTCGCTACGTATTGGTGTAGGTACTACATGAGGAGAGTTCAACAGTTTCATACATCATATCTCTATATAGACTTAGGTATGTGTATATCTATATCTACATAACATTATGTGCGTCTATATATTTATATGCATAGGATTCACTCCTAAACTAATTAACAATTAGACAATTATCAATTCACGAACATACGTAGGGATGGTTAATGATATTCAAATAAATCCGACTTTTGTAAAAGATTAATAAGACGTTAATTAATAAATATTCCCAAATTTTAAATTTTTAAAGTATTTTAATAAAAATTTTAGCAGGTATAATCAGGACTACGTCTCACTTGTAATATTGCTGATTTGCATTAAATTTCATTAGACACAAAATAAGCAAGACTCCCTGAATTTCAATCTCTTCTAAAGACTCCTTAAGCTAAAGTTTAAACTTGAATTTTGATCATAATTAGAATAAAGGTTCTAGACATAAAGCTTAGTACTATTATCTTGATTTTAATCTTTCACAAGCGAGACAAATGTGGTACAAAACTGTTCAGGCAATGAACGCGTATTCAATTTGTTGTTTTTATTGTAAAACTATGCAAGATCATAGTCAATTAATGACACTTAATTGAGCTCTGATTTTCATTTGTTAGTTTGTCATTTAAAAATGTAAGAAAAAATACAATCGCTCTATTGTCTTTTGTGCTTTGTATAAAACAAAGAACTTTAAACTGCCCATCGTTTTCGTATGCATAATGTGATAGCTGCATTATTCTGTGGCCAGATAAGTTGCCTAATATACATAATGTGCATTAAACCATGTCTGATAACTGGGAAAGTCTTTTTCACCGAGAAAAGAAATAAATAACACAAAAGTATAGCTTTGAAAAGAAACAATGAATAATAAAATTCAAGACAAAAAACATGAAATAACAACAACAAAAAAAATTTATATCAAAGAAACTGAATAAAAAACAAAAGCTGACCTATTCTGAAGATACGTTCATTCAATCTGTGTGATCAGAAATGAAAATAACTTTTCAAACTTAAGCATAATGAATTGAGGAAAATTTTATTTGAAACTTAAACGCGATTGATTGACGAAAATTCTGCTTTAAACAGGGGTCAATGGGCACTAGTTTTCCAACCTCCAAAGGATGTTTATTCCGAAATACGTTCTTAGCATGAAGAGGTTGGGGGTGTTTAGTTGACTGTGGCTACGTGGTTAACGGCACGAGGTGAAAATCTAGGTGTACCAAGTTTAAATCCAATTCGTTCCACAGAGACACTTTCATTAATCCATCACTTAACCTTGTGTCTAATTTCCAGGAGACGAGTTACAGACTGCCGAAAATTTTATTTGAAACAAAGATGGTTAAGTGATTAACAACACGGACCAAAAACCTGAATGTGCCAAGTTTGAATGCAATTTGTTTAACAGAAACATTTTCATCAAACCCATAGCTGATCGTGTGTCCAAGTCTAACCCCTTGGAGACGAAGCAAATAAAATAAGCATGACAGACTGACGACAATTATATTTGAAAGTTAAGCGTAATAAATTGACAAAAAAAAAATTCTATTTGAAACAGGATGGCTGTGGATACGTAATTAATAGGGCTATGACAACAGAATATTCTTGTCATTGTTTTGACTCTCGAGTATATATCCGACAGTTAGACACAGTTTATCAACGGAGAACCACATCACTATTTAAAAGCATGTAAGATATCAATGGATACACACTCAAGAGTCAAAACGATAAAAAGAATATGCTGTTGTTTTGCCCTAGTTATTAACGACATGGAGCGACATGGAGCGAAAACGCGAGTGTTCAAAGTTCGAATACAGTTTGTTCCATAAAAACACTTTGCTCAAACTCACGCCTGGTCAGGAGGTAAATATAATAAGCATTACAGATTAACAGAAATGCGATTTAAAACTAAAGGATAAAGACCAAAGAAAATGCAAACAGAGTTTAATCGTGTTAGACAACGAAAATACTGTTTAAAAGTTACAAAAAGTTTCAAGGAAAGATTAACAAAAACACTCTTCAAAACTTAAACGTGACAAACAAAAAAAATGCTATTTCAACGAAAACATTATTACTAGGTTTCTTATTTTAGATATTTAGATGCATGCGCTCTCTCTCTCTCTCTCTCTCTCTCTCTCTCTCTCTCTCTCTCTCTCTCTCTGGTCCTGGATATGACCTTAAACTATATCCAGAGGTGAGGCCCCAGCTTGCGGGCTTTGGGGAGTGTAGAGCCACTCTTTAATTGCCATGCTCCCAGGTCCACTCTGACCCGGAGTGGTAGTATCTGTTAGGGTCCCAGCTATGGGTTAAATAGAATCCGACTTGAAAACAACAAATATATTCTATTAAAAATTTTTCTTCAAAATCTTTGGATTCGGCATTAAATAATCTGAAAAGGGTTGATATGCCGTAAAACAAAAACAGCCAACCATGAACAATCTCTCTCTCATTCACTCACTCACTATATATATATATATATGATTGTTTTTTTTTTAAAAAGAAATCCAGCAGAGTGCTCAATTAAAAGGAAAATCCGAAAAATAAGAGCGTATTTATATTTTGTGAACAGAAAGTTGTTAGATGAGATAAGTCATTGGTACCGTCAGTTTCAAGCCCGATAATTAGGACCGTTTTAGATATCCATATCAAGCTCTCTTCAGCCAATACTCATCTCCTCAGCCAATAGAGATGAGTATTGGCTGAAGAGAGCTTGATATGGATATCTTAAACGGTCCTAATTATCGAGCTTGAAACCGACGGTACCAATGACTTGTCTCATCTAAGAACTTTCTTTACACAAAATATAAATGTACATATATATATATATATATATATATATATATATATATATATATATATATATATATATATATATATATAAGGTGTCACGATTAACCACGGTTGATAGATGGCAACAATAGCCATCTCTGAGACCATTAGCAAGGACCTAATCCATTCAGCCACCGTTAACCGCGAGGAATATTGTTGAAATTTAAACATATTTTTAAATGTTTTTTTTTTAATTAAAAAAACATTTTTTTAACGCCTTTCAGATTGATCTAAATATATGATGATCTGCGTGTACGAGCTAAATTGACCGACTTTATTTCGACTGAAAGTGCTCAACGATAAGAAACGAGTTTATTGAATGGGCTGACATAATTATTTACTATGGTAATTATTAAATACTTACAGACACTAGTGTTTCATCCTTTCGAGAATAATCAGTGCAGGGTGTCACGATTAACACCGGTCGATAGATTCGAACCCGGTACTTTATTCAACCCAAACAAAATATATTGCGGGTGAAGCCTAAGAAATTACTGCAAATTACAGGCCAGGTTTTGAGAGAAAAACATGAGAGGAGAGCAAGCAGATGTTTGTTTACATAACATTTAAATTTCTGCATGTTGGTGCGGTGGAGGAAACAGGAAGCAAGAAGGGAGTTTCAAAGGTACGCAGTTTGAGGAAAATAATAGTAAAAAAAATCTTCTTGCATCTAAGAGTCTCAACAGAGTTTTGCCGGCCTTCGGGACAAGATCGAAGTGTAGTATCTGTTCCGGCAGATGCTGCACTTAAGATAATTTGTACCAGTCAATGGAGGGGAAACCCTCTATACTGGGACAATTATTATTTTTGGTAACCAGAGTGCCCCCTTTTTGCCTACTTTTAGGGGAGCTGGTTTTTACCTCACATTAAAAACGGCCTTGTGCCTAATTTGCTCAGTGGGGGAGCAAATAAATACCATCTAAGAGTCTCAACAATGAAAGGAGAGGAATTTTGATGATAATTGAGTGGTTCGAGCTATTTTCGTTTGGAAGTTCGAAGAGCAATAAGTTTATCGGAACACATTCCATGAGAATCATTAATGAAGGATGCAACACTATAGAGGTGCGACAGGGGCGAAGACTAAACTAAGATGCGACCATTTTTCTTGTTTAACGATAGAATTTCTAATTCAAACAAAAGTGTGACAGACTGACCACACGACCAATCCTCTAATATCGATGCATGGACGCATCTAAGTATTTAAAACAACACCAAGCATTCAACAGAAAAAGGGAGATAGCATGAAAATACTAAAAAATTATCAAAAATAATAACAAATAATAATAAAAAAAAACAAAACAAATAAAACAGAAGGTAATTTCAGATTTTGAGATTCCACAAGTAAAATGCTTACGCTGATTGCTATTTCGGTTTCAAACGATAAATTCCTCCTGTCTCGCCTTTCAAAATCATCTTGTATTCTTGGCCTGCCGGGATTTTTGGTCATGAAGGATTAAATAAAGAAAGAAGAGAGATTCCGTTTCAATCTCGTGTCAGTCGCGAAGATTGAAGCAGATCAGGTCTACACTATTGTGACAGCTTACTGAATTATTCATCGCCGCATCGCCAGAGTGTTTCAGCATCACTTACAATGGATTCCAATCGTGGTGTCACTAGTAAGAATGATGGAATTCTTTAATTACCATAGACATGGACACCAAAGTCAAAGTGGCTTTATTTAGCCCTTCAATTGCAGGCTCGCTCTTCCGTAAGGTTGACAGTGATGTATGTAGAAAACAAGAGAAGAGTCTCAAGTCTAATGAATGCAATGGCGCATGTTCTATACAAAGACAACATTTCTTTGGAATGATCCCCTCCCCCACGCAAAAAAGGTGATAAAATATATAAAGAAGCATAGCCACCTGGTATTGCCCAGATACTGAATTGAAAAAAAAATGAAAAATGATGGCTAAAATGTTGACAATGATGTATGGCATAACTATAATCCTCATAGTGTGTTCATTTTGTCAGTAGAACCAACTGGTCGAATTTCTGTATTCGCAGAGTTGTGGTGGCAGCAGAAGTTTCCATCTTTCTCTCTTACTACGTAATTGCAATTATGTTCAACATAAAAACTCCAACAACAGTGTTTTATTTTTGTTTTGTATTTTTTTTATATAAAGGAATCAACACTTATCAAGGCCCGAAAGCCACTCAAAGAATACGAATTAATGATTGTAAGGTTGTAGTGTAGTAATCGCTAATAGTGTAAGTTGGATAGAATTTGATTATTTAAGGGGACGGTTAACAAGAACTTGTTTACATTAGACTTGAAGGCTACCATAGTGCAGTCGGCTAGGAAGCAGGCCAATGGAACAGTGTTCCACAGTCGGGCAGTTCTAGGAAAGAAGCTGTGTTTGTGGAATCTGCGTTTAGATTTAGGCACAAATGGTGTTGGGGGAAATAGAGTGGGGGAAATAGTTGATAGTGGTTGTGGCAAATCGAGTGTTTTTTTGTGAAAGTTTGGCAAAGATTGGACCATAGATTCGAGCTCAGGCGAGTTTCTCAATGATTTATGTACTTTGATGCTTTATTCTCCCACATCACTGTAAGGTGTTACACATAAGCTTCCTATCGCCTGCACCTGGCTGAAGGACGTTAAACAAAAATGGAATTTTGAAAAACTAAAACTGAACACAATCATCATATTTGACAAAGAGAAAGATTTTCCTCCCTACGGACTTCTTCCTGTGATTCTACTTTCTGTATCCGTGTCTTTCGTTCTACTTTTACTTCTCTAATAGAGAGAAAGAAAGAAAGAGAGAAAGAGATGAGAGCGAGCATAGAACAAGAAGGGGAGAAGGAGCCAAAGAACATATATGAGAGCAGATTAAAGTAATCTCTTAGAAATGGATAATTTGTTGAGTAAATCGCAAATTGCAAATTCAAACAATTAAAATCGATTATTTCAAAATATTACTCAATCCCAAGAATAAGGAATATTTTAACATGTATTTTTCATATCTTGACAAGCTTCTGGGACTAACCTTTACTTCTGATCTGCAATGGAACACATACATCAAATCTGTTGCTAAGATCGCTGGGAAAATGGTTGGATCACTATCACTCCTGGAGGTATCTTGCTGCTGATGCAATCCTATATCTGTATAAGAGTCAGGTACGCCATAAAATGGAATACTGTTGCCACATCTGGGCAGGCGCTGCTTGACGCGCAGTATCCAGTTTGATAGAGTTCCAAACCAGCTTTGAAACCTAATAGGTGATGCCCTTTTCTCTTCCCTGCAACCTCTTTCCCACGTTCCCACAAAAGAAACATTGTGAGCCTGTCTCTACTATATCGTTATTTTCATAACACGTGCTCGACTGAACTCTAATCTATGATCCCCCTTGTCAAACTTAAAAAAAACACGATTAGCTACAATCATTATATAAAATTTCCCCTATTCACTATCTGTACCTAAATCTAAATGCCGATTCCATAAAAAAAGCTTATTTACCAAAACTGCCCACCTTTGGCACACTGTTCTGCTAGCCTGCTTCCCAGTTGAATACAACATGGTAGTCTTCAAATCCAATGTAAACAAGTTTTTGTTGAGCCGTCCACATCAATAATCAAATTCTGCCCAATTTACACCATTAACGATTACTACACTACCTCCTTACATTCATTAATCCTTATCCTCGAGTGGTCTTCAGACCTTGATAAGTGGTGACTAAAAGTAAAAAAAGATTAAAATATGAACACAGTTTCATTTTTCATTCAAGTAAAATAAAAACTTCCGAGGAAAAATATTTATATACGTCTTCATAAAAATGCAATTTGCAATCTCCTGTGATCCATTCGTGCTAAATAAAAAAAAAATAGGAGGCATTACTTTTGGAAAGTCTCGTAAGATTGAAATGCATGAAATAAAATAACATCGGAAGTTCAATATAAATCTATGTATTAACAAAGAAAACTATCAAACAACTTGAAAGAAATCTGATTGTTTTTTTTTATATTATCACTGGTGGGACATCACTTTATTGGTGGATATAATTCTTTTACTTCTAAAACATAATGCACGGTTCTTAGTCGATTCAATATTTGCTACTAAAGAAGATCAGAGTTGAACAAATGATCTCGGACAATTCCTTAATTCTTTATCACTTCTCTGCATGTCAGCATATGAAGAAGATATGTAATTTCGATACACACAGAAATCCAAAGAGAATTAATACATATCAGTTACTAAAAAATAATACATCTCATCATTTTTATTCTGGGCAACGCAGAGAAGAACAAATGCTCGCGATAAATTCATTAATTCTCCCCCGTTAACATCCATATTAACATATTAAAAAGATATGTAATATCGATAAAGTCTGAAGACAATAACCAAAACTAACGCTGTAATATTACACTTTTTGGTCTCGGACAACGTTAAATCGAGTAAATGGCCCTGGTAAAGTCGGCACATTACTTATTTTGTAAGCTTTACTATTTAGTGTGTGTGCCCACCCTAAACTTGCCCCCCTCCTAACAAAAACTTTAAAAATAATTAGTGATTATTCAGTGATTGATAAATTTCCGTCTGCTATGTCTGCAGGTGATCTTAGCAGGTGTCACTGCATGAAATCATTGAAATCTTATACGTTCGGCCAGGTGGGTGTCTGTGCCAGTCAACCGGATGTTGAGAAAAGAATCGCTGGACATCGAATTTTTAGATATTGAATAATATACTCCTAAAAGCATCAGTGCGCGCGAATGAACGTCAACAACATGTATGGATTGCTTAACACTAGTAAAATCCTAAACTATTTCATCCTTATGAATTATGGACTGCGTATTCTGAGCAATAGACTGAGTAACTTTTTTTTTTTGTTTTTGTTTTTTTACATAGGAGTCACCACTTATAAAGTTAGGCGGGTGTTTGTCATGAAAGATTGGCGAGGGGGGATTAGAGATTGGAGCTCAGACGAGCACTTGCCATGGAAATAACGATAAAACAAAGACAGGCTCACAACGTCCATTCTATGGGAAAGAGCTGTAGGGGAGAGAAAAAGGCATCCCCACTAAGCTACGATGTCTATTTTATACTCTGTCAAGGCAGGATAAGCTGCTTCTAGCAGCTCCTGCCCAGATGTGGCAACAACACTTCATCCTTGGACGGATT
The DNA here is from genome assembly GCF_053919585.1 of Euprymna scolopes. NCBI lineage: Eukaryota > Metazoa > Mollusca > Cephalopoda > Sepiida > Sepiolidae > Euprymna > Euprymna scolopes. The sequence continues at coordinate 37,180,633 of NC_136494.1, read as the reverse complement.
TGGCTTTTATATAGATAAAGAATTGCATTGTAAACTTTATGATTTAAGAGAGACACTAAAACAATACCATACCGCACAAATAAGTAAAACTTAATATATAGGTATGTTTTTGTTTTGAAAACATGATAGTCAAGGATTGCCTTTAATTACACAAGCGTTCCATATGCTTGCATCAGCGAGGCTTTATTTAAGCACATGCTATATCTCTGTTTATATAAATAAGGCATTTTTTTATATGTTAATATATTTGTATGTACAGAAGCTACCCTTAAACTAATTAACCGATCATTATGAATTTGTAAATGCAACTGCTCAGTGTTAGGGGTCTAAATAGGGGCAATATTTAGCTTACGTTTATACAAAAAAAATAAAAAGGGGGTGGAAATTCATATACCTCTGATAGGTATCAGACATCAATTAACAAATATTTCCCACTATTTAGTTGTTTTTTTAGTATGTTAGAATGAATAATATTAGCACAACCTCTCATTTGATATTAAAATATTCCAGATTTGTAGTCATTAGCCATAAATTAAGAAATATTCCCTTAATTTCAATTTCTAAAGCTTAAACCTTAAATTTTAGACATTTTCTATAATCAAAATTATGTAATGAATTTTGGTCAGATTTGGAGTGAGGATTCTAACGATGAGGTTTAGTAGCTTTATATCTTGATTTCAATATTTGTAGGAGGACATAAGTCACGTAAAGCTGTTTTGTTTGGAGAGCTAATTTACCCATCCTGGGACAAGTATTCGTTAAAAATATTTATAGTTTTTTATGTGTAATGTCAAAACACGATCGATGTGTATGCCACTCTATATGGCCTTTTATTTATTTATCATGTTATTGATGTCTTTGTACATATTATCTATCAACCTATATATTTCTTTAAGTTAGTCTTTCTTTTGATGCCGTTTGATTTTCACAAAGTATTCTACAACTTTTCATTCTCATTCAATCTGGTCAATCATTTTCATTGTTGTATATTGACGAACACTTATGTAAAAGAAATATATTATAATATTATTATGAATTAGTTGCAAAGAACAGTTTAGAGAGTTCGTAGTTTATGGAAACGTATTTCTTGAATTTATTAGTCAGTTGGGATTTTGTTCTTGATCTCAATCCGGGTTAGTTAATATAACATTTTTGGACACCCCATACATCCATAACTGCATCGCTTAATCTAAGATTTAACTTATTCACTCTTTGTAGCCATGTATTGTTTTTTAGTAATTGATAAATTTCCGTCTTCTGTGCCTGCAACACAGCAGAGGGAAATTTATTAATTACTAAATAAACAGTACATGGCTACAAAGAGTATATAAGTGAACCTTTGCAGATATCACTGCATGAACTCATAAAAATTTTATACTTTCAGTCCGATGGGTGTCTGTGCCAATCAACCGGATGTTATTTCTTCTGACCAAGTATTATTTCTGGTGTTCCGGATTCAATATTTAACATCAATACTTGAGTTACAAATCGAGATCAAGTTTCGTCCCACAACTTTAGAACAATATTTCTACTACTGACATTACTGATTTTATAGAAATCTCTCCAGACAAGACATGATGCCATTTGATGTACAAAAAGTAAGGAAAACGACATTTAAAGATTAAAAAAAACGAGCCAACGATTAGCCTTCTCCTGCTTTTTGCCAAAATATTTGAGTCCTTAATTAATCAAGCTCTAATCCATCACCTTACAGCTGTTAAACTCCTGACCGAAAATCAATATGGATTTAGGCAAGCCCGTTCCACAGCAGATATACTAACTGTAATCTCTGAACGTATATAGTGTTCACTGGACAAAACACGGGAGAGTAGAATGGTAGCCCTTGATATATCTAAGGCTTTTGACAGGGTATGGCATGATGGTCTTCTAAGGAAAATTAGATTATATGGTATCACTGGAAGAATACATAATGTAATTAAATACTTATTTAGTAAGAGAAAAATCCAGGTTGTCTTCGACGGTCGTACATCTAAACAATATGATATAAATGTGGGAGTACCTCAGGGGTTTATCCTCAAACCTTTATTATTCCTGATATTCATAAATGATCTCTCTGATAAAATTGTTTCTGAAATGGGTATATTTGCTGATGACACCACCTTCTATAACAGGCACGAGGGGAAAACAAATGAACACATATCTAAGAAAATGGCAGAAACACTAGATGATGACCTCCAATCTGTAGTGGAATGAAGACACAAATGAATGGTTACATTCGATGCTGCCAAGACTAAGCTTGTTTCCTTCAATAATTACAAGGAAGCTTCACTACCACCAATAGCAATGGCCACGAACACATTACCTGAAAGTATTTCCTTACAATTTCTTTCGCCTAACGTTTACAGGGAACATGAACTGGAATGGATACATTGAGAGCATTGCCAAGGCTGCTGCAAAGAAGGTGGGCTCTCTCTACCATGCTAGAAAGCTACTTACGCCTGAACGTATCCTGTACCTCTATAAGGCCACCATTCACCCATGTATGGAGTACTTTTGTCACATTTGGGCTAGTGCATCTGCTACTTGTCTCTAACTCCTTCACAGGGTTCAAGAGAGAGTTGCCAACCTGATAGATCCTGAACTGCCATCTAAGCTTCAGCCTCTGTCCATTGACGAAATGTTGCATCCCTCTGCCTGTTCTACAAGTATTTTAATGGTGAATGCTCTGACAAACTACAAGCACTTGTACCCCTCGACGTGAATACCCCTGCCAAACCCGACAAGCAGCTAAATCCCACCTCTTCACAGTAGAGATCCTTAGGTGTAAGAAAGCCTACTACTCCAATAGTTTCTTCCCCAGAACTGCTAGACTTTGAAACACCCTTCCAGGATTCTGCTTTCCCAACTGTACTGACATGCAGAAGTTCAAGAGTAATATGAATAGACATCTTGCTACACATCTCCCTTCATAATACCCCTGCAGCTTATGTCCCCGATAGTAGCCCCCTACTTCAAAGTGGCACTGTGCCTTGTTTGGGGTGAAAATTGAATTAATATATATATATATATATATATATATATATATATATATATATATATTATGTGGATAGATTTCAACCTCCAAAACAGCAATTCTTCTTGCATTATCAGAATATCACTCCAGGAATGTGAAAAATACAGAACAAAATAAGAAAAGTGAGAGTTAAGTGTAAACCAAAAATAAACTTAACATCACTTTCTACTGTCCATAGGTCCATAGAGATGGTTGTTGATTTCAAACTTTTCACTTGTCTTTTTGGTCAATAGAAAACAAAATCATCACATGAAACTCTATCAGTCTGCCATAAAAAATAGAAACCGATTCATATAATAAAAAATGGACATTAAATGTTACCGATTTTTTTCCCATTTAAAGCAGTAATATGAACGATATAAATTAAAGCTAACAGCCAGGATGGATATAAGCGTAAGGATTATACCGATACAGCAATGCTATAAATCTTTGACAGCAGTAAAAAAAAAAAAATGAAAGCACTCTGAGCGCTCAGACCTCCACCAAAGTCTAATAATTCTTCAACTTATGAGTTGACTTGTTTTGTGTTTTTGTCTCAATCTTTACAGCTTTATCTCTCTGGAAATCGTTAAGACATGACCTGAAGCCATTTGATGTAAGGAACTAACAGGAAAAAAGATGATTATTACCAAGACAGAACATGCCTACTATTGAAAGGATCAAGTCTGAAGATATGAGATAATCAGTCATCAGAAAGAGAGTTTCACACACCTGAAGTTTTGGGAAAGGAGCTAGTGAAATAGAAAGAAAATGCAATGAGGTATCAAAACAGCAACTTAATGAAAACCACTAGACCGACAATTTAAACCAGTTGGAAGACAGGAAGCAGGGAATAGATCAAACAGTTCTGAAGAATACATGACATGATAGTATTTATAGAAAAGACTGAGACTAGTAACGTCACGTTTGTGATGCCGATCAAATTACTGCAAGGATGAAAACCCTTGAGGCCAATCAAATTACTGACATATTACTGCATCAATCAAATTACTGACATATTACTGCATCAATCAAATTACTGACATATTACTGCATCAATCAAATTACTGACATATTAATGCACTAATCAAATTACTGACATATTAATGCATCAATCAAATTACTGACATATTAATGCATCAATCAAATTACTGACATATTAATGCATCAATCATATTACTGACATATTAATGCATCAATCATATTACTGACATATTAATGCATCAATCAAATTACTGACATATTACTGCATCAATCAAATTACTGACATATTAATGCATCAATCAAATTACTGACATATTAATGCATCAATCAAATTACTGACATATTAATGCATCAATCATATTACTGACATATTAATGCATCAATCATATTACTGACATATTAATGCATCAATCAAATTACTGACATATTAATGCATCAATCAAATTACTGACATATTAATGCATCAATCATATTACTGACATATTAATGCATCAATCAAATTACTGACATATTACTGCACTAATCAAATTACTGACATGTTACTGCATCAATCATATTACTGACATATTACTGCATCAATCATATTACTGACATATTAATGCATCAATCATATTACTGACATATTAATGCATCAATCATATTACTGACATATTAATGCACCAATCAAATTACTGACATGTTACTGCATCAATCATATTACTGACATATTACTGCACTAATCAAATTACTGACATGTTACTGCACTAATCAAATTACTGACATATTACTGCACTAATCAAATTACTGACATATTACTGCACTAATCAAATTACTGACATGTTACTGCACTAATCAAATTACTGACATATTACTGCACTAATCAAATTACTGACATATTACTGCACTAATCAAATTACTGACATATTACTGCACTAATCAAATTACTGACATGTTACTGCACTAATCAAATTACTGACATGTTACTGCACTAATCAAATTACTGACATATTACTGCACTAATCAAATTACTGACATATTACTGCACTAATCAAATTACTGACATATTACTGCACTAATCAAATTACTGACACGTTACTGCAAGGATGAGAAAGCTTGAGGCTATTCAAATTACCGACACATTACTGCCCCTTATCAAAAACCCTCATATAGGGCAGAAATTTACCTGCTTGCTAGTATATTTTGATCTGTTTTTAAATTCTGCAATTCTAGTCTGCTTTCGACATCGACATAACTTCAACTCATTGTAGTGCAGTGTTGATTCAGATATTTGTTGATTCAGATCTTTATGTGTGTGTCCTTATTTTCTTCAGCATATAATGTCTGTAATGTATTTGAAATGGTTATGCGTGTTGTTGCTTCTAATGAAATGGACATTTTTTCTCAGAATGGAAGAAAGTTGTCCATTTCAAATCTCTTTTGTTTCAGTGTTAATTTCTGTTGGTTCGGTGTCAATTTCGTGTGTGTAACTCCCTCCAAAAACCTTGTCTACAAAAGAATTTTTTTGTGGTTTAGTGAATTTATTTAATGCTTTGTGCAGGTGCTGTTAACCTTCTGTTTTATCACTGTGTTAAAAAAAAGAAAATTCTTCAACATGGAACAATTAGCCGAGTTTATAAAACCTATACAATTAGCACTGGCGGCCCAAAAAAGCCAGATGGAATTTTTACAAAAAGATCAGTTAAAACAAAATGAAGTATTATAAATAATATTAATGAAACAAGAAGGAAAAATGGATTGTCAGTTCACTCCGGAAAGAATTTCAAATTCCCTGACAATTTTTATATGAACCAACTAATGGCTTAACGTTTCCAGCATATTATCGTAGATACGAAAATATTTTTTCCAAACGATGTCAGACCTGGTCGGATGAAGAAAAAATTATTTTACTGTTGCAAAAACTGGGTTCCCATGAAAATACTAAGTATACCAATTTTATACTCCCAAGGAAACCCGAAGATGTTTCTTTTAAAGAAACTATAGAAATTTTATCGAACATTTTTGGGGAACGGGATAGCTAATTTTATACTTGTTATAGGTGTTTAAATATTTTGAAACAAGATGATGAAAAATGTTGACAAAATACAAAGGGTAAAGCAAGGTGACCACTATGTAAAAAAAAAAATGCTGCAAGACATGTGGAGAAAATAATCACTTCACAAAAGAGTGCTACTTCAAAAGCAAAATATGCTATAAGTGCGGGCGTAAAGGACACAAGTCAACAGTATGCAAAAAAGAGAAATACTGTAAGCCTGAAATAAAGACCATTGATTCTAAAAAAAGAATCCATGTATGGTAAAAAAAGGAAATATATTGAAGTTAGAATCAATGGCCGGAAAGTAAACTGTCTTTTTGATACCGGAAGTAATATATCCTTAATTGATGAAACAACATGGAAGAAAGTTGGTTCTCTAAAGCTGCAAAATACAAAGAAAATTGCCAGAGGAATGTCTGGAAATAGATTAAAATTTAAAGGTGAATTTTATACTAATGTGACCTTGAATGAAAAAAAACTAAAATGTATGTGATACCCGGAAAAAATTCTAATTTATTCTGTACAGGTTTGATGATACTTTTCAACTTATAGGAGAAACCAATAAACTCATTTTGCAAAAGAGTAAATTTGACAGGATCTGAAAGTCCCAAACTGCCAGCAAGCTTTGTTGGGGATTTGAAGAAGGATTTTAAAAATGTATTTTCTGAAGGTCTGGGTTGCTGCACTAAAACGGAAGTGAAATTTGAACTGAAAGATGAAGCGAAACCGGTGTTTAAACCCAAGAGGAAGGTTCCATATTCGGCATTAGAAACAATCGAGAAAGAATTAAATAGACTCAAAGAAATCGGAGTAATAAAAAAGTGGACTATTCTGAATGGGCATCACCCACAGTTTATGTGAAAAAGAAAAAAAAAAATCAGGGTATGTGGAGATTTTTCAACGGGACTGAATGATTGCTTATTCCCTTCCCTAAGGAAATATTTTCTAAGTTAAATGGAGAAAAAATTTTCACAAAAATTGACTTATCAGAAGCATATTTGCAGGTCAAAGTCCACGAAGATTGTTCTGACAAATTACTGACATATTACTGCACTAATCAAATTACTGACATATTACTGCATTCCCTAAAATGATTGCCGTTTGGGTTGAAAGTAGCACCAAATTGATTCCAACAAATTATGGATGGCATGCTAGCAGGCTTGGATATTGCAATAGCTTATTTAATTGACATTTTGATAAGAAGCAAAAATGTTGATGAATATAAAAACCATATTCGGAAGGTAAAATAGAAGACTACGGATTTAAAGTGGCTCTCGAAAAATGTAATCTTGGTATGGACAAGATTGAATATTTGGGACAAATAATTGATTGGAAAGGTAGAAGACCTAACCCAAATAGGACAGAGGCAATTAGAAACATGCCTAGACCAGACAATTTAGTGAAGTTACAGTCATTCTTGGGTCTAGCAAACTACTATAATTCTTATATCCTAAATAGGCACGAACTAAGAGCACCATTAAATAAATTATTGAAGAAGAATAAAAAATGGCTCTAGACAAAAGAATGTGAGGAAGCATTCCAAAACATTAAAAGATGTTTGTTATCGGATCTAGCGTTAGCACATTACGATTCGAAAAAGGATTTAATTGTAGTGGCAGATGCGAGCAAATATGGCTTAGGAGCGGTGTTTCTACACAGAATGGAAGATGGATCTACTAAACCAATTTCTCACGCCTTGAGGGTTTTATTACCCACTGAAAGAAAATACAGTCAGATCGAAAAAGAGGGTTTGGTGGTTGTGTATGCCGTGAGAAAGTTTCATATCTTCATTTGTGGAAGATCTTTTGTCTTGGAAACGGACCATAAATCATTACTATCGATTTTTGGTTCGAAAAAAGGGATTCCTACTCATATGGCAAATAGATTACAGAGATGGAGTATTATTTTGCTCAATTTCAAAATGAAACACCTAGCATCTAGTAAAATTGCACATGCAGATGGTTTGTCGAGATGGATTCCCAGTAAAACTGAATTTGAAGAAACTTATAGCAGCACTTAAAGAAGAAAATGAACAGATATATCAATAAATATTGTTAGGGAACTTCCTGTTACACTTGAGGAAATAAAGAAAGCAGCGAAAACAGATAAATATAAATATACAAGATAAAAAAACAAGTGGCACAAGACGAAAAGAATAGAAAAGGATTAAAAATATTTTCATTTTCTATGTGTGATGAAACTCTGATGTACGCAGACAGAGTGATAATACTGCAAGTATTACAAAAGAAAATCCTAAAAGAATTCCACATGGAACATCTTGAAGTCTCCAGAATGAAGGCCCTAATGAGAGGATTCACATACTGACCTGGAATGGATCAGGACATTGAGAAAATGGTGGAATTATGTAAAGGTTGCCAACTAGCCACGAGCCCCCCCCCCATACGGACGCAACCTTGGCCTAAAACAGATGTACCCTGGACACGCATCCATATCAATTACGCAGGACATCTGAAAGGATATTATTACCTAGTAATCATAGATATATGTCAAAATGGCCAGAATTTTTAAATACAAACACAGTCAAAGTGCTTGACAAGGTATTTAGTCGGTTCGGAGTTCCGAAAACAATTGTTAGTGATAATGGCACTATGTTCACAGGTCAAGAATACAAGCACTACTTTTAAGCACTGACCATTGAACACATTACAACACCAACTTTTAACCCTCGATCAAACGGACAAGTGGAAAGATTTGTCGATACTTTTAAACGAGCTTTAAAAAAGAATAACATCGGCACAGAAGAAAAAAGCATTAAAAAATTCTTAGCAATATATAGGATAACACCAAATCCAAATACAAATGCTAAATTATCCTCAACTGAAATTATGTTTGCCAGGAAGGTACGTGAGGTGTTCGACCGGTTAATCTCAAGAGAAAAGGTAAAAAACAAGTATCAAGGATAATGTAATGTACAAGACTTACAATGACGGGGATAAAGTTTTCTTCAAAAATTATCGGGCAGGGAAGAAGGCATAATCTCAAGAAGAATTGGGAGAACGGTTTACATTATAAAAGGGCAGACTTTTTTCCACAAAAAAAACATATTAACCAACTGAGACCCCGATGCATAGAAACAGTCAGAAACCAAAAGTTACCAATGGAAGTGCTATATGATACTTTCCACATACAACCTCCAAACAAGGAAGTACCAATAACTCAGAAATCCAGTTACTCTCTAAAAGTAAAAAATCGGCAAGCTCAAATGGTGAGGAGAAGTGGAAGGAAAAGAAAAAGGACAGAATTTTTTGGACAAAGTTTTATTCTATGGAAGAATTTAGCTTGGGAGGAAGGTAATGTAATGGGATAACCTAACATTCCTTCATAGATGAAATGAACTATGGATATATTGATCCTCTCATGTGACTGAGGCAGAAGGGAAAAAGACAGGAAGAGAATAAGAAAAGATGTCGAGTAACTCTTATGTCACCTGTATTCCCTTGTAAACAAACCCCTTTGTCTTTCACCCATAACCCCGTGTTTCTTGCTGTATTCTTATTTAAAGTAAGGATATAACAGTATTACATAACCGTTATCTTTCGTTAAGAAGATTTGTTTGTAACTTGTTTAAATGTTATGAATAAAAGACTGAAATTTTGAAGTTACTTTGTTTCTACCTTCAGCAGTCGACTGTGTTTCATTTCTTAAATCGATTAGAACAAATGGAAGGCTTGAAACAAAAAAGAATTTTACATTGTTTATTTTGTTTTTAATATAAGTTGCGTCCAACCATCTCTGCCTGTCAGTTGGTCTGTCACTCTTAAGTTTGAAATCTCTACAATCAGATCTGTTCGACTATTTGTCACACATCATTTTGAAATAGGATACTTGTACTTATTTACATATTCGAAGTGATATTCACCCGACCAATCCCCAGACCAGCAGCAAACGTAGATCTGTGGCCTAAAGCTACGTTTGATGTCAACTTTGATGATATGCAACCACGTCTTAAGTTGGACTCCCGAGCATTATCACTAACCTTGGAGTGGTTTTGGAGCTATTGTTTTGCAAATGAATTTTCCTGGGTTACAGTATGCAGCATGGCCAAATCAACACAGTCTCCTCTTTAAAAGAAATTGGTTGACGGTTATGATTCTGCAATCTGAGATAAAATAATGCCAGTGAACCTGAGAAATTTGGCAGAGATAGTATTGCTTAAAGATTTCTAGCCTCTTGAAATCTACAGCTCTCATCGACCAGGTTTCACAGCCGTAGAGAAGGATCGCCTGAACAAGCGCTTCTAAATAGGATGTCTGTCACTCAGCACAGAGGGATGGACGCATTCAAAGAATATCCAATCTCGTTTTTCTCTTTCTATTTTTTGGTACGAGCGGTTCCATCTACAGATCTCTGTAGGTTAATTTGCTTGCTACTTTTACCGTAAGAATTTGGACTAAACCAGTCTTCTTTGTAGGCCGTGAATCTGTTTTCTCTCGACCGAACAAAAGGTCTTATTAGATTATCCAAACTGTGTCTGGTTGTTATTCGTGCGCTAACATCTTATAATCAACACTTGCAGTGATTTGTGCAAAGAACGTGAACACAGGAAACATGGATGAATAACGATGAATTCTTGGTGCTGTCTTCACTTCAAAAATTCCGAAATAACAAGGCCACTTAATAACATTTAAAGCTTGTCGCTTTCTTTCGCAACTCTGCTTATTACTTTCATCTTCTATGAAACACGTATCGGTTGGCTTCTATTGAACTAAGTAAAGATTCAATTACAATAAAATGGAAGATTTTAAAGCATCATAAACTATTTGACTCATACTAGCCAAAATATGAAACTGTAGGATGAATAATTTATCTAGTATATATGAGTAAATATTTTACCCTTCTTCTCGAATGCCCTTTGGGCCTGGATAAGTGATAGCTTCCTAAATAAATAAAGTGAACTATTGAGTTTGCTGATTAATGATCGATTGAGATTGTTTCTTTTTGATATATGATATTGATTTATTACAAATGTATTTAAATATTACATTGGCATGGCTGGTAGCACCTTCAAAGAGAGATTCTCCAGCTATAAATGTTCTTTAATCACCCCAAAATATAAGAACAGTACATCACTCGCAACATACTATGGAAGTTTAAAAGAGAAAAACCTAACATCTGTTGTTAAAGCATATGCAAATCCCTCAACTCACTTTGCTATCTATGCTTAAGTGAAAAACTGTTAATTTCCAGGTTCAAGGACAGAGAAACGCTCCTTAATAATAAAAAAAAATAAAACCTCTATTAACTTCGGCCACTATAAATCGCACCTTCTTACCATTTTGATATCCTTCCATAATTTTGGGCTTTTTTTATTGTTATCTTCATTTTGCACTGCTATGAACTATATAGTTTATGGAATATTGCATGTTTTTTACGTGGTATAAGTAATATGGACTTTGTTACATACCTACTTTTTATTACTCTATACTATTATAACTTATTACTTAACCTCTTACCATTCTTTTTTAAATCTTACTATCTTTTATAACTTCCTTCTATTTATTACCCTTTTATTTTTCTTATTTTACCGTTATTTTTAACTCACATAACCACCAGTAAATAACCCCCCTAGCTTTTCTTAATATTCAATAATTCCTCAACCATGAATATTTACTATTATTTTTCCTGCTTATTAGCAGTACTAAATCTTTTAATCAATTTTTAATTTTAATTTGCCAGCATTTTTGAAACTCATATTTTCTAATTTTAATTTCTATCCTTATTGATTTACTATTATAAATTACATTTTTGTCATCATTATTTTTAACCCATACTTTATTTTATACTTTACCATTATATCCATGATTATATCGGGTTTATACTCTTACTTATTTGATAGCCCTTAACTTCCATTTTACTCCCATACTTATTACTCTATATTTTACTTTTTATCCTTAATTATGTAATTCTAATAATTAATTATTAATTGTCTTTATTTTTGCTTCTACTTAGTATTTAACATACGTTTATTACTTCATCAATTTTATTCATTTTTATAAACTGTCATTATGATTCTAGTCTACTTTCTAATATTAAAAAAAATGTTTTTACTTTAATATTCCTTGTCTTCATCTATCATTATACTCTGCTTTTTCTTTTAATATTTTCTGAATCATTAAGTTTAATTCTCTTAATTCTATTGTAATTATTATTATTATTATTATTATTATTATTATTATTATTATTATTATTATTATTATTATTATTACTATTATTATTATTACTATTATTATTATTATTATTATTATTATTATTATTATTATTATTATTATTATTATTATTATTATTATTAACATAATTGTTTTCTAACCATTACTGGTATATTTATTATTTTATTCTTTACTTTTAATTTTAATATTAAATTTAAAATTTTAAACTTCATCAAGGTAAATATTACTTATTTGTAGGTAGACCGGTCGAAATATAACTATTAACCTTTAAATTTTAAATATTGAATTTCATCGTGGAACATATTACTTATTTTAGCTAGACCGACGAAAATATAACTATTGATATTTACATACGGTCCTTCTATGCCTTATAAATAGTAATAGATATATTTCCATACTATGTGCACATAAATGTATGTGTCTGTATGCGCTCCCCTAATGTACATACACATATATGCGTGTGTGCGTATAATTAATGTTCTGTTTCCACCCCCTCTTTTAATTTAACCTCTTCCTTTCTCAATATTTTTCATTCATAACAAACCTCATGTTTTGACACCTCCCCCTCCTTCATCGACAACTCAATTGAGTTTAATCCTTCTTCCACTTCTTCTTGATGCTGTAATCCACACTGACCTTCTTTTGGATACATTCAGTGCACGCTTTTCTCTTCTTTTTCTTTTTTCTTTTTTCCCCTTTTCTTCTCTTGCCGTATATTCCTTCGTTCCTTTCAATGTCTAGAGTCTAAAATGTCACTTAACCCCCACCCCTTCCTGAATTTAACGTTTTATTTTATTTGTTTAAATATCTCCTTTATTCCTACATTGAAGAACCAGACTTCTTCACAGGAAAATGAGCTTTATTATGTCGCCTGAAGAAGGCGTGTGGTCTGGAGCGACCACTTGTCTGAAACATTAGCATGTTCAGTTTAGCGACTATGTACTATTTGTCTATATAAATAAAAATATTATATATATATATATATATATATATATATATATATATATATATATATATATATATATATATAATAAAGATGAGAATAATAGTCCGCAATAAATAAATAAATATAAACAATACTCATCTCAATAATGAATTCCAATTAAAATAATATAAAGACAGAGAAAGTCGACCGTATTTAGCAACATTTGTAAAAAAAGAAAAGTGCACCATGTGGAAATCGACCCAGCATAATTGTCCCTACACAAAGTTGTCTTCGAGAGAGAGAGAGAGAGAGAGAGAGAGAGAGAGAGAGAGAGAGAGAGAGAGAGAGAGAGAGAGAGAGAGAGAGATGGCTGTATTAGCAATATTAATAAACACAACTAAACTTAGTGAAATTGACGCAACATTTCCGAATAGGAAAATCAGCGTTATAGATAATCATTCTTGTTGTAAATTCGGAAAACAATTTTGTATTCCGATGATTTCTGTTTAAATAACTGAATGGTTCATTCAATTTATTGCGCACTAAATTCATCCTTGATGGCACGACTGATAACGATACACAATGGAATCGCAACTGTCGTCAATAATTCAATGCGGCTGCACATTCTCTTTATATCGCTTCATACATTTATTGTTGACAGTATTTTGCAATAAATTTTGATCATTGATGGGCTTTCGTGAAATAAATAATCAAGTGATATGAGGTCCGGTGAAGACAGGAGGGCGTTCAATTTTGTCTTTTCATAAAATGTATAAGTTCTCAGGGTTGAATCAGACTTTTTAATAGCGCCTACGTAAACACATTAATACACTAGTTCCGAACGTAAACAGTATTTAATAAGTGACCATTTGGGATGCATCAAGTGTTGCGTCCATCCTTTGGGTTCTTCGGACTACGGTTCTCATCTTGAGTTGTTATTTTCACAACTTTTCGGGCAATGTAATGTCCATCATCAACAACAACATAGTGACCATTATAACATTTGGAACATAACAGTTAGGTGTCAGGTGTCTAAATGTAGGCAATATTTAGTTTAACACAAAGTTTAGACAAGGTAACCACCCTCTTCATCATCATCACCACCACAATCAGGTTTATCTTATCAGACAAGGTATGGTATAAGGGTCTACTTCACAAGATTTCCAGCTACGGTATAACTGGAAATGTTTTCTCAATCATTAAATCATTTCTCTCCGATAGGCTCATAAGAGTAGTGGTAGATGGACAAAAATCGGAGGCCTGCCATATAAATGCTGGAGTCCCTCAAGGGTCAATCCTGGGCCCAACTCTCTTCCTGATCTACATCAATGACCTCCCTAAACACATACTTAAATCATTCGTTGACATCTATGCTGATGACACGACCATCTACGGCAACACATCAAAGGCTGTAAATTACAAAGTTCTCTCTGATTCTCTCTCCTCTGATCTCAAGCGCGTGTGGTTCAGTGGGGGAAGATGTGGCTGGTTACCTTTAATGCATCCAAAACCAAACTCCTATCCTTACATCATCAACGCTCTGATCCCCAGCTGGCATCAATTGTGATGGATGGCTCTCGTCTGGGTGAGGCCCCGTGTTTTGACAAGCTTCTGGGTTTGACCTTTACTCCTGATTTGAAATGGAACACGTACATCAAGTCTGTTGCTAAGGTCGCTGGAAATATGGTGGGATCCTTCTACCGCCCCAGAAGATATCTCACTACTGATGCAATTCTCTATCTATATAAAAGCCAAGTACGTCCAAGGATGGAATACTGCTGCCATATCTGGGCAGGAGCTGCTGAAACAGCCTATCCTTCCTTGACAGAGTACAAAATAGACTTCGTGGCTTAGTGGGGGATGCCCTTTTCTCTACCCTGCAACCTCTCTCCCTCAGAAGAGACGTTGCGAGCCTATCCTTGTTTTATCGTTATTCCCATGGCAGGTGCTCGTCTGAACTCCAATCTCTGGTCCCTCCTCGCCAATATTTCACGAAAAACACCGGTCTAGCTGAATCCACTGTGAAAAATTTCCCCCACTCTATATCTGTGCCTAAATCAAAACGCGGATTCCATGAACAGGGCTTCTTTCTTAGAACTGCATGCCTGTGAAACTCTGTTCCGTCTGCCTGCTTCCCTCCGGACTACAACTTGGATGTCTTCAAGTCCAATGTTAACAAATTCCTAATGAACCGCCCCCTTAATTAAACACTTCATCAAATCTCCACACTAACGTAATGTACTTGCAATAACCCTTATTCCTGAGTGGCTTCCGGGCCTTGATAGGTGGTGATCGCTATATAAAAAAAAAAAAAACAGAAAAAACTCGGGAATCTTTCTGTTAAACTTGAAAATCTGCACAGAATTTCGAATGGAATCTTTTATTTAATCCGCAAGAGTAGTATGCTGTCGTTCCGGCAGCCATGACTAGGTAGAAGTCTTAAGTAATATAGAATTGTATTTTGAGTGTTGGCCGGAATTACATGAAACGAAACATTGCGAAATTAACATTCAAGATGAAAACAGTAGCCTAAAGAATCAAAATCACACAAATTGTCAATCCTCATATCAAAAATTCAGAAAATTTCTCAGCAATGTTTCCCGTCGTCTTGGATTTCTTGTTACTGTCGGTTCAGGAGAGGGGTGAATGCAAATTGTGCGACCCTTGCTTTATCCTCTTTGCGGGTAATCTAACATGGTATAGTCATTGAGACTTAACAGAGCTTTGCTACTAGTCTGAATAAAAATAGATAGTGAGACAGGTCCCAGAGTTCCCTGAGGAAAAAAAAATGGACGAACATAAGAAACTTCTGCCCCCAACCCTGAACTTCATGTTACTTTGTTTATTTCTCCATGATTGGAGAGATTAAACCTTTCAAGCATATCATTTTTCCAAAACAACAAATAGAAAAATTGTCATAAATTATCATGAATTTTGTTTTTGACTACTTATACTTGTTTTTGTGATCGTCAGGGACATTGAGAAATATATTTACTTCCATTAACTCGTTATGTGCCCGAGGTTAAAAAATAAGTTACACAGAATTTGTATCATATGGATTCGTCGGGCTACTTTTCTCATCTTCAGTGTTGTTTTCACAATGTTTCAGTCGATGCAACCTCTGACCTATACGTGAATCTTTCTGTCGAATTCGGGAATTTGCATGGAATTCCGGATTTCGACAGAAAGATTCCCGAGTTCGACAAGATACATCTGAAGCGGGTCGAAGGTTACATCGACTGAAACTTTGTGAAAATAATACGCAAGATCTGAAGAATCGAAATAATACAAAAAATCCTAATCTCAAAAATTCAGAAACGTAAGTTGCACAGAATTTTAGTAAAACATGCACAAAAGGATTAACTTTAAATTTATAAAGAAAATAAAGTAAAATATTATATCTGCTATTTACGGCTGTTATAAACTTCACGATAATCTCCACAGTCCTGTTGTTCTTAAACTATGCGGATTATCATAAAAATAGGTAATGTAGTGTTTCTTTTACAAATCTTGAATGTATAAACTACATGAAAATATTAAAATCATTTAGATTTCTTGTGCTGCTGCCTTCATCCTGAGTTTTATGCTCGCGCCATTTTGTCCATTGGTATATTGGCCCATGATATGAAAGAATGCATCCTTGTTATTAAGGAACTTCCAAAGAAATTAACTGACACGTGAGAACTAATCAGACTTAGTTCATTCCATTAATCATCCTCAATCCTTTCACGGGGTTCTGCATTTTCCATCTAGCTACTATTCCATATGATTAATCTTCATCCTCGAGTGACTTCTGACCTTAATGAGTGGTGACGCTTTAATATGAAAAAAGATCTAAAACGTCACGAGACGTGGAATGAAAGCAATCTATCACACCGAGTTAAATAAAATGTTAGATTAAAAATTCTTGAAAGTATGTTGTTTCAATATTTTTTGGCATAATAACAGGGTATGATTACTAGGGCTGGGACAACAGCATATTCTTATCGTTGTTTTGACTCTCGAGTATATATCCGACAGAGTTGGACACAGTTAGTCGACCGAGAACCACATCATTCTATATAAAAGCATATAAGATACTAACAATGAAAAGAATATGCTGTTGTCCTAGTCCTAATAATTACAAAGATTTGGACAATTATATTTATAGGCATGAGTAATAGGAACAAACCAATAAGGCACCAGAATCGTTGTACAATTACTTCTGAATCTTTTTGAAGTTTTCTGTCATTCCTTATCATCTTGACACGGGAAGGGAACTATGCTCTGCTGACTGTGCCTGGATTAATATTACCATTATTTACCTGGAATTCTTTACAATTCTCAGACCGGTTTAATGCTGACATTTTTGCTTGGAACAACTGCATTTAATATTAGCAATTGGAAAATTTTCTTTTCTCTATTATTTTGTTTTGAAATCGCTTTTTTTTAAATTATTTTTCGACTAGCTAGATGCTTGCCGTTGCCCGGTCGCACAATGTGCTTAAACATGATATTTTAATTTATGCAGATTGCGTATGTACTATTATAGAATCAATCCTCTATTTAATATTATATATTACGAGGAATAATTTACTCGGTCGACTAAAATAAATAAATAAATAAATAAAAATAATAATAATAATAAAATAATAATGATAATAATAATAATAATAATAATAATAATAATAATAATAATAATAATAATAATAAAATAATAATGATAATGTCGTTCGTCAAATTCCGTTTGTGTTTGTTTACAATATCACGTCAGCTGATATTTGGGCTTGACGATTTTAAAAATAGTCTTTCTTTTCTTATAGAAGAAGAATTTTTACAGTTGAATATTTTATATTACACCGGCCGAGGCTACACCGGTGTAACGTAAAATATCCCCTTGTAAAAATTCTTTTTTTATCTATAAGAGAGGAAACATTATTTTAAAGATCGAAATTTTTCTATTTTCGATATTTATGGGACGAATTTGTAAAAAACATATCTAAGAACACTGCCAGACATATAAATTTCCTTTGTGTGAAATTTGCAAAAGTTAGGCTCAGCCGTTTCGGAACCTATGAGGAAGAAACTCATACACACAAGGTGGCTTTTATATAATAGTAGATAGAGATAGAGATGACAAAAATGGCTCTCAACTCAAGATATATTGGTTACAAAAGAAAAAGAAGATCTGAGATTACAATGGCCGAAACGGTGTGAACATAAAAATAACAAAGATGAGGACAACAGTCCAATGCGTGTAAATAAGTAACTGAACAACAGAACTACATCTAAAAACTGATTGTTACATTTATAAAAATAAAAAGTAGTTCATCATAGAATCGAATGTTATGTATTAAGAACAGATAAAATCGAACGTGTCAAAGACAACCTTGGCAAGTGGTTGTCTGTCGAGGTTGGAAGATTAAGTTTGTACAAATGTGTGAGGGGTAAAAGTGGAAGGACGAATCATGTGAGAAATGACGGCATCAATAAAGTTTGGACATATTTTTGTAGAACTCGACTGTGAGCAAGTCGAACATGATGTATAATATGGGTTCTTAAGATGAGTAGTCGAAGCAAACCAGTTGTGCATCGCCCCACCGTGCAAAATAAAAGTTATTCTTATTTACTTGCCCCCCCCCCTCTCCATGAAAGCACAGGCACAAGATCGGGCTTTACTGCGAGGGAAAATCCAGCTCTCCAAAAAGTTATACTCAAGGTTGAGACAAAAATATAAATTGCCTCAGTTTGGAAAGATTTCTCCTTCACTGACCGAGAACAGAAAAGATTAAGTGTACTACTATTAGAACAGATGCTACACTCTGTTCATACCAATAAAGATAGTTATCATAATCATTTATTTGCGTTAATTGATTAAAATTAACAACTGGGGAAGTTTCCTTTTAGTGCCAACATCTCTCTCCCACTACCGTAGTCATCATCATCATCATCATCATCATCATCATCATCATCATCATCATCATCATCTCCTCCTCCTGCACCAGCTCCTTCACAGACCAACCACCACTGAAGAGGTGAAATCCCAAAATAGAACTGCTGGTCAACCACAATGATATTATCATGGTTGTTTAGCAGATCTGCTTTCGAATTTCATCTCTTAATTAAAGAAAATGCCATGAAGCAGCATCCCAACGGTCATTATTCGGAAATTTGGAACATAACTTCTAGATGTTGGGAGTCTAAACGTATTTAGTTTAACACAAAGTTCTAGACAAGATAACAATCCTCCTTGTCCTCCTCCTCCTCCTCCTCCTCCTTCTCCTCCTCCTCCTCCTCCTCATCATCATCATGATCATCATCATCATGATGATCATCCTCATCATCATCATCATCCTCATCATCATCAGCATCGTCGTCATCATCATCAGCATCGCCGTCGTCATCATCGTCGTCGTCATCGCCATCATCATCATCATCATCATCATCATCATCATCATCATCACAACAACTATCATCACAACAATCATCATAATAATAATAGTAATCATCATCACCACCACCACCACCACCACCACCACCACCACCATCATCCTTCTTTTCGCGGCATCAATCAGGTCAAATCCAAATGCAAAGTCACTATACAACCAACGATGATGTATAACACAAACTTTTTTGTTTAAAAAAAAAAGATATAAAAAAGAGAATTGTGATGCAATTACGTGCACGCCATTGGGGATGTTGCACAAACACCTCGGAGGATGTTGATCGAGTCAGTTGTCAACTCTGATCTGTTTGCAGATTTATTTAGCTTTCAATGCCAACAAAGCCGGAATGAAGTGAAGCAAGAAATGGAGAAGGTGAAATGTCAAAAAACTGGCCGCAAACAATGGGAAGAGGTTTTGCTTGTTTGGAAATCAAACTTATAATTTTCACTGAATAATGAGAAGAATCCATAAATATTCGACGTCAGTAAAGTTGTATTTTGAATTGAAAAATTTTAGTATTCTAGTATTTTTTCTTTTTGTTGTTGTTTTTTTTCTGCTCTCTCTTTTTTTTTTTTTTTGGTCTATTTGAATTTATGGCAAATCAACACTTTGTATATGATTAGTTGAATGTAATGTGGTATGTTGCATATCACTAAAGGGAAATTACACCTTTCGAACCATATTAGAGGTCAATTTTCTATGAGGGTTATAATGTTCCCTACTGAGCCAAGAAACTGAATTTTAATTATAGGTTGAATAATATCCCCACCCTTAAATAGTACTTAATGCTTACTTGCAAAACACTCAAAATTATAAAGTGAGTGTCAAGGGTAAGTGAAGTAATCTTGTTATTGTAGTGAATGAAAAGGAAGAAACCTTTGGGTCGTCCTTAACTATAGTTGATGTCTTTTATTTTTCCATTTCTATAGTCCATACATTTCCGTGGACTCAACCAATTTTGTTTATACTCAGAATTCAAAACAATATTATGGTCACAAAATCACTTATAAACTTTAATTCGATAAATTATTTAATTATCAAATGA
The DNA here is from genome assembly GCF_053919585.1 of Euprymna scolopes. NCBI lineage: Eukaryota > Metazoa > Mollusca > Cephalopoda > Sepiida > Sepiolidae > Euprymna > Euprymna scolopes. The sequence continues at coordinate 37,160,021 of NC_136494.1, read as the reverse complement.
TAACGTAATGATGTAACTTTAAAATTACTATATAAAAATAAGAATTTGGTAAAAGAAAAAAAATAGTTAAAAAACACAAATGAAAGTACAGATACTCCCGGCTCGATACAGCTAGTATAGTGTTACATCTACAAATAGATATTACAATATCTTTTAAAAATCGGAACTGATAATTGTATTGGAATCAGAAATTTAATATGGAATCTGAATCGGAATCGGTATCGGAATCGGGAAAAATACGGGAATTATCCCATTACTACTAGCAACCAATTAGAATCCAGATGGTGGACTTGTCCGTCTAAGCATAATGTAACATCCAATTTTCTAAGCTTTTAATCTCAATTTTCTAGCTGAGCTCATTTGATCAAATAACTTAGCAAAGACCACTAAATTCAATATGGAGCTATGAACATAACCTCTATTAATTTGTGAGGCGTTTGTCTTTTTTTCTGGAATACATGGACATCTGAGCAATAGCCATGTTCAAGGTGTTAGTTATTGAGGTCTAGTCTTGCCATGCTTATACGAATACATCAGAATGACAGATATTATGCTTGAGAGATTAAAGTGCACCACCTTTAGTCAGTAAATTTGTTAGGTGTGCGTCGGTCACTATGTGATATTGATCACGGATGTGCAGATCAGACAGAGGATGTTCACAAATGGTAAAAAATATTGCAGTTCAGAGCTGTAATCCTGAAGATGACAAGGTAGTTCTGTAGTTTTTGAGATTTGCTCTGTGACATAGGGGAAAATGTGAGGCGTTGATCTCTGAGTGAATAAAGTATATTTAAAAGTGATTACTGAGCATTCAAGCAAAAATTTATGCGTAAAAGATTTTATGATAAATCTAAAGAGTGTTTCACTCATCTCTATCTCTATCTCTACTAATATATAAAAGTCACTTTGTGTGTGCGTGTTTGTGTGTGTTTGTGTGTGTTTGTGTGTGTGTGTTTGTGTGTGTTTGTGTGTTTGTGTGTGTGTGTATTTGTGTGTGTTTGTGTGTGTGTGTGTTTGTGTGTGTTTGTGTGTGTGTGTTTGTGTGTGTGTGTGTGTTTGTGTGTGTGTGTGTGTTTGTGTGTGTGTTTGTGTGTGTGGGTGTGTTTGTGTGTGTGTGTTTGTGTGTGTGTGTGTTTGTGTGTGTTTGTGTGTGTGTGTGTTTGTTTGTGTGTGTGTGTTTGTGTGTGTGTGTTTGTGTGTGTGTGTGTGTGTTTGTGTGTGTTTGTGTGTGTTTGTGTGTTTGTGTGTGTGTTTGTGTTTGTGTGTGTGCGTGTGTTTGTTTGTTTGTGTGTGTGTGTGTTTGTGTGTGTGTGTGTGTGTTTGTGTGTGTGTGTGTGTTTGTGCATGTACGTGTGTTTGTTTGTGTGTGTGTGTGTTTGTGTGTGTGCGTGTGTGTGTGTTTGTGTGTGTGTGTGTGTGTTTGTGCGTGTGTGTGTGTTTGTGTGTGTTTGTGTGTGTGTGTGTGTGTGTGTTTGTGTGTGTTTTGTGTGTTTGTGTGTGTTTTTGTGTGTTTGTGTGTGTGTTTGTGTGTGTGTTTGTGTGTGTGTGTTTGTGTGTGTGTGTGTGTGTTTGTATGAATTCTCGCCTCATAAGTACTCAAACGATTGAGCTTATCGTTTGCAAATTCTACACAAAAGTAATTTATATTTCTGGTAGTGTTCTTAGATATGTTTCGTACAGAAATTCATCCGATGAGTATCGGAAATTGAAAAAATCCGATCCTAAAAATAGAAAATAGAAAAATTTTTACAGGGGAATTTTTATGTGTTACACCGGCAAAGGAAGATAGTTGAATATAAATCTTACCAACTGACTTCTTCTTAAAAAAAAACAAAACAAAAAAAACAAAAAAACCCCAGAATTATTGACTTCTGGAGATTTAGATCGGTGGTAGAGCATTCGACTACAGATCGAATGATTTCCTGTTCAAGGTTGGGTGTATCTCACCATTTTATTTTATTTTATTTCTTATTAATGAATTCAATTTATGCTAAAAGAAGAGGTACCATTTAAAATCACTAAAAATTATTTTTTCCTTTGCCCATTTTAAAACTAAGCATTAATCAGAAGTGACTTTTCCATAGCATTCATCGTCAAACCTAAATATCAGCTGACGCAATATTGTAAACACAGATGGAATTTGATGAACGACATTATCATTATTATTTAAAAAAAAAATTTCTGTTTTTTTTTTTTTTGTGAATTAGTCCAGTGGGCAAATTATTCCTCTTAATATATAATAATCAACAGAGGATTGATTCTATAATAATACATATACAATCTGCATAAATTAAAATATCATGTTTAAGCGTATTGTACGACCAGGCAACGCCGGGTGTCCAGCTAGTCTTATCTACAATGATGTAGAATTTATTTTGCTAATGTTGAAAAGTTTAGCAAAGCACCATACAATGCGGAAGAAATAGCGCATCCAGAAAATGTATAAAGATCTGAAAATTATGCACTAAAGCAAAATAAAGTTTAAAAAAGAAACACTTCATCTTCTGCAGACAGTTTAGTTTCCTTAGTTTCTTTCGTCTTTGCTTTCTGGCCAATTCTGGTTGTAATCTTTTTTCGTAGCTTCCAGGCAACTTTTGCAACTCAAAACAATTATCATAACTTAAATCTGATGATGTGTTGATCTTTACATCGAAACCAATGGATTCAAATCAATTAGTTAATGAAGATCATTACTGGAAATCTGGCCTGAAATTAATTTTGGATAAATGAGTGGTAACAGTCGGTAATTAAGGAGCAACATGTTGGAGATGTTGTCCATGTGTTAAATGCAAGCTAATGTGCAATCATTAATTAGAAGCTGTCAGATTATTGCACATTATGCAGTCTCTCTTTTCAGCAATTTTTGAACCTTGCAGGTCACGTGTCCTTCTCGGCGATGCCCCAGATAATAAGATTTCCATAAACAAATTAAAAAGAATTTAATTCCTGCCGAGTTGATTGATCTGGATCTAATTGCTTTTATTCAGTGCAATTTCATCAAATTTAAATAAATATTTAGAAAATCTCCGGTCAAATACGGTGTGTGTGTGTGTGTGTGTGTGTGTGTGTGTGTGTGTGTGTGTGTGTGTGTGTGTGTGTGTGTGCATGTATAAATACAAATAAGCAAGATTTGTAAGATTTAAAAAGTAAAAAACAAACAATTAAAACAATTAATTAACTGTTAATTAATTGTTAATTAAAAAGAAAAATATATTAAATTAAAGTTTCAAAATACTATTTTGAATGTCTTAAAATGGAGTACTGTTGCTCTTTTCTTCCTTGACAGAGTACAAATTCGATCACGAATTTAGTGGAAAATTTCCTCTGCTCTTCCATATATTCTCTGTCTCACAGAGGAGAGTTTACTAGTCTTTCTCTAGTCTATCATTATTTTTATTGTAGGCATATTTAAAAAAAATTCAAATTCAGGGAATCTTGCTTATTTGGTGTCTAATGAATATGCATCAAATTTTAATGCAAATCCGACATTTTCGGAAGATTCTGCTCATATTATGGCCCGAAAACACTTTAAAACGATTTAAAAAAGCTGAAATTTGGGGAATATTGATTAATTGGTGTTAATATCTAATGTTAAAATTTAATAAAAATCAGAGTTATCTGAATTTTAATGAAGATGTTCCACCTTTTTGAAGAAGTATCTAAATTAAACTAAATAAATCTCACATTACAACACTTTATACCTAGCAACTTTGTTCCAAAATTAATAATGATCGGTTAATTAGTTTAAGAGTTAATAGTGTTAATTCAAATAAATGAACATATTCATGTAGCTAACTTTATAGAAATAGAGAGAGTGACTTAAGATTTCATAGTATCCAATATTTGATATCAAACATTATTGGATTGACATAATGGATAATGTCACAGAGAAAGAAATTTAGTTGAGTTAAAATATTTGTCGATCAATTATATTTATTTATAAACTGATTTCTAACTTGCTTATCTCAAACATAATGACAGAGCAGTTTATAGTTTATAGCTTCTTGTTCATCAACAAACTGAGAGAGAGAGAGAGAGAGAGAGGGGGGAGAGAGAGAGAAAGAGAGAAAGAGAGAGAGAGAATTTAGTTGTGTAAGTTTGGTTGCTGTGTGGCTCTCTTCTCTTTTCTGTTGTTTATTTTTCTCTTATATAGTCATGAATCGACATTCTTGGAATTGTAAATATTAAGATTTTACATTAATTTTTTTCTATTTTGCATTGCACAATTCATAAATTCCAACGTTGAAATGTAGCAGTTCTTTGTTTTCGTTTAAATTATAACTCCGGTAATTTTTATGAGACACAATAATGTAGATCAAAATCCATCTGCTTTCAAATATGCGTCACTATGTCTCCATATTTAACATTAGAACTTCTACCAAGTCATGGCTGCTGGGAACGAAATAGCAATAGATTAAATAAATGGTTCTATTCGAAATTCTATGTAGATTGCAGAGTTTGACAAAAAGATCGCTGAGTTGGACAAGATACATATGAAGTAAGTTGGTTACATTGACTGAAATGTTGTGAAAATAACACCCAAGATGAGAACAGTAGTCTGATCAATTCAAATAATACAAATACACTATGTTAAAATTTCAGTTACTCGTCTTTATGTTAAATTAGCCAGGCTACACAGCATTGCTCCAGGGTTAAAGAAAGCTACATAGAAGATGTTAAATGTGTTAAGTTTCTCAACCCCTCTAAAAAATCCTTCTTTTATGTAAAGAGTGGAAAAAAAGTAAGCAGGCTGCCAGAGCTCTACTAAAAGTGCTGAATAAAATTAAGGATGCCTCCAAAGCTCTACTAAAGCTAAGTTTCTCACACCCCTTTCTTTGTAGAGAAATTAAAATAGTTAATAAATGATAAATTAAATTCGGAGTCTTTCAATCATATTTAATTCTTAATGACATATAAATCTTTTTTTTCTAAATTTAGATATTATTTTTCTGGGTTTATGTTAATTAAAAAAATACCGAATTTGCATAGGTTTATTATTTTATTATTGGAATCCTTTCAGATGAGTAATTTTTATATTTATTTATTTATTTATTTATTTGCGGACTGTTATCCTCATCTTCATATTTCTTGTTTGACAACATTTTGGTCAACTATTCCTCTGGCCGTGGCTAACCGTGACGGAATAGGAATGCTGAGTCTCTTGACTGTATCCTCAGTATTTACTGCCTTCCATAGTTGTTGTTGTCTCACCACTTCAGGACCCGTGGCGCAGTTAATATAGGTGTTGAATCTTTCTGGTTCCAGGCGAGCATTGTCTGAAGATAGCGGTTTCAATTCTACCCAAAATCGGCCAGAGGGTTAGTTGGCTAAAACATGGTGAGACGACAACTATGGAAAGCAGTAATAACTGCACATTCATTTAAGAGACTCAACATTCCTATCCCGTTGTAGTTAACCACCTGATGAAGGCCACAGGAATAGTTGGCCGAAACGTCATGAAACAACAACTCTGAAGATGAGGATAAGTTTGCAAATAAATAAATAAATTTACAAAGGTTTGTTTTGCATTTTTTAAGTTTTAGATATACAAATATCCAAACACACAAACAACTACTCTTTATGTAATAAAGATCGTGACCATAATGTTTTTTATCTATATTTTGTAATATATAACATTGCTAAAATTATTCTGGCTAAAAAAGAATTAAATCTTCCATTAAGGATAAAATGAAAGTTAAAAACAAAACATTGGTAAACAACTTTTCTATCTTTGTCTGTCTGCAGATTTTAAGGAAAAACACTTTTTTTTTGCCCATTATGAGATTATTTCTTAATGTTTGTCAGCCTTCCAAAACGTAGTGTGGCATATCGTAAGGACATAGCCGACAAGATTAACAGGTGATTATGGAAACTTCTCTTGGACGTTTCATCCACTCAATATTATGGAAAATATTTGAGAAAACAGTAAATATGTTTATTTTTTATTTTTCATAAGAAAAGTAAATTCTTGCTCTTCTGTGTTCTACTGTAAAAAAAATGCACTCTGAAAATGCTCCAACATTCTACAAATAAATTGATTTCCGATAAATGCCCAACGCTGCATTTTGCTAATGCAAATCTGTGTCAGATGTCGAAAGTATTGCATGTTGAAAGTGCAACCGACCATGTCCAAATATATGAGAACTGAAGTCGAAGATAACATATGGATATAGTCTTTGACAGCTCCATAAACATGGCAAAAGAATTGAACCAAATAATTGTAGAATATGAGTACCATAACTAAAAGCTTTAAAATCGACTAAGAAAAAATTTAACAGCAGAAGATCATTCTATACTTTCATCACAGAAATAATACATATAAACTAGCAGACCACCCGGTGTTGCCCGGTCGCAAAATACATCTATTATTTTTTAGAATACCTTATTGATGCTTTTTTATTTTAGGGTTCAAGTATTTTTGCTTTTTTAACTCTTAAACCTTTCACAAAGTTCAATTCGAATTTTTCCAGTGACTGTAACTGTAGTGGGCAAATCCTAGTTTTAATTTTGTACATTTTGCAGTCATTTATATTCCTGTTTTCTTCTGTAATATTTCCATCTGGATCCTCTTTGTGTGTGGCGATGCTGTTTTTTTTTTTTTTTTTTTTTTTTTTTTTACACAGTGATCACCACTTATCAAGGCCCGGAAGCCACTCAAGGATAAGGGTTATTGCAAGTACATTAATTTAGTGAGGAGATTTGATGAAGTGTTTACTTAAGGGGGTGGTTCATTAGGAATTTGTTAACATTGGACTTGAAGACATCCAAGTTGTAGTCCGGAGGGAAGCAGGCAGACGGAACAGAGTTCCACAGACGTGCAGTTCTAGGAAAGAAGCTTTGTTCATGGAATCCGCGTTTTGATTTAGGCACAGATAAAGAGTGGGGGAAATTTTTCACAGTGGATTCAGCTAGATGGGTGTTTTTCGTGAAAGATTGGCGAGGGGGGACCAGAGATTGGAATTCAGACGAGCATCTGCCATGGAAATAACGATAAAACAAGGACAGGCTCGCAACGTCTCTTCTGTGGGAGAGAGGTTGCAGGGTAGAGAAAAGGGCATCCCCCACTAAGCCACAAAGTCTATTTTGTACTCTGTCAAGGCAGGATAGGCTGTTTTTAGCAGCTCCTGCCCAGATATGGCAACAGTATTCCATCCTTGGACGTACTTGGCTTTTATATATCTTATCCTCTTCATTTTTATTGTTCTAGTGGTAGACCCTCCATCTGATTCTTTTAATAAATTCAGTCACTACCTAGATCATGTTCATTAGGTAAAACCTTATGTCTTGATATTGCTATGTTCTTTGGTGAAAATGTGATTTCCTCCTTCGAGAACATTTTGTGTTTTTAAAGCTCTCTTTAAGCAGCAGTTTTATCTCATTAATATTTTTAACCAAAAATTTTAAGTTTTTTAAGCTCGGATAATTTTTTCCTCCTCTTTTTTTTATTTATTTATTTTTTTTTATAGAGGTGACCGACTTCATTTTTTGTGAAGGTGTCGAATATATTTATGACTTTATTTGAACACACACTCGCTTGGAGTGCTTTTTCTATTTATATTCTTAGGTGTTGGCTTCATTTACTCTTAATTATTTTTCTCATCTACTGTTATCCCAAAGGAAAGTTTTAATCTGCATATATGGTTGGTTGTTAATTCACTTCTACAGTTTAATATATTTTGAAAATCCTTTAAGTTAAGAAGTTAAAATTTTTCATTCAGGGTTCCTTTAAATTTCTACATGTAATGCCCTGCCATATTATTTTCCATTTGATTTTTGTGTGTGCCTTTCTTTGAGCTGCCAGTATTGAATCACCAGTGCTGTTTTTATTTGACGTTTTTTTATTATTGAATTTGGAATCAGAACTAGAAACCCTTAAGGAGAAAAAAATACTCCACTAGATTGCAAAGTTGGTTTTGTACGCTTTCAAGACAAGAAAGGGTTCTCTGTGCGGCACCTCTCCAGATGTGGCAAAAGTACTCGATCTTTTAACGTATTTGACTCTCATACAGGTAAAAAATTGCATCATGCTTAAGCTAACTTTTGGAGCAGTATTAAACCCTGTGTATCGCTTTATTTCAGGTCAATATTTTTTAAATTTTGAAATTGCTATGAAACGCAGAGAAGTGAAATTTGGTACACTGGAAGAGCATAACATGGTGCCTTGTTTCTTTGATTTTTGTGGAATTTGAACAAATATTTTAAAAATGATGCTAATTTTTCTATTTTCTGGTAATTTTAAGTGTGTATCATTTTATTGCAAGTGTTTAAAAATGTATATTTTCAGTAATAAAACAATATTCTAACTTCATATTTCTATTTATATGAAATAATGAACATATCCAGTAACAATATTAACCAAAAACAAGAACGAATTTAACATTTTGTTTAAGGAAATATTTAAAATCACCAGGAAATAGAAAAATTAGTATAATTTTCAAAATATTTGTTCAAATTCCACAAAAATCAGGGAAATAAGGCACCTTGTTATGTTCTTCGATTGTATTAAATTTCACTTCTCTGAGTTTCATAGCAATTTCAAAATTTAAAAATATTGACCTGCAATAAACAGATACACCAGATTTATGATTTAACCATTTGTGTAACAACGGATCTCATACAAGTAATCACTTAGCCTTTTTCCTATTGCACTATTGCAAGGTTGGAAGAGAAAAAAAAACCCAGAAAGATCTTGATCTATAATACTCTTCATCATAGATGATTGTGTCATCTGCATAAATATCGATGAATGATTTTATAATATGGTTTGGATGACCATTAATAAAGATCAGGAAGACAGTTGGATCTTTGGGGTATGCCGACATTTATACTATAATGCTTCAAACTTCCATCCACCAACGACTGCTTTTATAAACCTATCAAAGTAAAAGGATTTGATGATTGGGAGGACACTTCCAGATATTCCAAATTTTCAAGAGCTATCACCTTAAAAATTAATCTTGTGAAGTAGACCTATCAAAATCCTTTAATATATTAGGAGCTATTGCTCTAGAAGCGGATCTCCCGCCTGTAGATTCACTGATTCTGTGTGATATTACAGTAAGCACATCAGTTGTTGATATTGCAGAACGAAATCCATATTGCTTGTCATTGTGCAGGCTGTTTCTGCTGAGATGATTGACGACTTGTTGGTTGTAAAGCAGTTGAGGAACCAGGTTCAGTTCAAAGGGAAACGAAACCATGGGATGAATGGACACACGAAAAAGCGGAATGAATAAAGACCTGGCCAGAGATAGGTTAGTTTAGAAGCCAGTTTCTTAAAGCTGTCTAGTACGTGACAGCAAACAAACGAAAACAATGAACGTTAAACTGATGATGATGATGATGATGATGATGATGATCATCATCATCATCATCATCATCATCATCATCATCATCCCTGAAACATCATCAAATAAAAATATATGGCTGAATAGTGGAACTAAGAATTCTGTTTTCTGTTTTTTTGATTTAGTTACGTGAAAATGACTTGCATGTTTATGCCTCAGCTGAAAATATGTCCTACTGAATAATGTCTGTTATGCACTTCTTGCATTATAAAACTTGCAAGTATTGATTTTGAAGTGATTACTTATAGAGAATTCCGGTTCATCCACACGACATATAATAAAGATAAATTACGTTAATGTTTTTCTTGGCTAATTAATTCAATTCATTGATCTATGAAATATTGAAATAAATGCTTTTTTGTTTTTTTGTTTTGCTGCAACCATCGCATGCAGACCTCAGAAAGCAGAAAACACCTTCTCTTCCTCCTCTTCTTCCTCCTCCTTCTCCTCCTCCTCCTCCTCCTCCTCTTCCTTCTTCTTTCATTTCTGAAAGCAACTTCATTAAAAATGGTTATAACACGTCATAGGCTTAAATGAAATTAAATGATAGCATTTTTTTTTATTGTTTCAAAACCATTAATTTTTGGTTTTCCACGTGAACATCATGTCTTTATAGCTGGTATCTGTCTCTCGGTCGCAGTTAGCTGTGCTTTTTATCTTTGTCCTTTAAAGTAAAGGGGGTACAGTAAGCTGCTTTTTTTTCATTCTATCAGGTCCTTGAAAAAGTTTTTGCCGGTCGGTAGAAGAGGTATTTTAAACAGTTTTAATTTATTTCTTGCGCATATTTTTAGTGCTTAAGAATAAAGGAAAATGAAAACATGAGATGAAGTGAAAAGAATAATTTCTAACTTTTTTTCTTTCAGATTATTAAAGCATCATTCAATTTTTTCTTTCTGATTATTAAAGCATCATTCAATTTTTTCTTTCAGATTATTAAGGCATCATTCAATTTTTTCTTTCAGATTATTAAAGCATCATTCAATTTTTTCTTTCAGATTATTAAGGCATCATTCAATTTTTTCTTTCTGATTATTAAGGCATCATTCAATTTTTTCTTTCTGATTATTAAGGCATCATTCAATTTTTTCTTTCTGATTATTAAGGCATCATTCAATTTTTTCTTTATGATTATTAAGGCATCATTCAATTTTTTCTTTCTGATTATTAAAGCATCATTCAATTTTTTCTTTCTGATTATTAAAGCATCATTCAATTTTTTCTTTCAGATTATTAAGGCATCATTCAATTTTTTCTTTCTGATTATTAAGGCATCATTCAATTTTTTTCTTTCTGATTATTAAGGCATCATTCAATTTTTTCTTTCTGATTATTAAAGCATCATTCAATTTTTTCTTTCAGATTATTAAAGCATCATTCAATTTTTTCTTTCAGATTATTAAGGCATCATTCAATTTTTTCTTTCTGATTATTAAGGCATCATTCAATTTTTTTCTTTCTGATTATTAAGGCATCATTCAATTTTTTCTTTCTGATTATTAAAGCATCATTCAATTTTTTCTTTCTGATTATTAAAGCATCATTCAATTTTTTCTTTCAGATTATTAAAGCATCATTCAATTTTTTCTTTCTGATTATTAAAGCATCATTCAATTTTTTCTTTCTGATTATTAAAGCATCATTCAATTTTTTCTTTCTGATTATTAAAGCATCATTCAATTTTTTCTTTCAGATTATTAAGGCATCATTCAATTTTTTCTTTCAGATTATTAAAGCATCATTCAATTTTTTCTTTCAGATTATTAAGGCATCATTCAATTTTTTCTTTCTGATTATTAAGGCATCATTCAATTTTTTCTTTCTGATTATTAAGGCATCATTCAATTTTTTCTTTCTGATTATTAAAGCATCATTCAATTTTTTCTTTCTGATTATTAAGGCATCATTCAATTTTTTTCTTTCTGATTATTAAAGCATCATTCAATTTTTTCTTTCTGATTATTAAGGCATCATTCAATTTTTTCTTTCTGATTATTAAGGCATCATTCAATTTTTTCTTTCAGATTATTAAGACATCATTCAATTTTTTCTTTCAGATTATTAAGGCATCATTCAATTTTTTCTTTCAGATTATTAAGGCATCATTCAATGTTTTCTTTCAGATTATTAAAGCATCATTCAATTTTTTCTTTCAGATTATTAAGGCATCATTCAATTTTTTCTTTCAGATTATTAAGACATCATTCAATTTTTTCTTTCAGATTATTAAGGCATCATTCAATTTTTTCTTTCTGATTATTAAGGCATCATTCAATTTTTTCTTTCTGATTATTAAAGCATCATTCAATTTTTTCTTTCTGATTATTAAGGCATCATTCAATTTTTTTCTTTCTGATTATTAAGGCATCATTCAATTTTTTCTTTCTGATTATTAAAGCATCATTCAATTTTTTCTTTCTGATTATTAAAGCATCATTCAATTTTTTCTTTCAGATTATTAAAGCATCATTCAATTTTTTCTTTCTGATTATTAAAGCATCATTCAATTTTTTCTTTCTGATTATTAAAGCATCATTCAATTTTTTCTTTCTGATTATTAAAGCATCATTCAATTTTTTCTTTCAGATTATTAAGGCATCATTCAATTTTTTCTTTCAGATTATTAAAGCATCATTCAATTTTTTCTTTCAGATTATTAAGGCATCATTCAATTTTTTCTTTCTGATTATTAAGGCATCATTCAATTTTTTCTTTCTGATTATTAAGGCATCATTCAATTTTTTCTTTCTGATTATTAAAGCATCATTCAATTTTTTCTTTATGATTATTAAGGCATCATTCAATTTTTTCTTTCTGATTATTAAAGCATCATTCAATTTTTTCTTTCTGATTATTAAGGCATCATTCAATTTTTTCTTTCTGATTATTAAAGCATCATTCAATTTTTTCTTTCTGATTATTAAGGCATCATTCAATTTTTTCTTTCTGATTATTAAAGCATCATTCAATTTTTTCTTTCTGATTATTAAAGCATCATTCAATTTTTTCTTTCTGATTATTAAGGCATCATTCAATTTTTTCTTTCTGATTATTAAGGCATCATTCAATTTTTTTCTTTCTGATTATTAAGGCATCATTCAATTTTTTCTTTCAGATTATTAAGGCATCATTCAATTTTTTCTTTCTGATTATTAAGGCATCATTCAATTTTTTCTTTCTGATTATTAAGGCATCATTCAATTTTTTCTTTCTGATTATTAAAGCATCATTCAATTTTTTCTTTCTGATTATTAAGGCATCATTCAATTTTTTTCTTTCTGATTATTAAGGCATCATTCAATTTTTTTCTTTCTGATTATTAAGACATCATTCAATTTTTTCTTTCAGATTATTAAGGCATCATTCAATTTTTTCTTTCTGATTATTAAGGCATCATTCAATTTTTTCTTTCTGATTATTAAAGCATCATTCAAGTTTTTCTTTCTGATTATTAAAGCATCATTCAATTTTTTCTTTCTGATTATTAAGGCATCATTCAATTTTTTCTTTATGATTATTAAGGCATCATTCAATTTTTTCTTTCAGATTATTAAGGCATCATTCAATTTTTTCTTTCTGATTATTAAGGCATCATTCAATTTTTTCTTTCTGATTATTAAAGCATCATTCAATTTTTTCTTTCTGATTATTAAGGCATCATTCAATTTTTTTCTTTCTGATTATTAAGGCATCATTCAATTTTTTTCTTTCTGATTATTAAGACATCATTCAATTTTTTCTTTCAGATTATTAAGGCATCATTCAATTTTTTCTTTCTGATTATTAAGGCATCATTCAATTTTTTCTTTCTGATTATTAAAGCATCATTCAATTTTTTCTTTCTGATTATTAAGGCATCATTCAATTTTTTTCTTTCTGATTATTAAGGCATCATTCAATTTTTTCTTTCAGATTATTAAGGCATCATTCAATTTTTTCTTTCTGATTATTAAGGCATCATTCAATTTTTTCTTTCTGATTATTAAAGCATCATTCAATTTTTTCTTTCAGATTATTAAGGCATCATTCAATTTTTTCTTTCTGATTATTAAGACATCATTCAATTTTTTTCTTTCTGATTATTAAGGCATCATTCAATTTTTTTCTTTCTGATTATTAAGGCATCATTCAATTTTTTCTTTCTGATTATTAAGGCATCATTCAATTTTTTCTTTCAGATTATTAAAGCATCATTCAATTTTTTCTTTCTGATTATTAAGGCATCATTCAATTTTTTTCTTTCTGATTATTAAGACATCATTCAATTTTTTTCTTTCTGATTATTAAGACATCATTCAATTTTTTCTTTCTGATTATTAAGGCATCATTCAATTTTTTTCTTTCTGATTATTAAGACATCATTCAATTTTTTCTTTCAGATTATTAAGGCATCATTCAATTTTTTCTTTCTGATTATTAAGGCATCATTCAATTTTTTTCTTTCTGATTATTAAAGCATCATTCAATTTTTTCTTTCTGATTATTAAGGCATCATTCAATTTTTTTCTTTCTGATTATTAAGGCATCATTCAATTTTTTCTTTCTGATTATTAAAGCATCATTCAATTTTTTCTTTCTGATTATTAAGGCATCATTCAATTTTTTCTTTCTGATTATTAAGGCATCATTCAATTTTTTCTTTCTGATTATTAAGGCATCATTCAATTTTTTCTTTCTGATTATTAAGACATCATTCAATTTTTTCTTTCTGATTATTAAGACATCATTCAATTTTTTCTTTCTGATTATTAAGGCATCATTCAATTTTTTCTTTCTGATTATTAAGGCATCATTCAATTTTTTCTTTCTGATTATTAAGACATCATTCAATTTTTTCTTTCTGATTATTAAGACATCATTCAATTTTTTCTTTCTGATTATTAAGGCATCATTCAATTTTTTCTTTCTGATTATTAAGGCATCATTCAATTTTTTCTTTCTGATTATTAAGACATCATTCAATTTTTTCTTTCTGATTATTAAGACATCATTCAATTTTTTCTTTCTGATTATTAAGGCATCATTCATTTTCTTCTGCAAGATTCTCAACCATGTTGAGTCGAAAACGAGCTTTTTTAATTAGCAAAAAGGGAGTACTCTTCCGTCATGATAATGCTGTCCTCACATAGCACTACTGACCAAAGATCTAGGAAAATTTGGTTGGTGGATCTTGCCCTATTCTGAATATTCTCCTGAACTAGTTCCCTCGAATTGTCACTTATTTCAAGGATTAAACCATTTAGATGACCTTAGACTAGCATCACGAGATGAGATTGAACCTGAGTTAGATTCATATTTCACATCAAAACCTAAAGAATTTTACATGTAAGATATTCATAAGTTTGTTGAAAGACGAAATCAAGTTGTAGAGAACCAAGGTTATTTTTGTTACCAATAAAGATTTTCAAAATCACACAGCTTTTCATTTTTAAGATGGAATTTTAGATCGGCATAAACTTTTCCACCGACTTAATACCTGTTTATGTTTCGTAAATTACAAATGAGTACAACTAGTATTAACGTCTCTGAATTTTTGAGATGAGGATTGATAAATTGCATTGCTTCGATTATTCGGACTATGGTTCTCATCTTGAGTGTTATTCACATAACGTTTCTTCAGATGTGAAACTCGGAAATCTTTTTGTCAAACTCGGACTGCTGGGCCCTTCTGCCTCACAACCTGGAACTCTCTTTTGATAGGAACCTTTCTCTTCTATCACCGGTTCTCTCTTTTCAGCAAAAGCACGGCCCCCTATCTGTCCGAGTTTTGTCTTTTATCCCTTTGAAGTCTCCGAAATTCTTGCGGTTAGTCTTGCCTTTTTCCCAATAAAACCAACCACACCTACCCTTTCTTCTTCTTCTTCTTCTTCTTCTTCTTCTTCTTCTTCTTCTTCTTCTTCTCTCAGCACGTATCGACAGCAGTCAGAGCAGACCTTCTATCTTTTAGAGATGAGTGCGTTAGAAGAATTACTACTACAATCTACACGGAATTTCAAATGTAATCCTTTATTTGATCCACGGGAGTGGTATGCTCTCATTCTGTCAGCCATGACCAAGTAGATTATTCTTGTTCAATCAGCCATGACTGGGAAGATGCCAGTTATTTCAATTAGTTAATTCAATTTCAATTAGTATGCTCGTATTGAGTTAACATAGGCGCATAGCATAATGGATAAATATACTGAGTAACAATCAGTTCTAAATGACATTCTTTGAGAATTTGAATATTTGATTTGAAATTTGAAAGCATTTAAACTGCCAAATAAAAAATTACATTTAGCTTTAAAATTCTTGAGGCACTTTCATGTATTAAAAGATTGAAAGTTTCGAGAGCTATTTGCATCCAATTATTTTATAAATAGTGATTAACAAAACCGGTTATACTTACAATTAAAAATGACCTTAAAAAATTATTCATAGTTAAAAAAAAAATTAATAATTTTAATGACAAACGATGTCGTAATAATCCAATTCATCCTTCATAATCCTATTAAAAAAAAATAATTTGTTAAATAATAGTTCCATATAAAAAACACAAAACAAAAACGAAAATACATTTATTATACGAGGGACGTTTCAAAACTAATGCCTCCTATTTTTTAATTCTTTCTGAATTGATCAGAGGGTGTTATAAATTGCATTGTTATGATGATTGAACTTATGCATTCATGACCTTAAATTTTCATCTCTCTGTTGCATATATTGACAGTGTGAGACTCTAAGAAAACAACCCCTGTCAAGGACATGCTTCAGAAGCAGAGATGCATCATTGAATTCCAGACAAAAGTGCATTGCGAATGGTGGTGACTATGTAGAAACATAAATTCTGGACCACAAAGGTCGCTCGTTTTAATGGTACCACTCCAGTCTTTGTAGCTCTTCAACCTTTTGAGTTTAAAAAGTATATGAGGCTTTACTTTTGGAACGACCCTGATATGACAAAGTGCGCCCCAGACGCTCATGCACAGCCATTAGTCATCACTGGCAAAATTGCATAGAGAATGGTAGCGACTATGTAGAAAAATAAATTCTGGATCACAGAAGGTCACTCGCTTTAATGGCACCACTCCTGTCTTTGCTGCTCTTCAACTTTTTCAGTTAAAAAATAGGAGGCTTTAATTTTGAAATTACTATCGATATAATTTTTGTGGCAACTGTCTGTCCATTTCTCTGTTCTGGAATGCAATTAAAAAGAAAGCCCTATAGTAAAGTTAAGATATAACTTTTCTGCAGTATAATTTTATGAATAATCCAATGGTAGTATTAATTTCATATTAGCATTTTTGACACTGATATCGTGACATCCATAAATAGCTAAGACAATGTTTCACCTTTTTTTTTATTACTTTATTTAGAACTTGAGAATTAAAAAAAGTAATAAAATAAATGGTAGTATACAGTTGTTATGTTTACTATACTAAAAATCTTTGTATGTGCCGCTATTTACTTCTCGCTTTTCTTTTCCGCGTCTTTGGTATCCATTCCTTTGTTTTCTACTTCTTTTTTTTTTTTTATTTGTCAAGCGACAACCTTAAATGTCTTTAACAATAGTTCGTGATATACCATTTCCTCTTAGGCACTTTTTTTCTCATTCATCGTCTGGTTGTCGCTTTCCATAGTTTAACCATTGATCGTCTCATCAGGTTAGCTAGATTTAGTTAGATATAACGTTTTACGGTAGAACCCCGAGATACGGCATTAATCCGATCTGGGGTTGAGATTGTCTGGCATGGCCTAAACAAAATTTTATACAGTACATATTAAAAATTAGTAACAAAATACAGTACAGTATATAATACACACGTGTATTATCAAATGACATTATAAATAACATCGTAAGGAGGGGTAGATACCGTAACCAGGGACCGGAAAACATGGTATTCCACATCGTAACTTAAACAAAAAAAACATATCCCGGAGTATACGGTATTATGTACAGAAACAATACTAAGACGTTCGCTGGGAGTTTCACGTTTTACTTTGGAGAGAAATAATAACTCACAAATAAGAAAGAGACTAACTTAACTCCTAAAATTTTATTTGACCTAAAGATTAATGGATGAATATAATAGACAATGCTAGGAAGATTGTTATACTGGCAACATTTTTAAATGAGAAGAATAATGTACAAACAAATATATATTATTTTAATTGAAATTCATTATTGAGATGAGTATTATTTATATTAATTTATTTATTGCGGACTATTATTCTCATTTTTATTAGTTGTTATTTCACGACGTTTCGGCCAACTATTTCTCTGGCCTTCATCAGGTGATAACCGCGATGATAGGAACTTTGAATCTCAGCAATCACTGGCATCCGTAGTTGTTGTCGTCTCACCACGTTTTAGCCAAGTAAGCCTCTGGCCGGTTTTGGGTAGGATTGAAACCGCTATCTTCAGACAATGCTCATCTGAAACCGTAGAGATTCAACGTATCTATAAACGGTGCCACGGGCCCCGAAGGGCGATCAAAGTTGGATTTTTTGATCTTATAAATCCATGTTTATTTATTATCTGATCTTCCATGGTCGGGTCCGTACCGAATGGTATATATATTATTTTAATTGGAATTCATTATTGAGATGAGTATTATTTATATTAATTTATTTATTGCGGACTATTATTCTCATGTTTATTAATTATTGTTTCACGATGTTTCGGCCAACTATTCCTCTGGCTTTCGTCAGGTGGTAACCGCGATGAATAGAAACTTCAAATCTCCTAACTGCATTCTCAGCAATCACTGCCATCTGTGATGGTGAGACGACAACAACTATGGATGGCAGTGATTGCTGAGAATGCAGTTAGGAGATTCGAAGTTCCTATCCGTCGCGATTACCACCTGATGAAGGCCAGAGGAATAGTTAGCCGAAACGTCGTGAAACAACAACTAATAAAGATGAGAATAATAGTCTGCAATAAATAAATAAATTAATAAAAAAATAATGTAAAAAATATAATGTAAAAAAATAATGTAAAAAAATAATGTAAAAGAAATAATGTAAAAGAAATAATGTAAAAGAAATAATGTAAAAGAAATAATGTAAAAAAAATAATGTAAAAAATATAATGTAAAAAAAATAATGTAAAAAAAATAATGTAAAAGAAATAAATATTTGACGATTAAAATATGATTTATTTTGCTTAGATTATTTGATTCATTATTGAGCATTTTTTCTATCTCTTTTTCTTTTTTCTTTATTAATAACATTACAACCACTTTAGCCATGGGGAGTTGTTTTTTCGCAACCTTGCTTCAGGCCAGCTACGCACAGTGTTAACGGATATTTTTATAACACGTTCGCTGAGAGTTGCAGGTTTTATTTTGGAGCAAAATATTAGTTCATGCATAAGAAAGAGATTAACTTAACTCGTAATATTTTATTTTGACTAAAGTTAAATAGATGAATATCATAAATAGATCTCTTAGCGGCCATTTTTTGCCTTCTGGCGATTTGAATATTAAACTCCTACAGCATTATTGGCTGTCTCTCCAGCTTATAGTTCGGTGAAGAACTTATTCTTAACTCTTAAAACCTTTGTCAATTTGATATCCATATTAACTCATATCACTTTGACATATTTTGACCTCAGTTTGAATTTAACCCTTCATGTCATCTCTTCCTGTCAATTTATCCTAAGAGCTGATTTGCTTCCCAAACTTTATGTCACCTTGATATGCACAAGTTCGCTATTTGTCAAAATGAGTACTAGATGATATAAGCACCCTGCGACTAATATCCATCAGAATGTAACACAGTGATTCTTACTAATATTTAGTATCTAAATATCTGTACCGGAAATGCTACCTGGCAGGAATAAAGCTTACTTAAGAAAGACACGCTCCTGGCCGGTAGAAAGAGAATCCATTTGACTGATAAGGAAACAAAACTCTTCAAAAATAAAACATTTGCTGATTGGTTGAGAATCACCTGCAAAGGTTATCCGTAAAAACGTTACCTGCAGAGATGAAAACTCTGTCACTAAATGAACGCTCTAGAGGTGTGACTACATTGACAGCAAAGATGAAATTCCAGAATGGGCGTTTATAAGCGAATATGATAAATTTTCAATTGCTAGTACATATATGTATAAACTTTTATACACCTGTGTCGTCATCGAAACTATGTGCTAATCCTCCTAAAATTAAAAACGAGACTCTACCGAGTTTAGGTGATTAGAGGTAATAATCACCCACTTCTGAACCAGATAGCGTTTTGAAGTCCTCAACTTTTTTTACCTGTTTACATGTAATCGCCTAAAAACATATGATTTCGTATTTAAACTGATTAACTGATTCCATAGCCTAGATCCTTATTCACTATACCACACATGCACACCCTTAATAAAAAACGTCTGAACTGAACTTATCGTTTAAGTAATTCTAAAACACTTTTTTTGACGAGCACATGAATCGGAACAAAACAGAACTAATCTGAAACAAAATAAAACGACTCTGCCCTCTCTGTTATTATAGATATTTTAATTACTTTATGTTCAACTACAAAACTAATTATATGGTTTGATCTCAGCTGAAGGTTTGAGTTATCATAGTAATTTGATTACTTTGATCTTCCATAATTGCTGGCATTTTGTAACATTGACTTGAATCGCTACAAAAATCGGTAATCACTTGAGAATGCCAATTTTGTGTAAAAAATAGACAAATAGTGTCATGAAAAATTATTATGTTGCATTTCTTGAAACAATACTGCTGACCGACCATTAATTTAACTAACATTTTATACAAAGGTTAAATATATTACAGTGATTAAGACTGATTTAAGCATATTAAGCAAAAAGTGTACAGACATTTTATACTAGCCAATTTACCTTATGTTGATTGGGTATCACATGGGTTGGATGGATAGCGAACCTATTGAAATGATTCAGAGGTTTTGTTACTTGGGTGATATCGTTGGATGGAGCAGGTGCTAGTGTGATTGCAAGAATTAGGAATGGATAAAGTAAGCTCAGGGAATTTCTACCATTACTAACCAGCAGAGTGTTATCAGTATCAATCAAGAACAGAGTCTATGAGATGACGATGACGATGATGATGATGATGATGATGATGACGATGATGACGACGATGACGACGATGATGACGATGATGATGATGATGATGATGATGATGATGATGATGATGATGGAAGTGAAACGTGGAGAGAAATGATATGGGAATGAAATGATGGATGTGAAATATGAGTTGCAAAGACAGGCTTAGATCTGATGACCTCAGAGGAAGATAAAATCTGAGCAGTATAGGGAGATGTGTGAATAAGGACATGAAAGGAATGGGGATAAAGATGTGTCCAGAGACAAGTTAGTTTGGAAGTCAATTTCTACCAATCATATGACACATGCCAACATGTAAAACAGACGTTAAACTGATGATGATGATGATGATGATTGTGGTGGTAATGATAAAATATATGAAAGAAAATTAAGCAAGATTCATAATAAAAAATAAAATAAATGTAGAACGGTTGAACATGGGAGGAAAGAATAAGAATGGGTTTGAGAGAAAGAGGAATGCATAAAGAGGTGAGGGTGTGTCAGTTTAAAATTCGATTTCTACAAACTATACAACACATCCATCCATCCATCCAGTGCGGCTGCAGCCGAGATTATTATCACTATACGAATTTGTAGTGTAATTCAAATCTTGTCGGTAGCTGAATACTTGATGCTATCGAGGGTATTTTTTATCGTGACGCCATCACTAGACGATGCCTACCACAGCTTAAGAGAGTCCTATCTACCCTCGAGAGAAGGATAGACTGTGCCAGTTTGTCGACCTGGTATTTTATGTCGCAGTCATACAGCGCCTAGCCTTCCCAAATGGTCACCCATCTGATACTGGCCAGGCTCAATGTTGCTTAACTTCGGTGATCTGGCGAGAACCAGTGTGTCAACGTAATTGTGCCGTATACAACATTACAACACATTTTACAACACATGCCAGCATGTAAAATAGACATTAAACCGATGGTGGTGGCGGTGGTGGTGTTGGTGGTGGTATTAAAATGCATCAAAACAAAATCAAGCAGGTTCGATAATAAACAAAAATAAAGTATGCAAAAATTTTTATGTTAATGCACGATCTTGAAAGTGCAACAATATGAATTTTTTTTTTTGAAACAAGAAAAAAATTATTTCATCACAAGAGGATTTGAAAGGTCAAAGAAATAAAAAAAATAATTTGATTCTGTGATCTGTGAAAATCAACCGTTTCAGATAAGAAGTTATGAGCAAAAGTGTGGAAGTCATTCAAGTGCTATTTTGTCATTCAAAAAAGTGGATAAAAAACATGAATGAGACGGTATCCAAATTTTCTGTTGAATATCTCAAATTTCTCTGATTTTTACATGTTCATTATTCTATTCGGTCTTTTAAAAACAAATCAGCAAAGAAAATGGTAATAATGTACCTGTGAAAATAAGCTGTGCGTTTTTATTTATTTCATTTACTTATCAGTCACGGTTTATCAAGGATAAAAAACACTCGATGTTAATGTTTAATGAGTAGGGCTGTGACAACAGCATATTCTTTTCATTGTTTTGACTCTTGAGTATATATCCGTTAATATCTTATATGTTTTTATAGAGACTGATGTGGTTCTCGGTTAATTGACTGTGTCTTACTGTGTCAGATATATACTTGAGAGTCAAAAGAATGAAAAGAATATGCTGTTGTCACAGCTCTATTAATGTTATAGGTTTTCAGTTGAATGATGATGAATACAAGGAGTGAATGGAAAATCTGTGTATGTCACTCTGCAAAAACTGCAGCCGACCCAGAAAAAGCATTTCCTATCTTTTCGTCAGAAACATCGCTCATGGAATGTGGAATGTGAGGACTAACGGACAAAATAGGGAGGAAATAATAGTTATGAGACTATCAAAAATAAATGCAAATTTCACTTTTTACTCTCCGTGGGAGGGGTGGGGATAATCAAGAAAGAATACCGTCCCTCACCAATAACAACCAACTAAAGTCTTTGATAATTAAATCCCCAATTGATTGTGACAACGGGGCATATTTTTAATCAGTTCGTGCTATTGTAACATAGCACGAAAAGCTATATGTAAATATATGTGAAATGACGTCACCGGTAGAGAAAACGAAAGACTATAAAATGGACGATGACATTAGAGACAGGGATAACGTTCCAGATCACGTTAGAGGCATGGAGCACGTTCAAGGCGTGGGTGATAGCATGACTGTAACAATGAGGAAATAAATGTCGTTGCACAAAAAAAAAAAAAAAAATGAGTTGAAGTTCTTTCCTATTCTTTGCGACTAAACATACAACGTGTTGGTTCCCGAGTAATGTTATACTATAAGTAAGATGGTATGTTGCAAAGTTGAGTTTTTGAAAGTAGATGCGTTATGCTGATCTTCGACACTATCATGCACAAGGATTTTTGACTTAGGATCTATAACCGCGTTCACTGATAATTTATTTCATATTTTAAGTATTTTTATTTGATTAATCACATTTTTATTTAAAAAACCTGATCAACCATAGTTTAAGAAATATGACACTTTTCCATGTTAAGCGTTTAATTTTTTGTGATCTTTGTAAATGAAAGATCAAGAGATTTTTAAAAATGGTTCTATTTATAAATCACTGTGTTCAACATTTACTTTTTATTTTTTTATTTATTTACAAAAAGTCACATCTTATTAAGTCACAAAGGCCACTCGAGAATAAGCGTTAATAAGTGTCAGGTGGCCAGTAATGTTTGGTAATAATACTGGAACTTTGGCACAATCCGATTATTTAATACGACGGCTCAACAAAAGTTTGTTTACATTGGACTTGAAAATGGCAATTTTGTAACCAGCTGGGAAGTAGCCCACGGTATTGTGTTATAGATAGGAGAGTTTTAGGAAAGAATCTTTGTGCATAGAAGTTTCGTTTATGTCTCTCGATTTCTTGTGTAATTACATGGGTTGCTATTAACAATTCTGAAATATAAAGCCACATAATATTACTGTCATAGTAAAAATAGCATGTTTTACCTTTGAGTAACTACTTATAAAGGCCATAAACCACTCGAGGATAAGAGTTAACGAAACTGAAATTATTAACCGTTGAAAGATGAGGAACATTATGGGCGTACTAATATCGATCACTGGTATGAACTGATTATTCATTATGGCGTGTTGTTTTTAACAATAATTTGTTAAAATTGGATTTGTAGACAACTAAGTTGTAATCAGCAAGGAAACAGTTTCACGAGAATGTGTTTCAGAATCAAAGAAGCTATGTCTGTAAAAATATATAATTCATCGAATAAATGCGGGAAATTTCCTTAAATCGAATAACTGACTCATTATTTTGATGATTTAAAAAATAAAACAACTGGTCAGTTAGAGTGATCTACTAGTGTATATATGTGTGTGTGGCACCTATAATGGACTGGTGATGAATCCCACTTTTACATCTTAAACGATTTAAAAAAAAAATAAAATAATAATAATAATAATAATAATAATAATAATAATAATAATTATTATTATTATTATTATTATTATTATTATTATTATTATTATAATTACTATTATTATTACCATTATTATTATTACCATTATTATTATTATTATTATTATTATTATTATTATTATCTATATATTAATACAATAGCGTGTTAGTTCTTTTGTGTGTCACGCTTTCCGGCAAATTTGATTGGTTGAGATTTAATTCCGGAATATCCATTAATTACAGAATACACATTTACGAACGCTCAAGGCAGAATTCGAATAGCGTGTTCTCACTGCTCTATTTGTTTTTAATTCTATAAAATTTAGTTTTTAACTTTCAAAAGTTGTTAAGAAATAATTGATTTTAAGTTATTATGTAATAAAAACGATAACACAACTCTCTCGGGCGGCGGGGACAAAAATTGAGCATTTATTTGTTTGTTTTTTTTTCATTGTTTATTTTTCTTTACATTTGTTTATTGAGAGAGAAAGAGAGAGAGAGAGACGCTGATGCCTTCGTTAATTAAAATATTACTGCTACTACTACTAATTGCTGCAACATGTAAACAAAGCCCAGATGCATATGTTATGAAACCTCGAACTTAGCGAAACGTTATTAGCGAAACGAAACTGTTTTTTTACATAAAATATTTTTTATCAAAACATAAAGCATATATATATATATATATATATATATATATATATATATATATATATATATATATATATATATGACAGTTCCTTTTTCTAAGTAAATTATTTTTATTACAACATTTTTTTAACTAAAATAGTTTCATGAAAAACTGTTTTTGGTACATAAAATATTTTAATCTATATATTAATACGATAGCATGTGTGTTATTTTCTGTATCACATCTTTTTTCTTCCGAGTGTTTGTCGTTTAATTGCCTTTCCATTTCTTGTAATAAATAATTTTACCAAGAATTTTTCATCAGTTTTGGTTTCGGTTTCGATTATAGCTGAAAGAACCCAAGTTATGTATACATACATTCTTTTCTCCTTTATAAGTTTTGGTTTCGGTTTCGATTCAAGCTGATGCACCCAAGCCATATGAATATATTTTTATGTTTGAAATCACATGTTTATAATATATAAGAATGGATCGAAAATTGACTCTTATACTTATATAAACGAAATTTGCATAAATTAAAATATCATATTTAGGTATATTTTACGACCAGGCTATGCCGGGCGTCCCTGCTAGCTTAGATATATACTTTTGCAGTTTTAACAAAAGAACTACAATAATATCAGTGTCTCCATTTACGCTGAACATCCGAAAAAATGCCAACATCAATATATTACACATGAAAGAGTTCACTGTGGAATTTCCACAGGTCTCGCTAGTTATTATTATTATTATTATTATTATTATTATTATTATTATTATTATTATTATTATTATTATTATTATTATTATTCCTCTTTTTGTTTATTTAGACGATTCATGAAAAACTTCTCTGTTCTTTTGTGCTATTTCGGTCGTACCGCCTGCCAGCATTAGGTCGTCATCAACTCTATCTTAAGAGGCATACTAAGTGGCATTCAAGCCGTCAACATCAATGTGGGACACACTTTGCAGCGTTACGGATGAGTGAAAAAGGGTCATGTTGCCGTACTAGTTGAGACATCATTGTAAATGTAGAAAACAAAACAGTCCTGAAGAATTCACAAGTAAAACGAAATGCTGTTGACCTTTGAGCAATTTCTGTGTAATAGTTCTTCCAACTTTTCTCTGTTGCCATTTTGTTGGTACCGCCCATCAAGATCAGGTCGTCATCATATGATCCCCTTCATGTAATAATATTAATAATAATTTGAGCCATCGACATCAATGTGGAACATACTTTGGAGAGTTTCCAATCGTTGAGGACGAGTAACGTGACTATACCAGTTAAGATTCTGCTGTGGAAAATATTTTCTCACGGAGACCTGTAGAATGAAGCCGGAAAATATTTTTGTATCCTATGCGGTGCAGCCAGGATTGTGTTGTTTTGACATTTCAACGTTGACCACATCTCGCAGCCATACAAGACTACACGCCGGATATCCATGTTGTAAGCTGTCACTCTCACACTTGAGATCAAATATTTTTATTTAAATATTTTAGTTTGGTTACTTTCATCTTCATCTTTTGATCGGGAGGTGATGCTGACTAAGTGGTTAACAACACAGACTGACAAGCTGGATGTGCTAGGTTCAAATCCAGGTTGTTTCACATAAAAATGTTCACTTAGGATCTTGGCGACCTTCACGAGATTCCTTACATAAATAACCGGTGTCTCTCTAAGGAGGATTCTGACTAGAAATATTGCGAGGAAACCAGTGCTGATAATCATTTGATTTATACAAAGTAAATATTTCGATCAGAAGATATGCACCTGCAGGCACACAAAGCAGCAAAGAATAGAAAACAAAAATGCTTTCAGTTCGACTTGAATGTACATCGTTCGTCCTAAAAGCTTCTATTTCATAGCCAATAGTCAATTGGGTAATAGATGCGCAATGTCTAGACGATGCAGAAATCTACTTTACTTCAATCTTCAGGTTTGATTATTTTTTTTCTTAAGTTTAAAATTGATTAATTCTTTTTGCTCGATTCAACGTATTCTAGATTTTGCTCAAAGGTAAACGGCATTGCGCTTTATTTGGAATTCTAAGAAAATGATTTTATTTTTTTTACATTTATATGTAAATTTTTTTTTTCTGTTTTACAACAATTCAACTATTTTTCATCCGTTCACTTCTGAAGCACAATGCCTATATATATATATATATATATATATATATATATATATATATATATATATATATATATATGATATTTTAAATATATATATATGATGTTATATATATTATATATGATGTCTGACGATATATGTATACATATATATATATATGCATATATATACATATATATACACATATACATACATATATATATACATATATATACATATATATGCATATATATACATACATATATATACATACATATATATACATATATACATACATATATATACATACATATATATATACATATATACATACACACATATATATATATATATACATATATACATATATATATATATATATATATATATATATATATATATATATTGTTACGAGCCAGGGAAGATCAGTCGTTAGGTGTGGTTCCCTGTGCAAAATCTTATGTCAGCCGTGAGATTTACGTTCTTTGTAACACATCTGGTTCAAGATCTGTTTTCCTCGCATTATATCCAAGTGAGTCAGATGGATAGTAAAAATAACAAAATGCATAAACAAACACCTATTTCATAGAAGAATACTTTTATTAGAGTGCAATGTCCCCGCATTTGTGTATGCATGTATATATACATATATCTATCGATCTATCTATCTATCTATCTATCTATCTATCTCTCTCTCTCTCTCTCTCTCTATATATATAT
This sequence comes from Euprymna scolopes, assembly GCF_053919585.1. NCBI lineage: Eukaryota > Metazoa > Mollusca > Cephalopoda > Sepiida > Sepiolidae > Euprymna > Euprymna scolopes. Next base: position 37,132,719 of record NC_136494.1, on the reverse strand, counting down.
ATATATATATATATGGATATTTTTTAAATTAAATTGTATAAATATTAGAAACAGTTTACATGGATCGACTAGCATTTCGACGCTAACACATTTTAAGACGTGTTACCATCAAACCTCTAGTTGATCTGTGTAGACTGTTTTTAATATTCATAGCATCCGTATAGCGCAACGGTTAGAAGCCCCGGCTGTTGTTTGGGCAGTCGGTTTCAATCCTGGCTTGAGGTAGTTGCTTGTCTAGTCCTGCTGGTGAGCTGCGAAACAGTACTGTATGCAGATGACTATATATATATATATGTTTTTACTAAATATTTACCTCTTATCTAAACCAAAAGCTACTCAATGATAAAGGCCAATGGTATGGATACACTATCAGTTAAATGATGAATATACAGGGTGAGTCACGGAAAACGGATGTTTTTAAAAAACAAAACTCCGCCAATATTTCCCCAAAAATTTCATAATGTACAAAGAAAGCAATTCAAAACCAATAACTAACTAAAACAAAATTTAACGTAAAAATAAACAAATAACAACAAACTAAACGGTCGGTATCTTAAGCAGGTTTAAAGACTACCTTCTTCACTCCGTATTCCTAACACAAAGAAAGTGAGGAGCGTTCTAAAAACATCTGTTTCCCGTGACTCACACTGTATTATGTGAGAGTGGGAAATGATGAATGCACAAAATTTGACTACTTCTGATGACGATTACAAATATTTGTTGGCATTGGATTATAAGACAACCATGTTGTAGCGTGCAGGGAAAGAGTAACGTTCTAATGTGTCTCACAGATGGCAATATATCTTGTGGGAGTTGCTGATTATGGTTGAGTCCAATTGTTTTCATAGTCTAACTTTTATTTGAGATTCAGTCAATCTTTACGCGGCCTCTCTCATGAGTAACTGGTATGTATTGTATTGCATTAGCAAAATAAAATTAAGCGAGTTGAAATGCCATAACTTGCTTATTCGTACACATTATACATAACGGGATGACAAGGTTTTAGTTTTGATCATCCAAATTGGATGGGGGACATCTGAACATATTAAAACTATTCAAACGTCTTTCATAATATTTGTTAGTACTAGGACTTATACAAGTGGCTTTTGGCTCATACGATGAAAGAGCTGCACCCGAGGATCGCCATAGATCTGCACGCCACAGTTTATACTGAGACGTCTCTCAGTTAATTGTTCTTAAATACCTTCGCTGTGGATTGAACTCACACCCTGTATGTCATCAGAAAGTGTTCTTGCTTGTTGTAGATGTACTTGCACATAGAAACTTTCTCTTCAAATATTGGACGAAACATTTTGACCTTTTTGGTGCGTCTTTCAATTTTGGGGAACAATCATCGAGGGTTTTGTACGCTGTGTTGCGGCTCGGGTTTCTCTCAATTTGTTGTCTGCAATTCGGGCTTGTAATGACAATTGATGGCGCAAAGAAAATAAGCAAAATCTTATCTACATTCGATCGAGCGTTGGCAACGTTCTCGCAAAATTGATCGGCATTCCCTTTTGGCAGAGATTTTATGGCGCGCCCGCATTTGCTTCGCAGAAATGTGTCAGCTTGTCTTTCTCCATTCTGAATACTCTTTCAAGAGAATGCGCTATTTCATTAAAGACATTGTTGCTGCTGAGGGTCAATACAGATGGACCGTTTCCAAAAGAATAACATCTTTAGAAGTAAAACAAAATTATGAATTTAATAAAGAAAATAGAAAGACTTACATTATCTACACTAGCAAATATTGTTGTGTAGCTGGGCGTACAACGAATGTATACATAGCAGGTATATATAAACGAGGGGGCCAAAACGTATCCATATTATATAGTCGTCTATGCAATATTTGTTACGGCTGTGCGTGTATGTTTTTAACACATATAATGATCAGATATAGATACCATCAACAATAGTTCAACAAACCGGACGAACAACGCCTTTGTTTGCTTGCCCAGACAAAGGACATATTTATACTTATTCCTATTGCGACTTTTTGTTCTAGGGTTGCACGTCATTCCTTTTTCCGAGAATTACATATTATTGTCTTTCTAACTGAACGACTTTCTCACAGCCGAGACCGGTCCTGTCTTCTCGTTCAAACTCATTCGCTTGAAACTCTCTGACTCCCAACTTTAAACTATGACGCTCGATACAGCTTTGACGCGTATTTCCAAACTATCTTGTTACGTCATTAATTCCACGTGATCAAGGACACAAATCGGATGATCAACTTTTGTCACGTATTTTGTTTGTGTTAGTTAACATTCATTTTCACTTAGCGAACATTTTTGAGAATATTTTAAGATAGCAAAAGATGTAGTCTAGGTACTTTTGCTTTATATTTGGCTAATTATTCTTTACAAGGTGTAACAACTGCTGGAAAGAAACGATAAATAAACGGCAGGCTGAGAAAGAAAACAGTAAACCCTGTTGTATGTCTAAGACGAGATAAGTAAAAGAGAAATAAAGAAGAAGAGATAATTAAAAGAAATAAATGAGCAATAAGTCTCGTCCGGCGAAAATCATGAAGAAGCACTGCTAGAGATGCAGTTAGCAAAACGACAGAGTTGACAAACAACAGCTGAATGAAATGGATCAAAAACATGATTAAAAAATAAAACACACACACACAAATGTATATATATATTTCATGATTCTATCACAAAAAGGGAAAACTTTAATAATTCATGATTTAAAACGTATTAACATGAAGTAAGTGGGGTGAACAGAAGAGAGAAAAAATGGAGAGCCAATTGACCGGTTTCGCCCTCGCTTTTTCAAAGCTGTATCGAGCGATGTTTTTTCTTAAAAGACGTGTTTTTTTTTTCGAAAATATGTACAATTAGAAATAAAATTACGTTGCGTTACGTCATGAGTGGAAAAATATTTTTTAAAAATGGGGGAAACCGATTAAAATGAAATAATGTTATATTACTCGAAAATCCTAGATTAGTCTCTAGGATCTTCGAGTAATATAACGTTACTTTATTTTAAAACGTTTTTAATCATGAATCATAAAAGTCTTCCCTTCATGATTGCTATATATATATCAATATATATATATATATATATATATATATATATATATATATATATATATATATATATATATATATATATATATTGATATATATATTTCTGTAGAAACATATTTTTCTTATTATATATCAATCCTTATATAAGAAGCTCAATGTGAATACAGAGCAATATATAGAATGAATGACAAAAATTTATATTCCAAAATAGATGATGTTGACAATTTTATATTTTATTCCTTTACATCAATTGATCCTTACAGTTCTTGACAGTGTCTGTTTCGTAGCACAAAATCAATTACTTAATAATGATATCAATTAGATTCACTAATTGATATAATTATTAAGTGATTGATTTTAATGAAGCCCATTCCTACTCACTCCGCACATGTCAAATGGTAATCACGTTGAGCCAAGGTAAAGTCAAAAAGATATTCATGAGAAATAACAATAATAAAAAATCAAGTGGCACCATTTAGCAAGTGCTAAATTCACCAAAAAGATGTGATTGAAAGAGAGAAAAATATGGTTAACGAACAAGACATATTTATATGTTTCTAAATTTTCAGTGGTGTGTAAGTATTTTGAACGAGTTAATTGTTTTCTTAAAAGGTTAATATTCTCATATTTGTAGTATGTTCGAAAGTTGGGAGAGGACATCTGTTAGAAATGTGTATGCCTATATGTTTATTTTCCGTCAGTGTTAGTATGCGTGTGTGAGTTCAGTACACATTGCATGTATGTGATCTTTGTCAGTGTGTGAATATGTGTGTACTTCTGTGTGCGCGAGTTGAATAGTCATTCACTGAACATAATGTCGTTTGGTGACTGTTTACTTTTTAGCTCTGTTGAACTCTCTCGTTTTTTTTTTTTTTTTTTTTTTGGTTGTACGGTGCCGTTTTTATCGAAAATTGGCATTTTGTACATGCTTGCTTAGAGAATCATTTCAAACAAATGAGAAGCATTTTAATTTGTTGAAAATTCTGGAGTGCATAAGATATTTTATGAAACTCCCTCCAGACAAGCCATGAACCTACTTGATGTAAGGAGCTAGAAAGAATGAAAAATGATTATTGCAAAGTCAGAAGATCCCCACTGAACTTAGTCTTGAAAAAACTAAGGCTACGATTTCGAGGAAAACATTCAGCAGAAAGGCAGTTCCACAATCATGCGATTTTTAGAAGAAAACTATTGGAATAAAAAGATTATCTCGAGGTGCCTGAATAGCAAATTGACCACTAGACCAACAAGTCAAACGAGCTGGAAAAAAGGAAGTAGAAAATACATCAGATAATTCTGAGAACACACATTATAATAGTACTTATAAACAAGACTGAGACTAGCAACATCACGTCTATGAGAAAGAAATGCAGAGAACTAACCAAAGAATGTGACCAACAATTTCTGACCATTTCTGAACTTTATTAAGAATCCTCAAGAGCATGCAAGGTGCTACATTTGCACACAAAGCGTGTACATGGTGTTATTTTTGAATTAATCAATTGCAATAAATAAACCTAATGTTTAGTCTACACGAAATATGCATCAGTTGAATGGATTAAAATTCAATTATTGAATAAAATGAATTAATATTGAGAAAAATGTCATTAAAACGTCACAACGATAGAAGATTCTATTTATATTTAATACAAAATGATAATTTTAAACAGAAACTGAATAGATATGAAACGCGTTTTTAGCAAGGCAAATCTATTTCTTCTAATCTATTTACATATTCTTATTATATAAGATATATATATATATATAGTCATCCACATACAGTACTGTTTCGCTGTTTCACAGATCATCAGTGCGACTAGACAGGCAACTGCCTCAAGCCAAGATCGAAACCCGACCGCCCAAATGACAGTCAAGGCTTCTCACCATTACCCTATACGCCTGATGCTGTGTGGGTAATGAATTACCGACGTTTTGACATCGTCCAAATGCCTCCGCTCGATTTGTTTACACAATGTTTACACTAATGGCAGCTTGTATATCACTTCCCAATATGCTCAACCCAAGAAAGGGAGCATTATATATATATATATATATATATATATATATATATATATATATATATATATATATATATATATATATTCTCATAGCATTTATATGCTAGTTAACATGTCGCAGAAGAGATCTTGTAATCTTGTTAAATTTACTTATATAGTTTTTATTTTTATTTTTATATATTAGTACACTAATCGTATTATTCTACATTTTCTTATTAGGGAAGTGATGATTGTTGATGGAAGTGGTATTATAAACTGGAGAGCACAGCTGTCTTGTTTTTAAATCTCCGAAACAGCTATATGGAAAGTGGCTGATGATGATCCCCGTTTTCTATCCATATGTAGTTAAACTCTCTTTTATAACTGAGGACTTTTGTGAAATTGGCTTATGCAAGCACTATGTCTATTTCCACTTAACAATTATAGTTATGGCTTTTTTTTTCACCCTTATAAAATTGAATTCTCTTTTGTAATTATAAACCTTTTAGAAGTTGGATTATGTAGGTGCTAAGCCTGCGGTAGGTTAAACTCATTTTTCCCCCGGGAATGTAAACAGCATTCTTAATCATTTTTTTTTTTTTTACATTTTTTTATTCAAAGCTTCTTCAGACTCTCTCACTCTCTCTCTCTCTCTCTCTCTCTCTCTATATATATATATATATATATATATATATATATATATATATATATATATATATATATATATATATATATAGCCAGTAGAGTTTAGTTTTCTAGAAGTACATCCAATGAAACAACATGTGTCTACCAAAGAGTGCTCAGTGAGTAAACAGAGCAGGTATATGAAATTTATTTATACAAACATTGATGGCTACATATGTGCATACATGTTTCTGTAATCACCCGCGTTGGGGGGATTACGTCTTCAGACCAAGTATTATCGTCGAGAACTGATATTCACTATAAATTTTTACGTAGTATAAATTTTTACGTAGTAAAAAAAGCGTACAACTTATGAAAAAATAACAAGCGGGTGGGAGCGGATAATATAATTTTGCGTGTCGGATTGGATAGAAATAGAATTATGTGGTGAATGAATGAGTTAATTTCTATTTCTATTTAAGATGTATCATTTGGTGACAGTGTACATATATATATATATATATATATATATATATATATATATATATATATATATATATATATGTCTGTATGTTGTGTAAATATGTATATATAAGTGTATTTATGTATGTATCTGTATGCATGTGTGTATATATATGTGTGTATATGTGTATATAAATGTATATGTATATATATGTATGTGTATATATATATGTGTATATATATATATATATATATATATATATATATATATATATATATATCTGAACTATTAAAATAGGCTGTCTCGTATACGATGATTGTAATAATGTATATTACAAAAATGTATGGGTGTCTGGGTATTTATACATGTATGTTGTGTATGTATATATACGCCCGTGGTGACGGGAGTGTGTATACTGGTGTGCACGTGTGTGTGTATGTGTGTGTGTTTTATATATATATATATATATATATATATATATGTTTTATATCTATATGTTTTTATGTGTATGTGTATGTTTATATGTATGTATGTGCATGTATATATATGTATATGTGTATGCATGTGTATATAATATGTATATATATACACATATTATATACACATACATACACATATACATATATATACATACACATACATACATATATACATATCGACAGTCTTATTATTGGTATTGGTGGTGTCATTAGTATGATCAATATTATAAGAATTATTATTACTAGGATTGTTAGCGGGATTAATATTAGTTTGGATATAATAACAGTCATGATGTATCGTATCCAGGTGTGTACATGGATATCTATGTTTGAGCGTCCATGCATTGATATAACTGTGTATGTAGGTAGAGATGTAAACATATTATAACTGTATATGAGCATTATATGTCTATGTATGTGTATATATGTGTGTGTGTGTATGTGTATGTGTATGTGTATATAGGCGCGGTTGTATCAAGGTGTGGGTATATATACGTGTATTTATATATGCATGCGTGAGGAGTTTGATAACTTTCGGTGTTTTATTTTTGTTTTTGGTTTGTTTGTTTGTTTTTTATTTTGTTTTGTTTTAGTTTTGTTTTCTTTTGTTTTATTTATTTATTTGATTTATTTTAATTTTGAATTTTAATTTTATTCCTGTGTCGATATAGTTATGGCCTGTTTCCAGTGTGTGTGTGAGTGTGTGTGAGTAAAATACAACACTCTTGAGTATAGATATAAGCGTATGTTTGCTTCTAGTGTGTGTGTGTCTGTGTGTCTGTGTGTGTGTGTGTGGATTGAACGGCACCGGTCAGTACTTAATACCATGTAAATGTCTTTAATTTACAGACCGCAAGACAAAAGTGCTACATTCTCAAGTACGTTGTGCCATAAAAACCAAAAGATGGAATAGATGAACTTAAAAAAAGGGAATATTAAAAAAGGGAAATAAAAAAGATGTTTATTATCTTCAAAGACCTCACTTGTCCTCCCCCCACTTATAACCCCAACCCATGTTACATTCTAACTTTGTAAACGAAATAAGAAAATGTTTTTGTTTGAAATATCAGTTCTCGACGATAATTCTTGGCCTGAAGACGTAATCCCCCAACGCGGGTGATTACAGAAACATTTATGCACATATGTAGGCATCAATGTTTGTGTAAATAAATTTCATATATATATATATATATATATATATATATATATATATATATATATATATATATAACATATTGGGAAGTGATATACAAACTTCCATTAGCATATTAAGCGATGCTCTTTATGTAAACAAATCGAGCTTAGGCATTTGGACGATGTCAAAACATCGTTAATTCACTACCTGCACAGCAGCAGTCGTATAGCGGAATAGTTAGAGCCTTCGACTGTCATTTGGGCGGTCGGGTTTCGATCCTGGTTTGAGGTAGTTGCTTGTCTAGCCGCACTGATGAGCTGTGACACAACAAAACAGTACTATATGTGAATGACTATATATATATATATATATATATATATATATATATATATGTAGAGAGAGAGAGAGAGAGAGGGGGAGAGAGAAAGAAAGAGAGAGAGAGTTGTTGGCGTTTTTTTTTAGAGATATTAACAACTTCAAAACGCCGTTATTTATTTATTTATTTTTTTTTTTGCTACCTTATCGGTTTTTAAGTTTTTGGTATTAAAATATATATGAATAGATCAAACTTATTTTAATGGGACGAATTTATTTTTTATTGTTAAATGTTATATATATATATATATATATATGTATATATATATATATATATATATATATATATATATGTATATAAAGTTTGATCTATTGTTACCATGAAGTAAAATTCAATATTTCTTCAAAAGTGCTCAATACGATTGTAGAGCTTTTATATAAATTAAATCATATGAACATTGCCTAGGTGTATCAATCAATGTATCAACATTTTCATGTTTCATGTAACATGAAAACCGTTGAAATCTTAATCAATCTGTATAGAATTTTCCTATGTCTGTATAATATATATATATATATATATATATATATATATATATATATATATATATTTGACACATCACTATTTTTTCGTTAGTTTCCATCCCGTATATTATTGGTAGAAATATAATTTATTTGTATTAATTTTGTTTTTTATATATAATACTTTCGGCGGAGTAATATTAAAATAGTTACATTTAATATTACTTATATAAGAATAAGAGAAAGAAAAGGAAAATAAAGACATATATACAAAATAAAGATAAAGAGGGATAAAAGATAAAGAGGCGAATAAAGAATAAATAAACAAACAGAAATGGCAAAAGCAAAGAGAAATATATATTTACCCACACTGGGACGGGTATTATTCTAGTTAGATATAACAACAATCAATACGAGAACAATAGTTTGAAATATGCGAATAATATAAATATTTATTTCCGTCTTTATCAAATTCCTAATTTCTTATATTCTTTTGGAAATTTTTTGGAATTCATAACTGACCCTTCACAGGAAAATATCTCTGATTAAATTTTGTAATGCCCGTTCATTTGAAAGTAAGAAAACTCAAAATGAAAGAAAGCTGACAATATTGTGAAATGCAAATACGGCCACGCCATAAAGACTCTGCCAAAAGGGAATAGCAATCATTTTGCAAAAACCTTGCCAGCGTTCGAATGAATGAAAATTTTAATTATTTTCTTACTTTTTATTTTCAATTATATGTCAATACAAGCCTTAGGCCAACAAACTGAGAAACATTTGAAAATCAGAATGGTTGCCACACCCGATATACAAGCTCTGATCTGATACAGGCAATCGGTGACTGTTCCCTAAAATTGGAAAAAATGTTTAAAAAATCCAAATATTTCATCCAATATTTGTAATGAAAGTCTAAACATGCGCTGTTTGTGCGTGTGAATGACAGACGTGACAATGGAAAGAGGGAAACACAGAAAATGTCTCTGGCCATAATCCGACCACCCAAGAGATTTTTTTTTTACACAGTGATCACCACTTATCAAGGCCCGGAAGCCACTCAGGGATAAGGGTTATTGCAAGTACATTACGTTAGTGTGGAGATTTGATGAAGTGTTTACTTAAGGGGACGATTCATTAGGAATTTGTTCACATTGGACTTGAAGACATCCAAGTTGTAGTCCGGTGGGAAGCAGGCAGACGGAACAGAGTTCCACAGGCGTGCAGTTCTAAGAAAGAAGCCCTGTTCATGGAATCCGCGTTTTGATTTAGGCACAGATATAGAGTGGGGGAAATTTTTCACAGTGGATTCAGCTAGACGGGTGTTTTTCGTGAAAGATTGGCGAGGGGGGACCAGAGATTGGAGTTCAGACGAGCACCTGCCATGGAAATAACGATAAAACAAGGATAGGCTCGCAACGTTGTTTGTCTTAAAAAAATAAGTACCTCATTGAATGGGAATGTTACGCTGGGATTGATTTTTATGAAGCCCCCATGAATGGAAACCGTTTAGATGTTATCTCCGGTGGATGTTTCAAGTGGTCAACTTCTGGGTCGCCGAATATTAACCATCCACAAAAGGCACGAATGAGTCAGAAGTGAAAAGATTCTCAGAAGGATGAATGGGAAGCGGTCATAGACAGCTCTCCGAAGGAAGAGGAGTAAATGTGAGTGTTGGAGTTGACCGTTGTGCCTTTCTGGGAATGTTGGGTTCTTTAAGGTTCTCAGCCAAAGGACTGTAAGGAAACGTGTTTGCTTCGGTTTGGTCAAGCAAAGAGCTGCAAATCTGGAACTCAACCTTGACAAGTGAGTATCACTTGTAGTAACCAAATTAAAGATCACATTATTATTTGTTTATAAACTGAGCTTATGGATTTGTTTTGGAAGAACGATACCTTTCTTCCAGGAATGACTGAATTGGAGAGCAACTTTGGACTAGTACAACAAGTAAGGTGATCACGGCCGGTACAGTGAGCGCAAGAAAGCATATTCATAAAAGTATATATGTGCAACAACGTCTTCAGCAAACCAGAAAGTTTACTGATGATCTTTTGAAGTCGTGAGTTTAATCTCTGGAGAAAGAACCTAAGAAGTAACTTAAATTAGATATATATTGCACGAGAAAATCTATCCTTCGTCAATAAAAGTAATAATTAAAAATAAAAGGTCTGTATTATTTGGATTATTCGGATTACTATTCTCATCTTGAGTGTTTTTTTTTTTTTTTTACATTTTAGTTGATATAACCTTCGACCATCTTCAGATGAATCTTGTTGAACTCGGAAATCTTTCTGCCGAACGCAGGAATTTATGTTTAATTTTTATGGTACCCTTTATTTAATTCATGTAGGTAGCATGTTCTCACTCTGTCAGTCATGACCGAGTAGAAACCTTAAGTAGTTTGAAATTGCATTTTGTGTATCGCCTGCACTGAGGATTTGATCTTCAATCTGAATAAAAGTGTAAATTACAACTGAATTTTATCAAGTACATTATCCGTTATGCCACGGGTGCTTGCAAGTTTGATAAGATACAACCGAAGAAAATCGGGGGTAACATCGACCAAAACGCTGTGAAAATAGCATTCAAGATGAAAACAGTAGTCCGAATGCGAATTATCAATCCTTTATAAAAAAAAAATCAGAAACATAATAAAAGATTCAATTTGAAATTGATTAGACGCCGGAAGAAGACAAAACAATGTGGACATAACAAAAACCAAGATAAAGATAACCGTTTGAAAATTTTCAATGATGTAAATATAAACAATAATAGAATCAGAAATATGGTAAAAAAAAAGTTATACTTTAGAAACTGAGCATACATTTTTCTTAAAAAGTTAACTCTTTTTTATGGAAATCGCTCTAGACAAGGCATGAAGCTATTTGTTGTAAGGAGCTAAAAATACCACTTCTATATATAACAAAAACAAACTAGCAAACGATAAGTGTTATATAGATATATTCCGACTCAGAAAACGGCAATTTTCTCCCTTTGTCAGTAACATTGGTGATAAAATGTGAGGATTACAGGACAAAATAAAGGAAGCGAAAGTTAAGAGGCTGTGAAAAGTAAACCCAAGGTCGATTTTCTACTTTACACTATTGCCTTAAAGAAATTTTATAGGATCCGTGTTATTCCCAGCTTTTTAGAGTGATATGCAGAAGAGTTTGCTTGAACCACTTCCGTAACAGAGCGATTAACTTCCGGTAGAAATCAATGTTTTAATATGATTTGGTTGTAAATGTTCATACTAGTTGGCTTTATCAGCTCATCATTGATTTGCAAAGTTCGTTATTTGAAATGTTTGAAACCAAAATTAAAAAAAAATAAACATTTCATTCATTAGTTAGTTGTAAACACAGAACAAAATCTTTCGCATTTGTAATAGATTTTGATAATTTTTATAAAAATTTATTTATCTTTTAAATAAGATCGTAAAAAAAATAAAGGAAGAACAAATAGATTCGCCTGAGCGATGTTGTGTGTAGGGTGTCTCCATTTTTAGCTTACAATTTTTCACTTAATTTTAAAACAATAAAAATAAATGTTGCGGGCAAAATGCTAGAGAAAAAGTGCGGGTAGTAGTGGAGGTAGTAGTTTTAAGCCTCGGATATCTCCCTTTCTAGTTAGTTTAGTTTAAGTTACCGCCTTTGAAAATCAATCAGCAAATATTTTAACAAAGGTCTAATAATGTATCTTAGTATTTAATGAATCATGTTAATCACAGTTAATAACAGCAAAACTATTGCATATATATGGAGAAAATAGGGCAATAAAATTACAAATAAATAAGACCAAACATTAAGTTATTATGTGCTAATTTTCAAATAATTATGCAAATTAGGTACAACTGTCTTCCGAACTTTTATTTCTACAATATCTACAGTAGTTAAAAATGTTGCGTCATTGATTTGAATAACAGTGACCAGTTTGGATAGTAATATAGCAGTGATGAATTGCGTTTATTTTTGTAGATCTGTTAGAAATTTAGTTACGCCATGTACCAAGCAGGAATAACGAATAGATTTTGTAGTTCAAGGGCATCCTGAAGAATTATGTACACTCTAGGATTAAATTTCCAAGTATGTTTTGCTGAAAAGGATAAACCAAAGGGTTGGGATTTGGGTTAGAAGAGTATCCGTATGGTTTACTTAATTCTGTTATTGCTTCATTGCAGAACTTTACAGTCTAAGTTGTGATTCATTATTTCAGCAGATAAGAATACTGATTCAAATCTTCGCATCTTTGTTCTGTTTATTGGTCTATGAAGCAAGCAAAACTAAGACTATTTCAAAGAAGACGGGCGCATCGCTGAAGTAAAAAAGCAAATAAAAAGGTATGCCTCCAACATTCTCATCTATACCGAAAACAGGTTTGCTAATGTCTCCCTCTAAATCCGACAGCTTGTTCCGTAGTTTGATTTTAAAGACTTAGAGACGGAAAGAAAGCAAAACATCTTTCCAAATACGACTTTATGAAATCCGACGACCGTTGCCGTGGCATCTAAAATTGCTTCAATGGATTTGGTAACAGGATAAACGGAGAAACCTCCCATTTTCACAACAAAGTAAACACAACGGATGATCCATTTTGGAAGATAAACATTTGTTTCTCAGGAAGAAGCTTTTGTATCAGACCAAAGAACGTAAATTAAATGTAAGGAATGTTTTCTTTTGCTTTGTACTAATGAGTCACCAATTATCAAGACCAAAAGCCACTCAAGGAAATAAAAAATAGGTGTGCTGTGTGAGCTATGGGCCTAAAAGAGATAAGCAATTCCTTTATTCATATAATTTGGAATCTTCAGAATACTGGTCTCATTTTGAGTATTATTTTCTCAACGCTTCGGTCGATGTAACCTCCAACCCTCTTCAGGCCCACAAGGACCCATGGCATAGTTGTTAGAGTCAAAGAGAGATAAACATATGCATTATCATCTAACATATCATGTAAACATTTAACTTATAATCTTAGCTTTCTGCACCCATTATATTTTTCAAATGTATTCTAGTATACTAATGAATCACCGTTTATCAAAACCAAAAGCTACTCGAGAATAAAGTGTAATGGATGGTCAGCTAAATGATGAAGAATATTATAAGAGGATGGAAAATAATGAACGGAATGAAAACAAATGTTCTTATTTTTTAGGACGGTTTATGAGAAGCATTTGTTGGTATTAGATTTGAAAACGACTATGTGGTAGCCTGCAGGGAAGCAGTTCTATAGTATTGTGTTCCACGTGTGAGAAAGTTCTTAGAGAGAAAATCTGATCGGAGGAATCCTGTCTGACGTTAGGCACATCGAGGAAGAAAAGAAAGTTCTTTTCAGTTGTAGTAATAAGATGAGTTCTTGCTGTGAATGTATTACATGGATGAATCAGAGATTTATGCCTAGTCGAGCTTTATTATTTTGATTATTTGGATTATTATTCTCATCTTGGTTGTAATATCCACAACGTTTCAGCCGATGTAACTTCCTGTCTTCTTCATTACTGACCCAGCGTGGCCATACTCTCGACGAGTTAAATAAACATAAATTGACCCACATGACTTTCAGAAAATCCCGAGTTTCAAATGCCTAATTTACGATAAAAGAGCTTCTCATTATTTATAATGGTTTTATTTGAACTATTGTCCTCATTTTTATTGATATTAATGCTTGATTGTAGTCGATGTGCATGGCTATTTTATGAATGGTGATGATTTTCAAATATTTAAATCTATATAATTATAAAACTCAAATGACCTTGTAACGAGTGATGTGACCCACATCCGGTTGTGCATGCGCGCATAAACATTAACCCATAACAACGTAAACAAATAAACACAAATCGCTTCTTTTGCAGATTTTGACCTGCGCACTGAAATATTAACGTTATTATTTCGAAATTATTATTTAACATGGAAAGAGTGGGGGTGTTTTGCAACTATTCTTTATTACAACTATACTGTCGCTATTTTCTTACAACTAAACAACTTTAACCCGTTGACAAACATAAGAACAATTGTAGTAAAGCCAAGACTACTACTACTACTACTACTACTACTACTACTACTCTCTATCCGTCATCCTCGTTGCCTCTTTTTTTATTTTTTGTTTGGATTTCTAGATACAAAATAGTTGTGTGAGAACGGTAAATTTGTTGACACATTTACTAATCTGGTTCCATATTAGTTTTATTTTATTTTATTTATTTATGTTTTATTTTTTGCTTCAGGTTTTATTAATTATGTTTTTTTATTTTAGATTTTAAGTTTCTATAACTTGGTTGAAGGATTCCAATATGGGTTTTTCATTCTTATATTTCCCGTTGGTAGGTTCATGTGCGTTTTTGCTGCTAAATGACTTTCGCCGGCGTTCGATTCGTAGGGAAATCATGTTTAATTTTCGATTTTTGAGCGATTATTCGGAAAAATATGTAACTTTACACGAATAGGGAGGATTTTTTTTCATATTTGAGTGATCCATCCGTGATTTTTCTGTTTTAATATACTTTCATAGAAATGTTTCTGTTATGTCAAAAAAAAAAACAAAAACTATTTTCTTTACGTCACAAGTGTCACGCTCATACATGAATTCCATAGCTAATATAACATACTGACCCAATGGATCACGGGTAATCTAGTATTATATAAGTTTGATAATTTGATGAAGAGAAGTTTTCATTTCTGATGCATTTCTGTAAGAAACATCAACTTGAACTATAAATGTACATCATCAGACACACCATAAAGAGATGCCTCCATTTTGTATGTTTGGTTGAGCTACCAAGATATAAAAATGGTAAAAAATCCCATAATCCTCTTTCAAGCATCATAGGGAGTTTCATAGTTGATATAAATAATGCAGCTTCAAATCATGTCGTTCGATGATTTCTGAGCACTTTCATTGTACTTAATTTCAATCTCAGAGAATATGTCTTTCAGACACTTGCAAGAAATGCCCTAAGGCAAGATAAAATCCATGATGGATTAATAAGAATTAAACTATTTTCACTATTCATTCACACCCGCCCAATCCAATAACCTCTTAAAATTTTTAATGAATAGTGCTGCATTAGCGATCCGCATATAACATAGCTAGGCTGTATAAGTTTTGCAGAAGAAAAACTGAATACAGGAAAACAACGTACATAAGTCTATTCGTTATGCTGCTGTTCCAGAACATCCCGGGTAACCTGAACATTCATTATTCTTGACCGTTGTTGCTGTTTGTAAAATAGAATTTTAGAAAAATGTCTTGAGTAGAAAAAGGTATTTTTAAAATAAAATATTTATGTTAGAAATGTAACAGGAATGTTAATTTGATAGAGTGGAATTTTGAAACAAGTTTAGAAATTAAGTATCTATATATTAATACAATAGCGTGTGGTGTGTGTTACTTTCTGTGTCATGCTTACATCCGGGTCGTTTAATTGTTATGTACTTCCATTTCTTGTCATAAATAATTTTACCAAGAATTCTTCATAAGTTTTAATTTTGGTTTCGATTATAGCTGAGGGCACTCAAGTCATTTAATTTTTTTTAATAAATAATTTTACTAAGAATTCTTTATAATTTTTTTATTTCGGTTTCGACTATAGCTGAGGGCACTTAAGCCACCTATTTTTTTTATAAATAATTTTATCTAGAATTCCTCATAAGCTTTGGTTTCGGTTTCGATTATGGCTAATGGCACTCCAATAATCTATTTTTTAAAATAATTTTATCAAGAATTCTTTATAAGTCTTTCGATTTTAGCTGATGGCAACTAAGTAATCTATTTTATTATAAATAATTTTATCAAGAATTCTTCATAAATTTGGTTTTGGCTTCGATTATAACTGAAGGAGCTAAAGTTATATATATATATATATATATATATATATATATATATATATATATATATATATATATATATATATATATATAAAGTTTGAGATCCGGTTTCGATTCAAGCTGATGAACCTAATCATATAGATATATTTTTTTTATTTTTGAAATCGCAACTTTATAATATATACAAATCGATAGAACATTAACTCTATAATATTATATATGCAATCTGCAAGAATTAAAATATCATATTTAAGCGTATTTTACAACCCAGCTATGCCGGGCATCCTGCTAGCTGGAATAAATACTTTTGCAGTTTTAACAAAAAGCTACAATAATATCAGAGCGTCTCCATTTACTCTGAATATCTACAGAATTTTAACATCAATATATTACATATGAATCATTCCCCTGTGGAACTTCCGCTAGTTGATAAGTTAATAGATTAACAAGAATACGTGACAGAATCACATAATGGACATGAGTGATACGTGTTGATTACGTCATTAGAAGAGAGATGTTTTTTTTATATATATTTTATTTGTATACGTAGGCTTTAGTGAATTGAGAGTTACAGTTTGAGACAGTCAAGAGGGGACGAGCTGGCGACCGGTCGATAATCACTCCAAACACCCAAAGAAGCTATCAGTGCAATGTAGATAAGATGTAGATATTAAGACAGTATACAACTTTCCAATGGGGAAACATCAGGAATAAAGTTGCTGAAAATACAACCTAGATTTCTGGTTTCTTTGGGATGAGCTTTCTTGCTGCTTTTCTAAAACCGTCAAAACAAAACCGAGACCGACAATGTATATTTTCTCTGTTGGCAGATGTAAACCCCCAGAGAGCTGCTATCCGTCCCTTTCTGTTGTAAATGTTTTATGTACGTTGAAATGTATCTGTGAATATATCGACATGTATAAATACGAGAACACTAGACGATAATACACACTCATAAATATATACACGTTATAAATATTCAATAGACACATGAACCATGAACGTTTATATATACATGTATACTGTTATATGCACCCGTTATATATAGAGAAGTATATAAAATAGTAGTTTTATATAGACTAGCATGCAATATATTATTTGCAGGTAAAACAGATATGCAAATGCCTACAAAACAAATAAATCTATAAAAATATAGAAATCAACACAAGAATATGAGACAGTTTGGTTCGGTTGGCATTTATTAAAGAAATGTAATTGTGTCCAGCTTTTTAGTCACAGTCTTTGGGATCGCCTCACATCTAAGCCAAGATATATTACAGTTTGTTATGTTGGCATCTCAAATTAAGCTCTAAATAAAGCTGAAAGATAAACATATGTTCTGTGTTCTAAACGCCAAGTTTAGGTATAACTACGCATGCACACTGATGTTCTAATCATCCACTGTATTTGTACACAAGTTTGGACATGCCCGTGTGAGTCAACAGAACCACATATTGTTGTGTTGTTGTATCATAAAGGGGATCGTGTGTGATCGTCTAGTGGTTAGGCTATTAAATGATATGTTCATATGCCATTGTGTGTGTGTGTGTGTGTGTTTGGTACATGTATTTTTGGACATACCTTCTGCGTCGTGGATGTTGGTCTATCTTAATTCATCTCGTCTTGGAAGGGAGACTTGTACCTGTTTGGGGGACGAAGATTCATTTCACTCCAAATGATGAATTGGTTTTATAGTTTTTATTTCACTTTCCAGATGTCTTGCAGAAGGATGGAAAGTGAATCTCTGGCTTGCGTGGTTTCTCCTGATCTCATTTCTACACACGTCAGCGTCCCCCTCCTCATTGAAGGGGAGGAGACGTCTGTGAAGCCGTCCGTCGCCTTCTAAGTCCAAACCAAATCTCCTCAATTCAGTTAGCCTGATCACGTGACTCACACGCAATCCAATCAGCTGATACTGACTTCCGGTCAACGTGTCTACAATATAATTTACCACCTCTCCCCCTCTCTATCGATCCATTCTCTAACAATATTAATTATTACCCAAGAGATTACATGTAAAGACAAAACAAAATGTCCATTAATCATATAAATGCCACAAATAACACAAAATGCTTTGATATACCATACAACCAAAACATTTTTAAAACTTATTTTGTCATACAGACCGTCTGTGGTTCATACACTGCACTTTGCAAGCACACTTGTAGCCACATAATGGATATTATAATTTCATTATTTAACGGTCCAAATTATAGTTTTTATAATTTAAACTGTACAAAAATGTGTCATTCTGAAGACCTCAAATGAAGATTACATGTGGATTATATAGTGAGATATGCGCAGAACAGGGGACTTCGATAGTATGGCCACATTGGAAAAATGGATGAGGCTTTTTGGATCAGTAGATGTAGAAAAGTTAAGGTAAAAGCTTCTGTTTTAAGAGGAAGACCAAGCAAAACATGGAAGGAATTTACAAAAATAGACCCAAAAGAAAGATGGATAACTAAAGACATAGCCAGAGATAGGTTAGTTTTAAAGTCAAGCTTAGATTTGTAACCTCAGGGGAACATTAGATGTGTATAGAACAAGAAAACTTTGATGATGTGGTCACACTGAAAGAAGAGATGAAAATTCTTTGGTTTGTAGATCAAAATGTAAGGCAATGAAAAACATGAGAGGAAATTATAAAAATAGAGCTGAGGGAAAGAGGGATGAATAAAGACATGTGCAGAGATAGGTTACTTCGGAAGTCAATTTTCTAAAAGCCGTCCAATGCCAACATCTAAAATTGACGTTAAACCGGATACAACGATTCATTGAAAAACAATGGAATGTTTTTATTTGTTTCGAACGATTCTTTGAGGTTAAAAACAATATATTACACTCTACTTGTTTCAATAGCAGAAAAAGACAAACAAATGTATCTATGAGGTCGGTATGGCAAATGTTTGGCGTTTTCACACACCTCATGAATTGCAATTTCAAAAAACATTCCATTGAGTAATTTTTAATGCGCTATTAAAAGTCATGATTAAAAAAATGAAGTAATGAAGGATTGTATAAAAAAATTTGAATAAAAAGATAAACTGTTTTTAGAACACGTTAAAGATACAAAAATATTTTATTAAAAGAAAGAAGAAAAATATGATACAATTTTTTTCATTTTCTTTTTTTTTTTTGAAACTTGAAACATTTCTTATTAATTTCGGACCGTTACAGGTCCATCTTCAGAGAGTAAAAGAATTCTACTGCTTGTTTTTTTGTCCTGTAAGTACAGGGTGGCCCACTTAAAATAGCCCAGAAAACGTAGTAGATAGGAGGAACGTTCTTTTATTGTTTAAATTACGTGTAATATTATAAAAGATGCTGGAAGTGCTCCCTATTAACATCTATGCCTTCCTGGGCACAGTTAACAACGTTTGCAGATAATGCCTGTAGATCTTCTTTGCTGATTCTCCTGATAGCGTGGGTAATGTTCTCCTTTAGTTGGTTTAGATTGTGAGGATTATTTGCATGAATATTTTGTTTTAAAGTTCCCCAAAGATAAAAATCACATGATGACAAGTCCGGGGAACGTAGTGGCCATAGCCCTTTGCTTATTGTTCTCTCTTCTGTAAACATGTCATGAACTCATGTCAGTGATCTGTGAGACGTGTGGCATGTAGTGCGATCTTGTTGGAAAAAGAATGGCATTTTATCTGGTGGTGTCAGTTTGTCGTTAAGAGAAAGATTAGACAGATCGGGCTACTTTTAAGTGGGCACCCTGTATTATATGTTTCTATGCAAGAAAAATATTCTATAATGATTCTATTAAACGACTTTACATACACACGCACAGTTCTCAGGAAACGCATGGCTGTCAGGTTTGTACAAACGTGTATTATTCACTGAAAGGAATGTGGCCTTTCCGAAGCACACTTATGGCCCACATAAAATATGAAGGTCGTTCCAAAAGAAAAACCTCCTATTTTTTAACTCAAAAAGTTGAAGAACTACAACGATAGAAGCGTTACCATTAAAACGAGTGACCATTTGTGCTCTCACAATTTATTTTTATACATAGTCACCACCTTCACAATGTACAGTTCCTAGCGATGAACGTTGGGTGCGCATGAGCGTCTGGAGTGTGCTTTATTATACGACGGTGGTCCCAAAAGTAAAGCCTCCTATTTTTTAATTAAAAAATATTGAAGAGCTACGAAAGCTGGAGTGATATATTTAAAGCAAGCAACCTTTTGTGCTCTAGAATTTATTTTTCTGCATCGTCACCACCGTTCTCAATGCACTTTTGCCAGGAACACAATGATACATCTCTGCTTCCGATGCATGTCCATGACAGAGTTTGCTCTTAGACTCACGTCGTCAGTATCTTTAACAAAGAGATGAAACTTTCAGGTCATGAATGCATGAATTCAGTTATCATAATAAAGCAATTTGAAATCCATTTTGATCTGTTCGAGTGGAATATAAATAGAAGGCATTACTTCTAGAACAGCTCTCGTAATTCTATTATATAAAACGGCTTCACATAATCACACACAGTTGTCATGACAATACATGGCTCTCAAGTTTGTATAAACGTGTATTATTCATCGAAAAAAAAATTGGCTTCTTGCACGTACACTTACGGCCCACATAAAATACATTATTTTTCGTTATTTAACAGCAAAAATGGCAGTTAATTTAACTGTTGTTTAATTGAAAACGACGTGTATTTTTTTTTATTCGGAACGTTTTTTTTTTTTCTTAAAGATCGTATATCAGATGGATAAGGTTTTAAAAATATACGGCATAATCGCGTTGAAATATCGGTTCTCATCAGATCACTAAAGTTAAGGAACGTTAAGCCTGGCTAGTACCAGATGGGTGACCATTTGGGAATTCTAGGCGCTGTATGTGCTTTCTGCTTATCTCGGCATTGTTTCCAGTCGTCCTGATGCTCCACTTGCCACTAGTATTCAACAATGTCGACCCAGGAGAGGTGTGATTGGAGATTGCGCAACTCTTGTCACAAAATTTCCATGCATAGACACCCTTATAGTTGGTATCCGTAGTCTCTCAAGACTGAAGGAAGCCATTTTTTAAAAAGTTTTAAAAGTAGAAGGCTGAAGTTAATATAGGCCAAAACATATGATAAACAAAACGTAAAAAAAAAGAAAAAGAAAAAAAAGAAAAAGAAAAAAAAGAAAAAGAAAAAAAGAAAAAAGCAACGTAGATAAAAATAATCGCCCAAAGAATAACAATAAAAATAATTTTTACTTGTTTATACCAGTTTCGCTCCTTAAGAGGTGTTATCTGGGTATGTCAATTGCTATCCTTACCTAGCTTGTACCGCTTTATAGCTAGTACAAAGTAGAATATTTTAAAAATTTAGTTGAAAAAAAAAACGATCTATTTGTATTTAAATAAGAGAGTAAGTAACTACGATGACTGTTATTATATATGGTTTCTATTGAGAAGGAAGTCAGAAAAAATGAACAAATGTTAATAAAAGGTTATTTGCATCTAATACGTGGTTTTCAAAGGCATTTTATCTACTTTTTGTTCAAATTTCAATTGTTAAAAAATGCTTTTGAAATAACGTTCGCCATTTAAATACTCTTCTAGTGGCCAAGTATTTTGAAAGTTTACAAATCTTTCCAATTTGTTTTTTTATGAAAATCGCCAGAGACAAGCTATGAAGCCACTTTGTATAACAAGAATGGATGCTTATTACAAAGAGCAGAAATGCCTATTGGTTTTACTCTTGAAAAAAAAAACTAGATTATAATTAGGAGGAAAACAGTTAAGAGGAGGAAAGTTCCACAAGCCTTTAATTCTTGGTTAACATTGGACAGACGATTGAAGAAGAAGGGACCCAACTGATTGTTAATAACTGTAATACCTTAAGATTTGTTGTGAAACATTATCAGTCTCTGACGATGTTCTTTTAAAAATTGACGATAAAAATTAGGAAATAAACATTAATAATTTTTAATAAAAAAAATTGCATCATATACATAATTTCTAAAGGTATTTTTCCTGATTCTAGATTCTTCCAAGATGCTTTCTAAAGAACCTTTTCCTATTGAATTAGAAATTATGCCCCAAAATACGTTGAACTAATGGCGTATATCTTGTATGTCTAAATTAGTTACAAAAAAGTTATTGATGCCATGTATTTTTAAGTTATTATGTAACGTTAATTTCTCTCAATTTATAAAACGCGTATCCAGCTTTAAAAAATCTCCTTTAAATTTAAGTTTATTGACATCGTAATGACTACTACCTTGAAAATGTGGGTACTTATGCAGAATAAGAACTGTGCTACCATAGAGATTTTTTGGACACTTTACATAAAATGCCGGACGGTGCTGAACTGAAGTTTTTATGCAAATGTTGGCCAATTTTTTCAATAAAAAATATCTCTGTTATTACAAAGATAATTTAATAAAACACTATTCGAAAAGATAAAAACAATTTTTTTTATCTTTTCGATTAATTTACATTAAATTATATTTGTAATAACAGAAATAATATTTTTCATTGAAAAAATTTGCAAAAAAAGAAACTTTAATTCATTTGTTCTTACAAAGAAAATTCAATGAATAATCATTTAATAATTTTTACGAAATTTTTAGAAAATTAAAATTAAAATAAAACAATACATACATTTTAAGGTAAGTCTCATGAATAAATATTTATTTGTGGATAACAAACAAATTAAAAAAAATAATATGTTTTTCTTTTTTATGATTTTTTTCTAAATTACAATAAATACTAATTTTAAAAAAATATTAAACCAACGATCGAAAACAAATATTTTCTTTAATAATTAAGTGTTAGAGTTAGGGTTTAGAGTTAGGAAAATATTTGTTTCCTCTATAAGCTTCCATTTCTGGCAAAAAATTCCTGAAAACTGCAGCATATGTGGTAACTACTAAATTCATGTTGACTGTTACCAGTTTTCAAAAAATTAATTCTTATAGAATTTTCCGCAAAATTTTATCACATTCACCAATTGTTGTGTGGTGCGATTTTCAACGTCTCAGCATTTCGACACTTTGCTGCCTTATTCGTAAATTACCAAGAAAATTCAGACGATAACGCAGTCCTTATTCTGCATAAGTGCTGAAATGTGTACTCTACCCATTATATTTTTGTGTCAACCAATCATATGTTTCTATTTGTATACGAACAGACGAATTCGAAAGATGCAATAAGTTTTTAATATATATTATAATTTATCGGACTACTGTTCTCATCTTGAGTGTGATTTCCACAATGCTTCGGTCGATATAACCTCCGACCTTCTTCAGGTGTATCTTGTCGAACTCGGGAATGTTTCTGTCGAACTCGGGAATTTGGATGGAATTTCGAGCGAAACCCTTTATTTACTTCACGGGGGTAGCGTGCTCTTGTTCCCTCAGCCATGACTGGATAGAGGTCTTTAGTAATTCGCAAATGTATATTTCGGTCGCCCACACTGAGGATTGAGCCTTCAACCTTCAGGAGAATATCACTTTTTACAATTGATCTTTCCCAGTTCTTGCATTCCCGAGTTCGACAAGATACACCTGAATAAGGTCGGAGGTTATATCGACCGAAACGAGACGAGAACAGTATTCCGATGAATAATAATACAAATAATCAACCCTCATCTTTAAAATTCAGAAACGTCAAGTTTTTAATAGTATATAGATTTTTAAGAAGCGTCGCTAGAGTTTACAACACGATCATTTTCACACTTAAGAACTTTATAGAATAAGTTATTTGCGAATCAATTTATGGATAATTAGACGAAGAGACTGGAAAATAATTGGAGGCAATTACTGCGTGAAATGGAGCGCATTCATTTCGATTCCGCTAATCAAATGTCTTGTTATTAACAGAAACAAAATCATAAACGAATTAGATCATGCATTTAAAGAACACTTAAGAAACATAAAACACTCGGCCGTTTTCGTCTGGCAGTAGACGTTTCTACTGGGAAGAATTTGCCATTTATATTTGCCAAAAAACGAGAGAGCTGAAATTACAGCTTTACCAACACCCACGACATACGTATCATAGACACTGATACGTAGAAGACAAAATAATTCATGTTATTGGCAACGTTGCGAAAAACAATCACAAAGACACAGGAGAAGAAACGGAAAAGCGAGAGAGAGCGAAAGAAATTAAAGGTTGTTTAGATTTGAAGGATTATAAAGTGATAGATGTTTGCTTGAAGTATGAAACATAACTTACAATTACATCAAGAAAGGAAAGGAACAAACATCCTGTATGGAAATGGATGTAATATTTTTTATCTGTTTATATGTATGCATGTAACCAAGTTTATCTCCGTGCATGCGTATTTACACAAGCACACGCATGTGTGTATATATATATATATATATATATATATATATATATATATATATTCGGGGTTTTTTATATTCAAAAGTAATGGACTAATGAATTCAACGAGGTTGTTAGATAGTGCTCAATAAAAAGAGCTGATAATACTTGTTTATTGTTATATAAACATGCTCACATCCCGCTGCTACAAATAGCCACTTGTTTCAATCAAACAACAGATATCATCAGGCAGCGACTTGACTATTCAAAAGTTCAATGAATAATGGATTTTTATTTTTATTTTTCTCTCTATTTTCTTTCTCTATTTCTTTCTCTATTTCTTTTTTTTTCTCTTCTTAATCACTCTCTCTCCATTATAATCTTTTAACTTTATTTAAATTGCCCCTCCCGCTTTACATCTTATAATTAAATTTCTGTGTTTTAAGTTTTTTAACTCCAACTTTTAAAGAGTTCCTACCTAAAATAAAAATCCATTATTCATTGAACTTTTGAATAGTCAAGTCGCTGCCTGATGGTATCTGTTGTTTGAGTGAAACAGGTGGCTATTTGCAGCAGCGGGATGTGAGCATGTTTATATAACAATAAACAAGTATATATATATATATATATATATATATATATATATATATATATATATATATATATATATATATATATAATGAAATCAAAACAGATGCCGTGTTTACCTGATATACGCAATGGTAATCTTCAATCTAATATAAATACCAGTATTTATATATATATATATATATATATATATATATATATATATATATATATATATATATATATATATTAATCCCAACCAAATCAAAATGCTCAATGCACACACAACAGAGAGTAGAGTTTATTATAAGAGAAAAGAAATTAAAACTGTAATTTGAAATTTACAATCAAATTTCTTGTTCGACTTAATACTCCAAGAAACAATTTACAAAGTCCTTATTCCGCGAAGTTTCAAAGGATGCTATTCTTGCCATTCTTCTCATCAGAGGACAGAAAGAAATCAGCAAATTATATTTACAGCAATGCTAGAATTTGCTGGTTACGCCATTAAATGAAACCGTAATTTATTATAGTCATAAATTGTAAAGATGTACATATCCTTTAAAAACAACCAGTGAAAAAAGTAGGATATAGAAAAATCATAACAACATACCGGGCATAAAATTGCAGCTTGCATGAAGACTTTTTCAAAGGTAATCCGAAAGGCGAAGAAAAAATCAAATCTAAATTTAAATCGAGTTGAGTACTATTAGTCCGGTTTGAAAATGTTCAACGCAGCTGAAATTCATGGAAATTGTTTTTGCAGTTAATGCAGTAGCCCAAAGATAGGTTGATCTCCAGTTGAGTGGATTCAAGAAAATATATTGACAGAAAACCAAGATGTCACCTTCCATCGCTGACTTAATTAGAAAAAAACGATTTTAGACTTAATGTTTTAAAAATATGTCAGCACGTGAATGTTCCTATACCTGCAACAGCAAATTGTCTAGACAGACCGAAACGATTCTTTCTGCAAAGTGTTATTAAACGGGTGCGTTGAAAATGAATGAATAAATAAACAAATAAAAATCAAACCGAGATATAAATGAATAATAACAAGAAATAAAATGAATAAATAAATAGAGTTTATCAATAAAATAGGGTGATAATGAATGCACCACTTCGAAAGCAAAACTAGACAAGAAGTCTGAAACAGAGAAACAGCACTCTTGAGAATATAATATTACTTCAGATCGAAGCAAACATTTAGTTCAAAATCTAGAATACAAACAGAACCTCCTCACTGTGACAGCTTAATCAAACTAGATCGTATTTCCCTCCCCTTCCCCCTCTCAGGCCTATTCTCTTTCTTTGCCACACCTACCTCCAAACCTCAACTGTTCACAAACTATAATCCGCCCTTTTCTTTCAAGGTTTGAATCACCCACGGATATATACATTTTCTCCGGACCGGGATCTGGGTGTAGTACCTGTTCTGCAGATGCTGCACCGAGAGTAGTTTGTCCCAGTCAATGGAGAGGGGACCCTCTATACTGGGACAATTATTATTTTTGGTACGCAGAGTGCCCCCTTTTTGCCTACTTTTAGGGGAGCTGTTTTTATCCCACATTAAAAACGGCCTTGTGCCTAATTTGCTTTGGTGGGGAAGCAAATCAATTATATATATATATATATATATATATATATATATATATATATATATATGTGTGTGTGTGTGTGTGTGTGTGTGTGTGAAAGTGTATGTGTATCTATATCTGTGTGTCTGTGTACATTTCCCTACGCAATAACTCTGTCAATTTTTAGTCTACAGACTCGAAATTTGATATACAGTTTACTGAGATTTGGGAAAATCGATGTGATCGGATTTGGGCCAGAAATTTGGCGATTAAGGGGTCAAAGTTCAACGATTTTTACTGTTGAGAACTCTACCAAATTCCTCCGACAATTTTGGGTCTACGCACTTGAAATTTTAGATATAGGTTCTTTGGACATGGATCTAACTTAATCACTTGATTTTAGCCAAAAAACAATAAATTCTAAGGGGTCATAAAAGGGGTCAAATTAAAAAAAAATTGACCTCTGCGGTCTCTTCCGAATTACTCAGAAATTTTACATAAAGGGTATTCAGAGATAGGGCAAGCTTTTTCATCAGTTTGGGTCGAAAACTTTTAGTTACCAATATATAAATGTATGTATGTATGTATGTATGTTTGCATGTCTGCCTTAAACTTTCAATAGAGGCGACGGATTTTACGAAGATCAGTACTGTTTTAAAGTTCGACCTTTCATACGAAAAATATCGAAAAATTGGCTAAAAACCTTAATATATTCCCCTTCAACTAAGCACTTTTCTATAGAAAGGTCACTTTTTTTCGCCGATATTTTTTAAAGTTATCCTCTTCTTTAGATTGTCTAGCCTTAATTTTAAAAAATGTCGCTTCTGTTTGGCGGTGGTCGTAACAGCATAAACGTTAGGTTTTACCCCGTTCTTTTCCTCCTTTGCAGTACGGGTTCGAGCCTGCCTACCTACTACAAGTTATTTTTTTTTTTGCTGGACATACACATCCAAACACCCGGGCAACGCCGGGCGGAAATGCTAGTATATATATATATATATATATATATATATATATATATATATATATATATATATATATATATATATATATATAGTAATTTATAAAATATATATGGCGATTAAGCTACGCTGAATATTCCTGGACGTCACGTTAAACTTAGATAAAAACACATATCAACCATACTTAAAAGATAACGCTACTCCAATTTACGTAAACCCCAAGTCCAATCACCCACCATCAATTATAAAACACATTCCTAACTCGATCGTAAGTAGACTCGGTAATAACTTAAGCGATGAAAATGCATTTAACAGGTCAACCAATATCTACGAAACAGCCCTAAAAAATAGTGGATACAAAAATATCGATATCAAATATAAGCAACAAAACACCAACAACTATAATAAAATTAAAAATAGAAGAAAAAGAACTATAATTTGGTATACGGACCCATACAATCAAATGTTAAAAACAAAACTTGGCAAGAAATTTCTAGATCTTATTGAAAAACACTTTCCCGCAACCAACCCCTTACACAAAATCTTCAATAAAAATACCTTAAAGTTATCCTACAGTTGTTGAGAAAATTTACAGATGATAATTAAAGCACATAATTACAAAATACTAAATAAAAACAATGTAAACAACAACGAAATAAATAAAAAAGTAGACACCATGACAAAAATAAAACCAACACTAGCAGAAATAATAATAATAATAATAATAATAATAATGATAATAATAATAATAATAATAATAATAATAATAATAATAATAACCACGCCCCCGGTCAAGAACAACCATACCATAAATAAAAATACTAATAACGAACAAGATAAATGCAACTGTAGACACCGCACATTTTGCCCAGTTCAAAATAAATGTCTAACAAAAAGCGTAGTTTATCAGGCAACAATATTTGCGAAAGAAAACCCGAATAACAAGAATTATTACGTAAGCATGACTTCTTTAGATTTCAAAACCCGATACTATGACCACAAAAGTACATTCAAAAATAAAAAAAACACCGTATAAAAACAACACTAGCGAATAAATACTGGGAACTCAAAGAAAGCGGACATTCGCCGGTAGTCGAATGGAAAATAATAAGACAAGCTACCATGTGTAGTCATTTAGACGATCCATGTAAATTATGCCTTCATGAAAAATTTGCTATCCTGTACTTTAAAGAACCCCAAAATCTATTAAACTGCTGAAGAGAAATAGCAAATAACTGTGTTCACAAAATAAAACTTACTCTAGGATAGCGATGCAAAATAACTTTAAAACTAACAAAAACAATAGAAAATAAGCAAATAAATAAATTAAATAAACATGAATATACATAAACGATCACACATATATGTATGTATATATATGTGCATATATGTGTGTACACATATGTATATTTATATAAAAAAAGAAGGAAAAGGTCTACCATAAACCACTAACCTAGTTCTAAAACAGATCCTTTGTTCGATAAAATGCATGCCCATTGGCTGATAGGAAGAGGCGCGGTGGATACTAGAAAGCTGATTGGCTAACTAAAATCCTCAACAGAAGAGGACCATATAAAAACGAGAAACAACAACAGAATTCGCGCATAAGCCTGACGAATCCTAGAGCGGATGAAACGCCGAATATTCAGTGTAGCTTAATCGCCATATATATTTTATAAATTACTAACTAGCTCTACTTACGTATTGAGCACTTTTGAAGTAAATACTTAAAGTTTACGCATAAATCTATACTTTTGTATATTAATTTTATGTGAGTAAATGAATTAGTTATATATATATACATACATATATATATATATATATATATATATATATATATATATATATATATATATATATATATATAATGAATGAACTTTTATTTTCGTTTCAATGTCATTTCTTTTTCGGTCTGATGAGATAGGTCTCTCTGAATTGAGATTCCGCTGAAACATGTATGCATATATGTAACTAATAATGTTTGTATAAAATAACATACTATATAGCTGCTCTGTCCTCCATTGAGCAGTTTTTAATAATCACATGGGGTTTCTAGGAAATCAAACTATACAAACATTATATATATATATATATATATATATATATATATATATATATATATATATATCCTCTCCATATATAATAAAAAGATTGCAGAAATTCCCCTCTGGACCAAAATACCGTAGGTTTTCAAGAACAAATACCACATACAAATTTATAATTAGCCATTATCTCACTTAACTTCAGAACGACATTTCAGACACATTTAATCGTTATAATAAGATCCTACATTATATCCTAGGAGCAACACCATCACAATCACACCATCTTTAGAGGAAGTAGTTTCGATGTTTTCCTCTAAATTTAAACTCTTCCTACCACCCCCAACCATCTCCAGGAGGAAATATACACATTATACATATATTGTCCTGATACCCTTTGTAACTGGCTCATAAACTAATAGAAATAACATTATCTTTCCATTTCCCGATTCAGAAATAATAAATTCCTTCATTCTCAAATTCCGCCAATATTCATTGGCTGAGAGCTGACAAAGCCATTATTCCGAATTACACATCTTATTTCATAAACGAAAACTCAAGACCTTTTCAAATATTGCGACTCTCTCTACATGAAGCAATTTTTTTAAAAACATTAAACCAAATACAAACATACTAATTGCACATCATCAGAAATTTAGGTATTGGAACCCTTACAGTTACCTACAAACACATTACCATCGCGCAACTACTCCTCTACAAAATAAAACAATCATTGAAACAAAAAACATAACATTTGCAGGTACCATTTTTTTGTTTTGAATCTCCTTACAGAACCGACCACGATGCTATTTTTTGTTTTTCTTGTACTTTGCTTTATGCTTCATTTTCTTCTATACCTATGTACAAATTTGCATCGCGTAGATATCCCCTCCCGCACACAAAAAACACCCCCTGAAACAAGACATTAACATTTACAGGTACCATTGTATATTTTTATTTATGGCATTAACTGCTTAGAATTAACTTGAAGCCCCAATATTTTATACAGGTATGTATTAAACGACATTAGTTAGCCCACGAAAACCAGGTATTTGTTATCTGTTTGATTATAAACCAATTGTTCTTTTTTTTAAGATAAATTTTTACCTGATACACTTTTCTTTAAACTGACGATTTTATAGGTTTTCCACTATGCTGATTAAGAAAATCTGCTTATATTTGGTGGATAAAAGTAGTTTTTGAGATATAAAACCCTGTATTATACACTTTAAATCACTGGCTGCCAGATTAGTATGCATGGGCGAAGAACAAATCTAATTCTATCCGACTGTCACTGCCACCCCACAATGTTTCTGTTGCTTCATATTTTTTGAATGTGGTGATCCTGACAGCGATTATCAAGGTTAAATTTAGGTAAAATATTTTGACATCCCCCGCCCTCATTCATAAAATGGGGTGTCTATTCCAAAAGCTGTTCTTATCATGGGATGTTGCGAATTACTATTTCTAAAGTCGTTCTTAACATGAGGAGGTTAATGGTTGGAGGACAACAACAACAACAACAACAACAACAACAACCGTACTTTAATTTTTTTACAAGGGGGGGTATGCTTCCACCGGGCAACGCCGGTTAACAGGTCCTCCTATATATATATATATATATATATATATATATATATATATATATATATATATATATATATATATATATAAGAACAGAGTTGTATATACAGTTTTTATTATTTGTCAGAATACTCCAAAGTTGGGTGCTCCTTAATCCACTGAGTTTCAAAGAATGCTATTCTCATCAGAGGAAAAAACTGTTAGCAAAATATTTCTATGCATTTGCTGATAGCTGCATAGGTTGAAACTGAAAGTTTTATTATTTGTAGTCACAAAACTTAAAAAAAACATAAGATATAAATATGTGAACAGTTCATTCAGAGTTCAATGATTAAGGAGCACCCAACTTTGGAGTATTCTACCGAATAATAAAAACTGTTTGCATAATTCCACTTTACAACTCTGTTCTTATTATTATTTATTCTAAACTCTACCACCCTCAGTGCTTGTGATTGTACATCTTTTTCATTTGGTTGGGATTGAAATATAAATAACTATATTTATATTTGGTTTTGGTGTTTGCTTCTCCTTGATTAGTAAACTCCTTCTCATAAGTTTTTCTGCTCTCTCTCTCTCTCTCTCTCTCTCTCTCTATATATATATATATATATATATATATATATATATATATATATATATATATATATATATATATATATATATATATATATAAGGGAGAGAAGGAAAGGATTTGAATGCCTTGAGAACTTGAAAACCTATTAGTTCTAAAGTGTCTAAAGTCTCTCTGTACACGGGTTTTGTCAGAACAACCGGAAGGATACTTCACCCTACAAGTAAACACTGGGTAAATATTCAAAATAACAAAGCATTCGATATCCAAATGAGATCACCTCGGTATGCCTACTCAATACTGGCTTATACGGGGAAATAGTGCGCCTTCTCCTAGTGATGTTGCCTATAAGTAACAGTACTAAGATGTATACTCCACCGGACTTGATGAATTCTTGTCCTGGAACCCGTCAAGACCAGAGAACCACAACAGATATAGTAAACTGGTCAATTAATGTAATGAAAATGTAATAAAATGAATATTCTTTAATTTCTTGGATATTTGAGACGTAAAAGAGGACTTTAATGGAATATTCAAATATCTATGTATCACATATGGAGATCAAGTGTCTGATTTCTGAGAATCTTAACTGAAGTAAAATGTAACGATATGTATTTTATATATATATATATATATATATATACATATATATATATACATATATATATATATATATATATATATATATATATATATGACAGCCCCTTTAAGAAATTCGTTTCTTATCGTTGAGAACTTTCAGTTGAATTAAAGTCGGTCAATTTAGCTCTTATGCATAGATCATCGTATAACGATTAGATCACTCTCTGACTGACGTAAATGAACATTTAAAATTAAAATGTTTAAATTCAACGTTATTTCACGTGGTTAATGGTAGTCGAATGGATTAGGTCTTCGCGAAATCGAGCCAGAGATGTCTCGTGATGCGGGGTTCGAATCGTTCGACTGGTATTAATCGTGACATCCTGCACTGAAGATTCCCGAAATGATGAAACACTAGTGTATGTAGGTATTTAATAATTATTATAGTAAAAAATGAATTATGTATATATATATATATATATATATATATATATATATATATATAGGTTTGAGATGTTCAAAAGTTGGGACTAATGAAGACAACAAGATTGTTAGATAGTGCTCAATAAAAAGAGCAAAATATTTTTTTATTTGAGGGTAAACAGTCACATATGGTCACTACAAATAACCATCTGTTTCAGTCAATGAGACTTCCTCAGGCGACTCTGAGCCCATCGACGCCATATCGATGCGTCGATGGGTTCAGGGTTGCCTAAGGAAGTCAAATATATATATATATATATTATTTTAATGAGGAAATCAGACCTGGAGCTTAAAGAGCAGAGTTTATTTTAATGTATTAGTAAATGTATTAAGACTATTAAAAGAAAAGAGTGCCCATTGTACTGTAGATATATAATAAGCTCAATAGGTATAGATATCCTAGAGCTATATATTGAGTAAAACGATTCATAATTTTGAATTCAAAATTAGTTTTAAAATGGAAAAAAAAATCAACCCGGTTTTAAGATCGTTTCAGAAACGATGTTCATTTTATTTAAATTGAAAATAATTTGACAAAAGTTTTGTCCTATAAAAAACAAAGTCTCCTCATCAGCAAAAATAGGAGGGGGGAGCAGTTAAAGGCACCAAAATAAAACCAGCATTTTAGTCGTGTGTGAGGCAGATATACCTTTTTTATCTCGATTATAAAATATGTTTCAATTTGAGTCAGTCTATCTTTTGGCAGTCTGTTATATTTTGTCTTCTAATTAGAATAACTACTTATCGTTTACATCTATCTATCTATAAATATATATATATATATATATATATATATATATATATATATATATTTCTTGATCGTATAAAAACACCCTTATATATATATATATATATATATATATATATATATATATATATATATATATTATACTTAATATATATATATATTATAACATATATAACTAGTCTGGGTGCACAGCATTTCCCGGGTGTTTGGAGGTGTGTGTTAAACTAAAAAAAATGTTGAAGTAGGTAAGCAGGCTTGAACTCGTAACGCGAAGAAGAAAAACAATTGACGTCTTTGCTGTTTCGTCCATCGCCAAAGCGGACGTGACGTAGTTTAAATTAAGGCTAGTCAATTGAAATGAGGGGATGATTTTCGAAAATATCTGTAAAAAAAGCCACCCCTCTTTGTAGAAAAGTGCCCAGTTGAGGTTGAAGAAATTTATGTCTTTAGCCAATTTTTCGATATTTGTCGTCCAAAGGGTTGAGCTTAAAAGCGACACCGTTCTCGTGAAAATTCGTCGCCTCTGTTAAAAGTTTTAGGCATACATACAAACATACATACATACATACATTTAATCAGACAGGTGAGATTTATATTATAGACAATATCATAATATATATATATATATATATATATATATATATATATATATATTATAATACGTATGTTATCAAATATATATTATAATATATACAGATATATATATATATTATAATATATGCATGTTATAATATATATATATATATATATATATATATTATAATATATATATATATATATATATATATATATATATGTATTATAGACAATTATTTAACGCTCTCTTCAAAGAAGAGCACTTTGTAAGATAAATATAAAAAGCTTCTAAAACAATATTACAAAGTTTTCTCCCTTGGTCACAGAGGCTGACTATTCTTGTAATGAATATTAGGGATATTTTCGTTTTTGTTTTGTCATACAGCTGTCTCACTGGTCGTTGAGGACAAAAAACATTGGCATGCTGGATGTGCCATATAAAAGTATCGTCCTACTTCTGATATCATTAATGTAAACACAGGTTAACATCTACTGGACTAGTACTACCTAACTAATATTCCTGGTGAACCAAGTGCAAAAGAGATCCAGACAATTGCACTTAAGGGAACAGCGAGGATACTAAAAAGAGCTCTCGGTTGGTTTCAATAAAAAGCAGGGCAATGTTGGCAGCTAGTTTGGCTGCCCCATACCCAGCGTTAAAATCTTCAAAGTAAGAAAATTAAAAAAAAAAAGAAAACAATAAAAACAACAAAAAAAAGACTATATAATTTCTGTAACATGATTTTTCATCGCTTGATATTTTTTATTTAACATGTGCATAATGAATGTGGACATTTTATCTTTTCGGCTCATCTATGACTTACGTAGATACACATGACAGTGTTTTAATAATGTAAATATCATCTCTACTATTATATCGAAGGCACTTTGTGTGTGTGTGTGTGTGTGTGTGTGTGTGTGTGTAAGAGAGAGAGAGAGAGAGAGAGAGAGAGAGAGTTCTCTTTCGACTCGGAACCATTTGGACCGATTTTTTTTTAATTTCACACGAAGATACTTGATATGTCGTCGAGTGTTCCCGCATAGGTTTTGCATAATATCAGAATGCGTCTGATAAGTATAAAAATCTGATTAATGAAATAAGTCCGATGTAGAGCCAAGTTAACACTTTTGTACAACCTAACGCCACAAGTGCATTTGAGAAGCTTTATCAGTGCACAAGCAGAAAGGCATAGCCTATAAAATCAAGTGTAGATTCTTTTGTAAGACAGGAGCACGTTCGAAATGAATGTTTCTTTCTTTATGGGTGCGTTCAAAATGATTTTTTTTTTTTACAGTGCCACGTTTGAAATTTCTTTTTTTTTTTTACATAGTGATCACCACTTATCAAGGCCCGGAAGCCACTCAGGGATAAGGGTTATTGCAAGTACATTACGTTAGTGTGGAGATTTGATGAAGTGTTTACTTAATGAACCAAGATACTTGATATTTGCATTTTAAACTTAAAATGAAGCCATTATTTACAGATAATTTTATAAAATCAACAGTGGATTCTCTACAGTGCAATGTACACTACAATGTATTGTGGAAGGAAGCAAAGAAGCATGTAAAGCTTCCTCCTGATATACTGAGAGAGGGGGGGTCTCTAACTAGAGTAGCAACCAATTTATGTGATTAAAAAATGGGCAATTTCATCTATTTCGATGACAATAAAAGTATGGGAGGGTGGAATATTCGTTGATCCTTATTCAATCTCGGACAACGTCAGGTCTCCCTGCTAGTTTTATAAGAGTTGCAATGTTATAAGATGTTAGTTTGATAAATTCTAGTCAACATCTAAAATTTAGTTTGGCACAAAAAAATATGCATTGCTGAGAATAAGATGGAAAATACAATGAAAAGAAAGGAATCATCTCACCGAGTTACCATTTCCAAAGAAGAAAACGTCTTACCTGTAAAAGACAAAGAAGAAGAGTTAAAATAATACAATTACAAATCCAGAGATAATGCATTGATTAGGTCTTAGTACAAATCATTAGTGATAGGTAATTTATTAGTGGCCTGGCAAAGCCACAGGGTAGACAACCCAGTAAAAAAAAAGCCCAAGCAAAATTCATCTCAAAGCAGCAAAACTGAAGCTTGCCTGCCAGGGGACTATATATACAAATGCAGGCAAATTTGGACATATTTTATTGGTTTGAAAATATAGATTCTTTTATACAAATTGACATAAAATTTTACTGATAAAATAGTATTATAATCTTCAAAAACCCTACAAACTTCATGTGGTTTCATCTCATACAACCAAATATATCAGCATTTCAATATTTAATTTGGCTACCAGTAATATATATATATATATATATATATATATATATACCACCTCTTTCGGCAATTTTATAAGTTCCGAATTTCAGCAATGCTCGTTGGAAAGGTAATGACCTAAATTGTGTAGTAGGCTATGTGACATTTGTCCTTAAGGTCTCACATTAAAGGGATCATCCATCATCCAGAGCCTATTTTTGGCACTTTTGTACAGCCATAAAATGTTTCAATCATAGTCATTTGTTTTCCTAGTTCTGCATATGAATTACAAAATATCTTATATTTACCGTAAACCTCTGGCTTTGATGAAGGGGAGAATAAAACTTGCTGCTATGGTTTCAAATGATCTTAAATAACAGAAAGCGAGTCTTAATTTCAAATATTTCTCATATGTTATATTTTCCCCTCTTTGGTTTTCATACTTAAAGTAAATTTCACAGTGTATAAGGATTATTTAATACTGGAGATATTCATAATCGTATCCTAGAGAGGTGATATAACATATGACAAATATTTGGAATCAAGTCTTCCTTTACTTTTATTTCAAATCATTTGAAACCATAGCAGCAAGTTTTAGTTTCCCCGCCATCAATGCCAGAGATTTGGGGGAAATAGATAATATATAAATAGAAATGAGTACTTGTTTGTGGGTTTGATAAATGATCTTGGCAAACGAATATTAAACAGCAATCAATATGACAATGATTAGGACTATGATATCAATATATCTATAAATTTATTGCAACCTTCTCACATAATGAACGTGAAATAAACGTTGAGGAAAATTGAAATTGACACTTATAAAAAAATCT
Source organism: Euprymna scolopes (assembly GCF_053919585.1). Classification (NCBI taxonomy): domain Eukaryota; kingdom Metazoa; phylum Mollusca; class Cephalopoda; order Sepiida; family Sepiolidae; genus Euprymna; species Euprymna scolopes. Next base: position 37,095,256 of record NC_136494.1, on the reverse strand, counting down.
ATTTTATCTTCTGATTGCATGGCAAGCAATTGTATTCAGTTTCGAGATACGATATATTTAATTTTGTAATTGTTTTTTTAAATATGATTTTTTAGAAGTTCATTAAAGATATGTATTAATCTTATTATGAAATAGAAGAATACCCGTCCCAGGACGAGTAACATAACTTCATTGAACAGAATAACGTTACACCACTTTTATCTCGCCTTCACGAAGATTAAAACATATATATAATTATTCCAATGTTGATCTGTTACATGTTTTTTTTTCTAGAAATTTTCACAAATTGAATGCAATTGAAAATCAAGGAATCTTGCTTAATCTTGCTTAATCTTGATTCATCTTGATTCATCTTGATTAATCTTGCTTGTATAATGAGATACAGGGGGGCCCATTTAAAAGCAGCCCGATCTCTCTAATCTTTCTTTTAACAAGCAACTGACACCACAAGACAAAATGCAAACTTTTTTCCAACAAGATGGCGCTACATGCATCACGTCTCACAGATCACTGACACGAGTTCATGACATGTTTATGGAAGAGAGAACAATAAGTAAAGGGTTATGGCCACCATGTTACCCGGACTTGTCATCATGTGATTTTTATCTTTGGGGGACTTTAAAACAAAAAGTTTGTGCAAATAATCCTCACAATCTAGACCAACTAAAGGAGAACATTACGAACGCTATCAGGAGAATCACCAGAGAAGATCTACAGGCAGTTTCTGTAAACGTTGTTAAACGTGCCCGGAAATGCATAGATGCCAACGGGGGCACTTCCAGCATCTTTTATAACACTACAGGTAATTTAAGCAATAAAAGGATGTTCCTCCTATCTACTACATTTTCTGGGCTACTTTTAAGTGGGTCACCCTGTAGTATGCATATATATATAGTATATACGGCATAATCACTTTGATACACCGATTCCCGTTGGATCACCAGTTAAGCAACCTTAAGCCTAATCAGTACTAAAATGGGTGACCATTTAGAAATTTCAGGTGCTGTATGTGCTCTCTGCTTATCTCGGCATTGTTTCCAGTCGTCTAGCACTTCTCTTTGCCACCGGATCCAAGCAGTGCTGATGAGAGGTGGGGTTGGAAATTACACAACCTTTGTCTCACAAGTACTTGCGCAGCTATCCTTATATGGGGTATCCATTGTCTCTTGAGACTGAACGGAGGCATCGAATGATGATAGATCAAATTTGATGCAAATCTGAAATATTTGAATTTTCAAATGGGAAGTTGTTCTGTCTTTTAAAATCCCTTTAAAATAAGGAAATGAATTTTGGAGAATATTTATTGATTGATATCTAATAGTTATTGTAAACATTTAAAAATTGAAAGGTATCTGAATTTAAACTGCCACCCTTTTTTTGGCCCTCAGCTAAGTAGAAATACTATTTAACCTCTAGTTAGTGAGAGAGAGAGAGAGAGAGAGAGAGAAAGAGAGAGAGAGGGGGCATTTAACGAGCAGAAAAAGACTAATTATTAATTTTGACTTTTTATTTTTTTAATTTAACTAACTTTACAAACTCACCTTTCTTGATTCAAGCAATCTAATCCTAGTTCCAAAACAGGTGACCAAAACGGGTCACGTTTTTTTTTAGTATACTTTCAAAGTGAAGTGTGCAGACTATTTATCCAGGATTATTGATGCGTGACCCAAAGATCAATTAGAACACCATATGAGAAGTAGATAACTGGTTGAGTAACTTAAACATATGTCGTAAGATAAATTTGAAGATAAAAATTAAAATCAGTTACTGCCAGAATTTCAGCTAAGCTACACGTGATGTAAGGTATGTATGAATAGCAGATATCAAGATTTAGTTATCCTTCTATAAAGATAGTCTATAAGCAACTCCTAGTTATGAAATTGGGGTTCCATTCAGTTAACACATAGTTCAATGTTAAAATCATTATCATCCCATTCTTTGAGTCTCCTGTAAAAAATAAAGAGCAAGGGATCATCTTTACTCATGACCTTTAATCCTTTATAACCTGGTTGAACTAATTCGTTCAGTCACAAATAAATGAATATAACAGCATGAATAAAGTAGGGAGTGATTCATACACGCCTTGTACGTATTAGTTCAGTATGTGGGTAGGTGACAGATACCTCCAGATTGCAACTGTTCAACAATAATGAATAAATGACAAAAGTCTATATTCCAAATTCATGATGTTAACCATCTTACAATTTATTCCTTTAATTCAGTTGACATTCACAATTCTTGACAGTATGAATGACAACTGAATTAAAGGAATAAATTGTAAGATGATCAACATCTTGAAATTGGAAATATAGACTTTTGTCGTGTATTCATTATATGCTCTGTAATTACATTGAGCTTCTTAAATAAGAATTGGTATATATAAAAAGGGAAATATAAGTGAATAAAGATTATTTCCACAGAAATAAATAAAATTAATAATAAATATGTTTTTAATCACCTTCATCATAATTCAGGTCATAAAGGGTTAAAAATGGTCTATGTAAGAAGAAAACACGAATTAAGAAAAAAAAGATGGAAAGGATGCAGAATTCTGAAATCTTCATATTAAGCATTGTTTGTATTATCCGAATTATTTTCATTTATTTATTTATTTATTGCGGACTATTATTCTCATCTTTATTAGTTGTTGTTTCACAGCGTTTCAGCCAACTATTCCTCTGGCCTCCGTCAGGTGGTAACCGCGATGGATAGGAACTTCAAATCTCCTAACTGCATTCTCAGCAATTACTGCCATCTGTAATTGTTGTCATCTCACCACGTTTTTGGCCAAGTAAGTCTCTGGCCGGCTTCAGGTAGGATTGAAACCGCTATCTTCAGATAATTCTCATCTGGAACCGTAGAGATTCAACGTCTCTATCAAATGCGCCACTGAACTCAGAGTTGATAAAGACATTGAATCTCTACGGTTCCAGATGAAAATTATCTGAAGATAGCGGTTTCAATCCAACACAAAGCCGGCCAGTGACTTACTTAGCCAAAAACGTGGTGAGACGATGACAACTACGGATGGCAGTGATTGCTGAGAACGCAGTTAGGAGATTCGAAGTTCCTATCCGTCGCGGTTACCACCTGACGAAGGCCAGAGGAATAGTTGGCCGAAACGTCATGAAACAACAACTAATAAAGATGAGAATAATAGTCCACAATAAATAAATTAATATAAATAATACTCATCTCAATAATGAATTCCAATTAAAATAATATATATATTTTCATCTAGTTTGTTATATTCGCAACGATTCGGCAGATGTAACATCCGACTTTCTTCAGTGGCATCTTTTTGAGCTTAGGAACTTTGTCACATTTGTGAATCTTTATGTCACCTCTTAATAAACAGCGAAATGTAATGACAGAAGCAAGAGCGATGAACACAAGATAAAATAAATATGGAGGTGAAAGTCGATCAACAGTGAGAGATGGTAAGGATGATAGTAACTTTTTGAATGCAACAACCTATAGCAATCAAAACATACTAATTATTAGTCCATCTAAAAAAATGGAAACACTTTTAGATTCAATAAAGTAGGCTTTGTGTGCTTTTGTTATTGGAGGTGTTCTAATTGGCCGAAAGATAGAAAAAACTTTAAGAAGCAAAATAAAAACACCAATTCCCATAAATCAATGTGAATAACATTTGCATTATTCTGGAAGGCAAACATTAAAAAATGTTCGTTTTTGTCGTAGCTCATTTTTATTGCAATCTTAAAAGTCTATTTTATCTGATAAAATCCGACTAGATTATAGATGAGTTGCAATTTTATTACATAGTATAAAGAAACGGATCATATTTAGATGAAACACCTCAATACTCAAGTTAATCAAACTTAGGAAATATTGGAACTACCCATGTAGAAAGTGTAATTATCATTTATTTTTTAATCTAAACTTTTTCTAAATACGCTGTTAAGCAATGACATCGAGAGTGAGGATGGGTAAACGAAAATTCAGACTTTTTACTAAGAAGTCACTCTTTAAAAGCCAAAAGCCACTCGAGGATGGAGGTTAACGAGATGGATAGATTATGCATTGAATGACAGAGAATATTATGAGAGGATTGAAAATTATTAATGGAATGGGTAAAGCTTGAATATTTCCAAAGACGGTTTATCACTAACAATACAGATGCATTCCTTCTATATTTTTACTGATAACGATGTTATCCTTACACTAATATATAAACCCCGAGGAGTTGAAATCTATGACTAATAACTAAATGCGCATATTACAAACTTAAAACTTGTATTCGTCATATATATATATATATATATATATATATATATATATATATATATATATATATATAGCTAGGTGTGGAGGTCGAATAGCAGGGAGTCGACAGATCTTCAGTGGTCGATCTTGTTTCCTGACTAGGGCAATGAACGCTGTTTTCCCCACTCCCGACACATCCCGTCCCCTAAACTGGGCACTTGGGAGTGCTTGAATGCCATAATGCCAGTACAAGTAGATTGGGTTGACCATCGTCTGATGGATTTAGGGTACCGGATAGACAGTTCCTGGCTGCTGTTCCCGACTGGTAGTACAGGAATCCCTAACTCTTTTGTAGTGCTTAGAGCGACTGCTCCATCAGCAGTTGTATAATATTGGGTTGTTTGTAGTGCCATGTCGCGCATGGAAAGGGACCCTGCACTCATCCCCGGTGGGCTATCCCGAGGCCACAATCCTAGTAGATGGCAGGACAACTGATAGTCTGCTTGTGTTGCATGTCTGGTATTGTGCATAACCACTTGTTCAACATCCCTTACCTAAACTGAAATTCTTAAAAAAAAAATGACAGTACAATAAAAAATTACGCTAAAACCAGGCCCAAACTCAAACAAAACCAACCTGCCTTTTCCCTTGAGGCTTGCATTTACGAACATCCGTAGGCTTAGAACTAATTTAAATGATATCGAAGCATTTCTCCTAACAAACACCCAGGATATCTTAACACTAAGTGAGACTAACCTACACTCCTCCATCCCCTCTAACATGTTTAACATGACTGGATATCTCCCACTCTGCCGTAAGGACTCTGACAGACATATGCACGGGCTTGGAGTATATATTCGGAACACCCTCCCCTTGACTAGGGACACTAAACTAGAATCGGACGATCAAGCCTTTATGTGCTTTAGACTTAACATGCAACATAACATTAGCTACTTTTATTTTCTCTACCGCTCTCCCTTGACCCAGGACTGTACCCTAATAAACAAAGTCGCTGACAGCATAGATACAGCACTTTCTCTCAACACTAGCGCACAAGTGCATGTGTTGGGTGACTTCAATGTCCACCACAGCAACTGGCTTGGATTTTCTACTCACACAGATACAGCTGGTATGATTACATACAACTTCTCTATATCTCATTCCCTATCACAGATGGTTACGTTTCTAACCTGTTTCCCAGACCAACAAGAACAACACGCATTACTTCTAGATCTGTTTCTGACTACGGTTCCTGATGAATGTGTAACTAATCGCCACAGCCCACTTGGGAACGCCGATCATGCAGTGGTAATAGTTGAAATAGCCCTAAACTTTTTTTTAGAGCCAAAACTGAAGAGCCACTGCTCAAAACAACGAGATATTATAAAAAGGCTGACTGGGAAGCCATCAGAGATCTCATCAGGGACGCCCGATGGCAAAATATCTTTTCACTTCCTGCTGAACAGTGTGCAAATGAGACCACTTAATGGTTCAAAACAGCAATTGAAGCATATGTTCCCACACGGAAATTTTATAGCAAGCGCCACTCTCCCCAATGGTTTACTTCAACTTGTGCAGCCGCCATTGCGCAAAGGCAGCATGTGTACCAAAGATTTAACCAACATAAGTCCAGTTCAAACAGGCAGAAGTATATAGAAGTCAGAAGTAACTGTAAGAAAGAAATAGCGACAGCTAAGAGAGAATTTACTGAAACCACCAAAAAACGCATCGAAGCACAGAAATTAGGGACCTGCGATTTCTGGAAAATCTACAAGTGTAATAAATAATGGGCAATCAACAATCCCTCCACTATCCAACAATCATGAGGTTGTTTGCTCTGCAACTGAGAAGGCGAACATGCTTGCCAGTCGGTTTGCCTCCAACTCCACACTGGACCCTGCCAACCACCCTCTCCCTGACTTTCCTTTGCAGACAGACGCCACACTAGACGATCTGAAAATCACCCTTTCTCAGGTGCATGCTATCATAAGAAATCTTGACACTGCAAAAGCATGTGGACCTGGTCTCATCCCGGCTGTGCTATTAAAAAAGTGCTCCGTCAAAGTAGCTGCAGTTCTCTCCAAACTTTACAACAAATACCTTAATGAATCTTGTTTTCCTGCCTGCTGAAAAACTGCTTCTGTAGTACCAGTTTTCAAGAATTCTGGCGAAAGAACTGACCCAGTAAATTATCGCCCCATTAGCCTCCTCTCACTTTTCGCCAAAATATTTGAGACAATAATTAACCAAGCTCTAGTCCATCACTTTACAGATGCTAAACTTATGACTGACCAATAATATGGATTTAGACAAGCCCGTTCAACAGCAGACATCCTAACTGTAATCTCAGAATGTATATACCAGTCACTGGACAAAGCGGGGGAGGGTAGAGCGGTAGCTCTAGATATATCTAAGGCTTTTGACAGGGTATGGTATGAACGTCTTCTCAGGAAAATCATATCATATGGTATCACTGGAAGAATACATGACATAATTAAATCCTTCTTAGATAAGAGAAAAATCCAGGTTGTCCTCGACGGTCGTACATCTAAACAATACGATATAAATACAGGAGTGCCTCAGGGGTCTATCCTGGGACCTCTGTTATTCCTAATATTCATAAATGATCTCCCTGACAAAATTGTCTGTGAGATGGGTATATATGCTGACGGCATTACACTCTATAACAGACACGACAGGAAAACAAATGAACACATATCTAAAGAAATGGCAGAAGCACTAGAGGATGACCTCCAATCTGTAGTGGAATGGGGACATAAATGGATGATCACATTCAATGCTGCCAAGACAAAACTCGTTTCCTTCAATAATTACAAGAAACCTTCTCTTCCACCATTAGCAATGGCCAATGACTCTTTATCTGAAAGTACATTCTTTAAACTCCTCGGCCTAACGCTCTCAGGAGACACGAGTTGGAACAATTACATCGAGAGTATCGACAGGACTGCTGCAAAGAAGATAGGTTCTCTCTACCGTGTTAGAAAGATACTAACGCCTGAAAGTATCCTATACCTCTATAAGGCCACCATTCGCCCATGTATGGAGTATTGTTGTCATATTTGGGCTGGTGCATCTACCACTAGTCTCTCGCTCCTAGACAAGGTTCCAAAAGAGAGTCGCAAATCTGATAGGTCCTGAACTGTCATCTAAACTTCAGCCCCTGTCCCACGACGAAATGTTGCATTCCTTTGCCTTTTCTACAAGTACTTTAACGATGAATGCTCTGACGAACTGCAAGCACTTGTGCCCCCTCAACGTAAATACCCCCGACAAACCCGAGAAGCAGCTAAATCCCATCCCTTCACGGTAGAGATCCCTAGATGTAAGAGAGCCTTCTACTCCAGTAGTTTCTTCCCCAGGACAGCTAAACTTTGGAATTCCCTGCCGGGTCCCTGCTTCCCCAACTGTACTGACATGCAGAAGTTTAAGTGCAACTGGAACCGACATCTTGCTGCCCAACTCCCTACACAGTACCCCTGATACCCATGTCCCTGATAGTAGCCCCCTAGAACAAAGAGGCAATATGCCTTGTTTGGGGTGAAAATGTAATAAAAAAAAAAAAATTACCCACTCAGGAATGCTGATCATGCTATAATAATGATAGACACAAAAAAAAAATATATATATATATATATATATATATATATATATATATATATATATATATATATAAAGTAATAGCGTTTGTGTGTGTGTGTGTGGGGGGTCTGTGTGTACTCCAACAGTCCAAACCACTGGACCGATCATGACCAAACCTGGCATAATGATGCCCCCACACCTAGGGATAGTGCACACCATTTTTTCAAGGCTAAGGTTAAAGGTCATGGTCATAGTCTATATATATATATATATATATATATGTATATATATAAAATCACTTTTATATTAACCCTATTCCCTCTGCTTCATTTTTTGTTATCAAGTAAAATCTATGACTTACTTAGTTTCATCAAATACTTTTGCAAGCAAAATCCGATCCCGCATTTTGCTAAATCCTACCCTCTGATGAGAAGGAAAGTATTTCTTCGAAACTCCACTGACTATCCACTTACTTAGTGTTTCCTTTTTAAAATTAAATATGTTTTCAACTCTTTTTCAAAGTGTTTTAATGTTTTATTAACTACTTGGTCTTATATATATATACATATATATATATATATATATATATATATATATATATATATATATATGTATATATATATATATACATACACACACTTTCCTACAGCCCACATAGATGTATAAGCCATCAACAATTGTGGGTTTTTCAGCTTTTTATCATTTTTTATTTTAAAATATTTTATAACGCGTTTCAAACTTTGTTCAGCTCTCTTCAGATATTTTTATATAAAGGTTTTTTTAAGTGAACTTTCACTTAAAAAAAACTTTATATAAAAATATTTTAAGAGAGCTGAAACGCGTTATAAAAATATTTTTAAATAAAAAATAATAAAAATCTGAAAAAACCCACAATTGTTGATGGCTACACTCTTTTAAATATACATTTTTTCTCTCGTTTTAACTACACAACCATCACTTTATATATATATATATATATATATATATATATATATATATATATATATATATATATATATATATACTTTCCTACATATATATATACATACTTTCCTACATATATATATATACATACTTTCCTACATATATATATATACTTTCCTATATATATATATATACTTTCCTATATATATATATATATACTTTCCTATATATATATATATATATATATAAATATATATACATACTTTCCTATATATATATATATATATATATATATATATATATATATATATATATATATATATATACATACTTTCCTACAGCCCACACCACTGGACCTATCATGACCAAACCTGACATGAGGATGGGATCCAACCTAAGAATAGTGCACACTATTTTTTAAAGTTAAGATCAAAGGTCAAGGTCATAGCATATATATATATATATATATATATATATATATATATACATACATACATATATATATATATATATATATATATATATATATATATATATTAGGCACCGCCAAAAATGCCCGAAAAATCAAGTTGTTGTTGTTTTTTAAACGAAATTACATTTATTAAAATCCATTATTTCTGAGTAACTTTTTTTTTCCAGAAAGATAAAACCCTGAATTTTATCATATAGAAAACAGAATAATGTAAAACTTTTTCTACTATTTTTAATTAAATTCTAAATGTTAAATTTTCCCAAAAACTTAACAGTTGACATTTTTTGTCTGCCACAAAAAACGTACATAAATATTTTTTAAAAAAGGTTTTTGAAATAATTAATTTATTTATTTGTTGTCTAAGATTTAGGATGATTTTCTATGAGAATATGCAAAAATATTATAATATAAGTACCTGGATTTCAAATAATTCCACTTATTCGTATAGGCAACCAGTTACTTCGCGTCGATCTAGAGTCTAGATCGACGCTGTTTACGTTTGTATTCGATAAAAAGCAAACTATGGAAGACCAAACAGGCCAAAAAAATCTTATTTTTCAGTAACGAAAATTTCAATGTATTATTAACGCTGAGGCTGGCCAGTACCAGATGGGTGACCATTTGTATGAGTTTGGTTTTTAATGTGTATGTGTGTGGGGTCAGGCTCCCCAAAATGGGGGAGGGGCAATTTAAAGCAGAATAAAAAAAAATATTTCAGCGCGTTTGGTCCACCGTAGTCGAAAGGCGGCAAACGTTTTCAAACGGGATCGAAAAAATGATGCTATTTTTAACACAAAGGGCACAATATTTATCGAATTTTTTTTTTGTATCGATTCTTCAAAGCATGCCCTGTTTAATAATGGTCATGCATTATTCGGCTCGCTAAAAAAAATTGTTAATTTATTTATCAAAGATTTTTAAATCGCTTTTTTCGTATAAATATAAAAATTTTTTTTTGTTTTGCTTAACTTAAATTAATTATTTTACTTAACATATTCACCGAATTTCACACTTCAAAACTCAAAAGCCGGATAATTAAACACAATCGAAGTTCTGATATTCAGACGTCAAAATAAGGTATGCAAACAATTTTTTTTCTTTTTTTTGAATCTATATTTCTGTCCCTTACAACAACACAATATGTTGTGACCAGTTTCAGATGATTATTTTAAGCATATTTGTACCACCTCAAAACAAGGGGGGGTTGTAAGTAAAAATATATATATATATATAAATATCGTTTATAAAAAATAAGTACACTGTTATAAAGTTCATTCTTCTCTTAATAATCGCTGAAAATTTCGTATTGATCAGATAATTACCTTATTTTTGGTAGATTTTTTAAAAAGACGGTCCGTCAAAAAATACTTACCTGCCCCCCCCCCCAGTTTTGGCGGTGCCTAATATATATATATATATATATATATATATATATATATATATATATATATACTGTCCTACAGGCCATGCCACTGGACTGATTATGACCGAAACTGGCATGATCATGGTTTGTTTGTGCATGATTATATATATATATATATATATATATATATATATATATATATATATATATATATATATATATATATATATATATATATATATATATATGCATGCACATATGTATGCTTATCATAGTAAAAGATCTTAGTCTAGAGCTGTACTTTGATTTTTGTCGAATCAAATAAAGAAATAAATGAAGACTACAAACAATTTCTAATCTTTTGCTGACAGTTTCATACATTTTGTTTTGTACACGAATGAAAAGACTTTTTTGTTTTCCGATTTCTTTCTTCGAGTCAAAATCCAAACAATTTGGTGTCAACGCAAGAACACACAAAAGAAACGTAATCAGCAAAGGTAATTCTGATCACATAACGAATTCAAAGAATTCACTTCTGTTCCAACCTCAAACGCTAAACAAATGCGAAAAATAAAGGGAAGGAAGTAAATAGAAATAAGAATCGATCAAGATATATTATTTATCAGTTAGTTTTCAATGATGCCAAAACGAATGTTGCTGCGTCGTCGTCACCACCACCACCACCACCACCATCATCATCATCATCATCATCATCATCATCATCATCAGTTTAACGTCCGTTTTACATGTGGCCATATGTTGAACGGGTTCTATGTATTGATTTCAAAGAGCGAGCTCTATCTGGCCAGGTCTTTATCCTTCTTTTTCTGAAATCCTTATTTGCCACTTCCTTCCTTGTCACCTTTAACTGTTCTACAACTAATAACCCAAGAACTCTCATCAATTCTTTCAACATGGCCATAATATCGAATTCAAATCCAGCTAGATCTATAACAATCGGTTTAAAGTTTTACCTTCCAGCTTTTAGAAATTGACTTGCAAATTAACCATTCCCGTCTTCATAGCTCTTTAACATTTTGAGTGAAAAAATACGAGACTTTACTTTTCGAATGGCTTTTGTATGACAAACTCCGCTCTGGACGGCCTTGGACACTCATCGTTCATCGTTGGCAAAAGTGCATATGTGTCGTGTACCAAAACGGTGTATGTTGTATAATCGTCTATATGATATAAAGGTTGATTGTTCATTGTGCGACCAAACCATCTTGCAAGGGCTGCCCTTCACAATGCTGATTGTTATATTATGGTGTACCAAAAAGGGGTCTGTTATATTGCGGGATACTAAAAAGGCACCAAAATGGTGTATGATGTATAATCGTCTAAATGTTGATATGCATACTTGAAACGAAGGGTTCATCCTGATGTGTGTATACGTGTCACTAAATGTCTAGTGTTGGTGATTCTTCACTGTTTGAATCTTAGAATTATGTTGCTGCAGTCTATGTTATTTTTATATATAATTATTCGTGTGTGTGTGTGTGTGTGTGTGTGTGTGTGTGTGATACATATATTTCAGATATACCTTAACTCTATACGTCGTTGATCCTGTCCACCTGGAAGGCCTCTTGTTCTTGGAGAGGAGGTTGGAATCTGTTTTGATGAAACACATTGACTCCAAGACGATGATTGGTTTTATATAATTTTATTCACTTTCCAGGTTTCGATCATAGAAGAATCTAAAGTGAATATCTTTGCTTGCATGGTTACTTCTAGATATCTATTTTCACGCACGTCAGCTCCCTCCCCAGTGAAGGAGGGGGACGACTTGTTAAACCCTCCGCTCTGCTCAACGTCCAAATTCCAACTCTCAAATCTCCAGCTAACCTGATCACGTGACTCACTCGCAGATCCGATCAGTTGACCAGCACTTCCGGTAAATTTGTCTACAATATGATTTACCATATTTTGATAGATCTTATAAATATTCTATCATATTCATCTCCCGTCCATCTCTCCAGTTAGATAGATAGATAGACCGAGATGGATAGATACAGAAATAGATAACTAAATAAATAGATCAACACGTTTTTCTGTTCGACCTATTACATAACACATAGAGAAGGTGGTTTTGAGTTTTTAAACATAGGAGGCTTCACTTTTGCAACAACCTTAGTATGTAAGAGTCAGATACATGCTAAGATGGAGTCCTGCTGCCACATTTGGGGAGATGCTACTCTGAACACTCTTTTTTACACTGACAAAATAAATAATCAATTATGCAATTTAATGAAAAATTAGTTATTTTTTACTGTCCATTTCTCATAGAAGAATTATTGCTAGTCTCTCTTTACTCGATCCATATGTGCATGAAAGGTGCTCGACCGGGCTCCAATCTCTGGTTTCACTTCATAAGAAATTCACTGAAAAGAACTCGCTTTCATACTAAAACTGCAAAGAACTATCCTTTCTTTATGTTGCCAACATAAAACGAAATTTTTAATCTATAGAACATATTGCGACGGGACTGCTTCCTTAAAGACTACAACGTGGTCGTTTTCAAATTAAATACTAATAAATAATTGTAATAAACCGTAAGCAACTAGATGTTGTTCATTTCATTCATCATTTTCAATCCTCTCATAATAGTCTTCAATTTAATTGTCTGAAAGTCATAAGAAACAAGAAAATTTGAAAAACCCCAAAAATCTCTTTATCTATCTCTCAAATATTTCTACCACTATACGATTTTAAAAAAAATCCAATAGGACCCAATAATACTGCAAATATTTTGCACATAAGAATCTATGATAAATAATCCTTATAGCATTAAATGACCTAACAGGCTTGATATGCCGTTTAAAATCAACCAACCATACAACCATAATATTCTTCGTCATTCAACTGACAATGTTTCATCTCATTAACTTTTATCTTTCAGTGGTTTCTGGTTTTGATATATGGTGACTTATGAGGAAGAACCGCCAAGAAATCTGTAAAATGTCTCTTAAATCGGTAACTATTGCATTTTTTCACAAAAACATAATAATACACAAATAGTTTATCATTAATGGCTGTTTGTTTCAAGAGATGTAGATCTAAAAGTGACCACGTATATTTCATTTGTTTGTATATTTATATATTCTGTCTCCTGTAATCGTTTAAAAATTTTGAACAATTCTCTGCTGCTTTTGTTAAGGCTTTTGTAGCTTTTCTTTTATGCCAATCCTGTAATACCAATATGCGCCATATAAAAGGATTGACTGATAAAACCGTGGGCTCACACATCTATCATTTGACAATTAACGCATGATCTCCTCTAACAGTACGCTTTAAATGACCGTTGATATTTAGGTGGCTTCTCTTCCTGTGTTGACACGATATTGCCCATGGTTTTACTTGAAAAAAAAAAAGAGCAGCGTTTGTTGACAATATATTCTTTGCAAAATAGACTTGTTTCCGCATCAAGTTCTGAAAGAAGTTAAATTTGTTCACGAAACTTCAAGGAGAATTTTATCTTTGCCTCCTGAATTTATAAAATCAATTCAAATTTTCTATGATTGGTATTTGCTGAGTGTGATGGTTATTTTGACTTTTGCTTATGAAATCAACAGTAACAACCAAAGACACACACACATACAAAAGCACATTATACAGGGTGTTTCAAAAGTCTTGGGAACATAAAGATTTTTAATAACTCAAAAACTATTAGGAGTTAAAAAATGAAATTGGTACCGTTGGAAAGGTTAAAGTTTCAAGTTTTGTGGGGAATCTTCAAACTTGCTCAATATGAGCACCATTCGTCACACGGCAGACATCTAGTCGATAGTCCATTTCCTGCCAAACGCGTTCCAGCATCTTGACGTCAATGGTTCCCACAACTGCCGTTATTCGAGCCTTTAGTTCGTCAATATATCTTGGAAGGGGCGGCACATAGACTTGTTGCTTGACAAAGCCTCAAAGGAAAAAGTCACACTCAGTACCCCATATGCGAGTGCTATGCTTGTTAACTTTGCCATTCAGATAGAAGGTCGCCTCATCGCTAAAAACAAGCCGGTCATCAAAGCCGTTATCTTCCAACTTCTCTTGCATTGCAATGCAAAAGTCACGGCGAAGTGGCTTATCAGTGTCCTTCAACTTTTGGACCAACTTGAGCTTGTAAGGTACCATTTGCAGTCGTTTCCTTAAGACACGCCAGACAGTTGCTGGAGCAAGCTGAAGTTCCCTGCTGGCCCTTCTCACTGATTTACGGGGGCTCTGCTGAAAGGCTTCCGGACTTGTTCAACTGCATCTTCTGAAGTTGAAGGGCGACCTGTTTGCTTACTTGGGCACAAACACCCATCTTTCACAAATTTAGCATGCCATCTGACAATGGGTTTCCTTTCAGGGACTTCTTTTTTAAATTTCCTGCGAAATGCACGCTGAACACATGTCCACGATTCAGTCTTTGCAAATTGGAGGACGCAAAACGCCTTGTCTTGTTTAGAGAACGCCATTACTGCACATGGAAAGATAAGACGAAAATCATTAGTATGACCAAAAACTTGATTAAGCAAGCTTTAAAATGACACCAGTTTCATTTTTCTACCTGGAATAGTTCATGAGATATACGCATTTGTAATGTTCCCAAGACTTTTGAAACACCCTGTATATATATATATATATATATATATATATATATATATATATATATATATATATATATATATATATATATATAATTCCAGGTGAATAATTTTTCAGAAGTGACGCAACCAATGAAGTTTTAACGAGGTTAATGCAAGAGTGCTCAATACCTGAGTAGGGAAAGATATACTTCTTATTTGTTTTGCATGAGCATGTTTCGCATGAATGTGTCGTGACATATAATTGCTTATGTAAAACAAATAAAAAGTATATATATATATTATGTTTATTATACAAACATTATTGGTTACATATGTGCATATATGTTTCAGTGAAATCCCAATTCAAGGATAACACTCCATCGAACCAAAAAGGAATCGATGTTGAAATAGAATATACTCTGTGGAAAACCCAGAAATAGAAAAATTCTACATAGGTAGCACCTCAATGATTCTATGGCCATACACTGTCAACGAATAATAAAGCATATGCTATGGACACCTCACTCTCAGTACATATAATCGAGGCGAAAAAAGACATTTTAGTCGAATGAAAAATACTTAGGAAGGCTAAAACATGTAGTTCATTAACTTCAGCCTGTTACCTACGTTTAGCGTAGAAGCATGACGTTATTAGTTTAAAGACCGTGAAAAATTATTAAATGTAAACGTAGAATCTGCAAACATGTTGGTAGCTATGCTTTAAATAAGTTGCAAAAAGCGAATAGCGATCCCCCCCCCATAGTACACTACAATTCATAACTCCTCACTCCCAATATCTTAATTAATTAATAAATAAACCAGGGTAAGAGGTGAAAGGATACAGAGTAATCCCGATACACCACAAATTACGACCTAAACAGTCCATCAAGTGATTTTTCAAAGATAATATAAATACAAAGTAACTGGGATATAACTTTTTATTGTTTGTTAATATATATATATATATATATATATATATATATATATATATATATATGACTACTCCATTTAATCATATAAATTATTATACGAAAGTATAGATTTATGCGTAAACTTTAAGTATTTACTTCAACTGTGCTCAATACGTAGATAGAGCTAGGTAGTAAGTTATAAAATATTTTATAACTTACTATATATATATGTGTGTGTGTGTGTGTGTGTGTGCATGCAAATATACATACACACACGCACACACACACGCATATATATATATATATATATATATATATATATATATATATATATATACACGCAAACACACACATAACTATCTATACTCCTATAAATTGGGGTGTTTTTGTGTATTGATATTCATATTAAAAAACATTTTTCTATATATTTAAAAAGAAAATACAATTTTGGTGGGGAATTGCATTTATCTGCAAAATAGCTAATTTGCATATTCTTTTAAACATTCATTTTAATTAATTCCCTATTAGTTTTTTTCAGTTTTCTTATGGAATGATCATTTTTAGTAAATTATTACATGTAATTTTCTTCATGCAGATATTGTACATGATTTATACTTG
Organism: Euprymna scolopes; assembly: GCF_053919585.1. Classification (NCBI taxonomy): domain Eukaryota; kingdom Metazoa; phylum Mollusca; class Cephalopoda; order Sepiida; family Sepiolidae; genus Euprymna; species Euprymna scolopes. The sequence goes on along the minus strand of NC_136494.1, from coordinate 37,078,573 downwards.
CATAATATTGGCGTAAAAAGGTTATTTATGTATGCGTATATATATATTTGTTTATAAATTTTTCATACCAAACTCCTTTGTCAGTTTTTAGTCTACAGAAATGAAACTTGATATATAATGTATTCGAACTAATGCGACATTCTATATTTGTTATTTTAACCGGAAAAAATCGGTGCAAAAAGTGTGAAAATTAAAAAAATTAAATTTGCCAGGTGAAGGTCGAACGACGGCGTTACGAATATGCATGCCTAACGTAATAGCTATTGGTTCATGTTTTAATTTTTAGCCTTGCAGCAAACATATCTTCATAAGTCAGGCATTAACATCAAAGGAAAAAGTAAATCGTAAAGTAAACGTTTTGATTTTGATTCTCGGTGGTGGCGCACGAGATATTTTTATTTAAATCATATATAATATATAATAACAAATACGAAATCTGCATTAATCAAAATATCATATTTAATCGTATTTTACGACCGGGCAGTACCGGGTTACTTGCTAGTATATATATATATATATATATATATATATATATATATATATATATATATATATATATATATACAGGTGCACTTTAAAAAAATTATAACTTTTTTATATTTGCAATAGAAATAATCTGTAAAATGGATTTGAAAGAAGTAAATCTATATTTTTTAAACTTTTATTGAAATTTTATTTAACTTTCCACATGCCCTCCATCATTAGCAATACAAAGGGTAATACGATTTTTTAGTTCACGAAAAACATTTGCCAAATGATTTATAGCAATACCTGAAATCACATTAACTATTCTAGCTTTCAAATCTTCCAATGAACAAGGTTTGGTTGCATACACAATTGTTTTCACATGTCCCCATAAAAATATCTAATGGAGTCAAATCTGGCGAACGTGGAGGCCAATGAAATGGTCCACCCTTTCCGATCCATCTGTTAGGAAATTCCTGATTTAGAAACTGTCTAACACGCCGAGCAAAGTGACAAGGAGCTCCATCTTGTTGAAACACTGAATCATCTTTCAAGTTTAATTGTTCAAGTTGCGGAATAAAGTAATTCTGCAACATATCTAAGTAGCTGTTACTGTTAATAACACGATCTTCAAAAAATATGGCCCTTTGATTCGATTCATTCCCAAAGCACACAATACATTAACTTTAAGAGAGTCCCTTTCATGTTCAACAGTTTCATTTGGATTTTCAGTTCCCCAAATTCGGCAATTATGCCTGTTGACCTTGCCACTAACGTGAAATGCATCATCATTGCAAAGTTTTCATTGAACTGGTGACAGAAAGTTAGCCGTGCATAATAATCCTCTTCTAACAACTGTTGATGTAATTGAATTCTGTAAGCTTTCATATGACGTTTTGCCCACAGAATCTTATGCACAATAGATTTTGGCAGCCCGAGCTCCAATGATGCCCGTTTTACAGACTTTCTTGGACTTGCAGTAAAGGTTGGTTGGTTTTTGTTTTACGGCATATCAACCCTTTTCGGGTTATTTAATGCCGAATCCAAAGATTTTGAAGAAAAAATTTTTTAATAGAATATATTTGTTGTTTTCACGTCGGTTTCTATTGAACCCATAGTTGGGACCCTAACAGGTACTACCAATCCGGGTCAGAGTGGACCTGCGAGCAATGGTAATTAAAGGGTGGCTCCACACTCCCCAAAGCCCACAAGCTGGGGCCTCACCACTGGATATAGTTTAAGGTCATATCCAGGACCCCCATTGAGTGACTTTTACCCTCTGCAGGGGGGCAGTTGGCGTATTCTAATGCCCCACCGACAGGGCCTTGCAGTAAAGGATTCTTCTATGGAAGCAACACTTTCATCACTGACACATGGCCTTCCAGACCGTGGTTTATCATGGACAGAGCCTGTCTTTTTAAATTTTTTCATCCATTTAACAATGGTGTTCCTATGAGGCGTTTTTTTTTTATTGTATTCAATTCTAAACTTTCTTTGTATAGCAATAGTAGATTTCAATTCAGCCAACCAAAGGACACAGTTTACTTTTTCTTATAATTGAAGCCATGGGATCAAATTGATTCTGAAAAACAAAAGAAAATACTTTTTACTTATCTAAACAAAAAACCCTCCTTTTCATGTTTGTTTTTGTTTTTGAACCCAGTCAACGGACGGGTACTTCTGCTAGTATATATATATATATATATATATATATATATATATATATATATATATATATATATATATATATATATATATATATATATATATAACCTAGTTTCTGCACATGTAAGTAACTTCAGCAACCATAAGTGTAGCGAGAATAACCAAATATTCTAAATGACGACATTCGTATTAAGATGGCTTCCTTTTTTTTTTTTTTTTTTTTTTTGTTCATATTCCTGGAAAGATGCAGTGAAACCAGATGAATGACACTCAACTGTTTGGCAAATAGTCTGAATGAAGAAGCCATTAATAAATCCAACCATGTTCATTTTCTAGCACACAGCGTCTTTCAGAGGCGATTATACAGTCGAGCAGAGAAAGGGTTTCTGTTTATTCACTACTAGTGGAGATGCAAGAAACAAAGCCACTTGAGAAGAAAATGGAGCTATTCTTATATCAGATGTATTCATTTCGATTCCCTGAGAGGATTATTTCTTTGCCTCCCTTCCCCCCTCTCTCTTTCTTTATATATATATATATATATATATATATATATATATATATATATATATATATATATATATATATATATATATATATATATATATATATATATACGTAGATTTGTTGATGTTTTTAAACCGATAATACGATTAACTTACGAGTAGCGTCTTCACCTTGAAGCTCATGTTTCTTAGAAAATCATCCATATTTTTATTTGGACGTAAACTAATAATATTTATTTAATTTGTTTATTATTCTTTAAAAACAGTAAACTACGGACATGCGTGAAGAGGGGTAGGGGCCCGAAACATGCATTCTTGTTAAATATTAATAGTTAATATGAAAATGTATTCTTGTTAAATATCAATAGTTAATATGAAAATGTATTCTTGTTAAATATCAATAGTTAATATGAAAATGTATTCTTGTTAAATATCAATAGTTAATATGAAAATGCATTCTTGTTAAATATTAATAGTTAATATGAAAATGCATTCTTGTTAAATATCAATAGTTAATATGAAAATGTATTCTTGTTAAATATCAATAGTTAATATGAAAATGTATTCTTGTTAAATATTAATATTTTTGATAGAAAAATAAAAATTGTTATGACTAATAAATTCAAAATGCCGCTGTGGAATGTTTTCTATATGTGATTGAGGGGAAATCATTATTTATTTTGAAGATATGCTTTCACGGGTATTATTTTATTACTGTCTTTGAATTTCCGAAAATTTACGTTTTTTTTCTTCCTTGAAGCAATTTTTCTTTTTATTCCATCAACTTATGTGTGGCTGTCTATAATATTATCCTTCTCTGATGATTTTTGTGATGGCAGCATCGGCTATATACGCAAAGAAACATGTCTAAGACGCGTGTGGAAACAGTAAATATACAACTTTGCCCATTTATTATAAATTATGATTACGGTTTCTTGTGATGATTGGAAAGAAAATCTGCAGTATATATATATATGTATGTGTGTATGTATATATATATATATATATATATATATATATATATATATATGTATACATATATATATATATATATATATATATATATATATATATATATATATATATATATATATATATGAAAGGAACAAGAGATACATAAAAAGAGTAATATTTCCTCATTCAATGGAGCTTTTTCCCTTCAGAGGAAAAACAGTTCGTAAAATAATATCAAAGTATGGGAGGAGTAAAGTTTTAAGCATAATGTAGAAATATATAGATCAATAAAAGATATTTCACACGAAGTCCACTCCATGAAAGTGAATAAATAGATTTGTAACAAATCCAGAACAATGGCATTAGTTGGAACTTAAATGGTGTTGCAGATATTTTTCCAGATACAATATGGATAAATCAAGTAGTGGTCCTTTTATCTCTGGGTATGAGGGTCGTTTCAAAAGTAAGGCATTCTATTTTCTAACAAAACCAGTTGGAGAGCTACGAAAACGGGAGTGGTACCATTAAAATTAGTGACCTTTTGTGTGATCAGAATTTATTTTTTCTACATTGTCACCGCCATTTTCAGTGCACTTTTGCCAGCGATGGGGTGGTTGCTGTACATGGGCGTCCAGATCGCGCTTGGATATAATCTGTAGCCACTCTGAAATTGACGAACCCATCTCCTAATTAACAAATTTTGTTAAAATAAACTTCATATATATATATTAGTGCCGGAAAAAGGAAGTCCGCAATTGTAATTTTTTCAAAAACTGCAAATTTAAGCTAAATTTAATGTAACTGTTTAAACAACCTATACCTTATTTGATTCGCCTTTTATTCCTCTATAATTTTACCTGTCCATATTTGACTTTTAATTGAAACATTCTAGTGTTCACGTCAATTTAAAAAAAAATACTTTCAAATTGAAGAGGCAAAAAGAAAGTCCGCGGCAATAAATTTGCTTAAAACCAGCTTAAATTATCGCCCTTAAATCAGTTTAAAATATCCACCAAGAGTCAACAAAACATCTCTAATTGCAATTGTTGTTATTCCAGGTTATACAACGTAACATTTAGTCCATATGCCACGACTTTTTCTTAGTGGTCGTCAGGAGCTCATTAATCTCCACCTTTCTGGTTTATCCAATCGAGAAATCAGCTGCAGATTTAAATGTGATGAGAAAAAGGTATGAAAGAACCAAAACACCAGCAGTGTTCGTGATGCCCCTAAATCTGGTCATATTAGAGTTACTTCTAACAAGGAAGACAATGGTATCAAGATCCGCAGCCTAAGAAACAGATTTTAAACGGCTCCCCAAATCCAACAACAGTGCAATTTTGTTAAAAAGTACTCTCTTTCTACTGTCAAGAACAGATTAAAGGAATTTAATTTGCGAGGATATGTTGCAAGATGCAAGCCAATGATTTCTGTAAAGAACAGAAAGCGCCGTCTGGACTTTGTCAGATGCAATAAAGATCATGACTCTTCATATTGGTCAAAAGTACTTTTTAGCGACGAAAGCAAGTTCAATAGGTTAGGTAGTGATGGTAGGCAGTACGTCCGTCAGAGGAAAGGCAAAGAATTTAATCCTAGGTGCTCAGTTTCAATGTTGCAAGATGGTGGAGGTTCAGTTTTGGTATGGCGCATTATTAGTACTAATGGTCCAGGGCCTATAGTTCGCTTGCAAGGTCGAATTAATTCGATCAAGTACATTAATATGTTGACTGAGCATTTTCTACCCTAATTTGGTCGGAATTTGGATGATAATCCCATCTTCATGCAGGATAATGCTCCCATTCACACAGCTGGCAATGTCAAGAGGTTCCTTGAAGAGCATAATATTCCATGTTTGGATTGGCCTGCACAATTTCCAGACCTCAATCCTATCGAAAACGTATGTCATTACATCAAGCAACAGCCCACAATGATAAAATTTCAAATTTAGAAAAAAATTAAAGAAAAGTGGAATGCCCTTTTTCCGGAGTATTGCAGCAGTCTAATTTAAGGAATTCCCAAAAGATTGCAGACTTTCAAATTGCAGAACGGCTACGTTACTAAAAATTAACTAGTTCCTGTTGTATTTGTGTTTCATTAATGTCCTAAAGTTACATTTAAATAACAATTTTCCATTGTGCGGACTTTCTTTTTGCCTCCTCAATTCGAAGTTATTTTTCTAAATTGACATAAACACTAGAATATTTCAATTAAAAGTCAAATATGAAGAGGTAAAATTACAGAAGAATAAAAGACCAATCAAATGAGGTATCGTTTGTTTAAACAGTTACATTAGCTTAGATTTGCATTTTTTGAAAAAATTACAAGTGCAGACATTTTTTTTGCCACCTGTGTGTGTGTGTGTGTATATATATATATATATATATATATATATATATATATATATATATATATATATATATAGGTGTTACTTGTTTTTGTTTTTTTGTGATAGGTTTTAAATGAAGTCAATTATTTTACAAAGTGCAATTTTACCTAAATGCGAGTTGGGAATAATTTTCCCTTTAACCAATTTGGTACCCCCATATGGGGAGCGCCATAGATATTGTTTTAAGATATAATTATTAATGTGTTTCGTCGTCTTTCTCCAAAACCTTGGGCCTTGATAAAGGGGAGACTAAAACTTGCTGCTATGGTTTCAAATGATCTGAAATAACAGTAACGGGAGACTTGATTCCAAATATTTCTCATATGTTATATCTCCCCTCTTTTAGAAATAGGGTACGATTATGAATATCTCCATTGCCTTATACACTGTGAAATTTACTTTATGTATGAAAACAAAAGAGGGGAGATATAACATATGAGAAATATTTGGAATCAAGTCTCCCCTTGCTGTTATTTCAGATCATTTGAAACCATAGTAGTAAGTTTTAGTCTTCCCGTCATCAGGGCCAGAACTTTTGGGGAAACATCAGATATTTTGTAATTCATATGCAAAACTAGGAAAAAAATGATTATGATTGAAACAATTTATGGCTGTAAAAAAATGCCAAAAATAGGCTCTAGATGATAGATGATCCCCTTAATGTGCGACCTTAAGGGCAATTGTTACATAGCTTAATACACAATTCAAGTCATTACCATTCTAACGAGCCTTCATTTGTTAAATTCTGATGAATACTTGCTGAGATTTGGAACTCATAACATTGCCAAAAAAATGTGGTCTCTCTCTCTCTCTCTCTCTCTCTATATATATATATATATATATATATATATATATATATATATATATATATATATAGAGAGAGAGAGAGAGAGAGAGAGAGAGAGAGAGAGATACTTGTAGCCAAATTGAATATTGAAATGCTATTATCTTTGGTTCTTTGGGACGAAACTGCATGAAAATTTACAGGCTTTTTGAAGATTATAATACTATTCTATGGTTAAAATTTTATGACAATTGGTAAAAAAGAAGCTCTATTTTCAAACCAATAAATTATGCCCAAATTTGCCTACATTTGTATAGTGTCAGTTTTGCTGCTTCAATTGTCTCCCCTGTGGTTTTGCCAGACCACTAATATACTAGCAGGGAGACCCGACATTGTCCGGGATTGTATGAGGATTAGCAAATGTTCCACCCTCTCATAGTTTTATTATCATCGAAATCAGTGAAATCACCCATTTTTTTTATCAAATCGATTGATTACCTGCTCTACTTAGGGATCCCTCCTCAGCAGTGTACTGGGAGGAAGCTTTACAGTCTTTCCCATAGTGACTTGGACCACAATGCATTGCAATGTAGAGAATTAAAATTATCTGTAAATAATGGCTTCATTTAAAGTTTTAAATGCAAAAGTCAAATATAATGGTTCAATTAGGCTTTGAACAGAAACATTCATTTCTAATGCGGCACTGTCTTATCAAAAAAAAAAAACAATCATTCATTTCATTAAATTATTTTTACATAATCACTTGAATTAAAGTTAAGCATATAAAAGTCACGTATCATGGTTCAATTGTGCTTCTAAATAAAACATTAATTTCGAACGCACCCTGTCTTCTAAAAAAAATCTACAGTTGATTTTATAGGCTGGGCCTTTCTGCGTGTGCGGTCATAAAACTTCTCAAATCCACTTGTGATGTTAGGTTGTATAAAAGTGTTTACTTTGGTCAAAATCGTACTTCCTTCTTTAATCGGATTTTTTCGATTATCGATCTTCGAAACTTATCAGACGCATCCCGATACAAAATGTACATAAGAACACTCCCAGACACATCAAGTACTTTCGTGTGAAATTTAAAAAACGGGTCCATTCACTCACATGCACGCACGCACACGCACACACAGGCAAAGTTCCTTTTTATATAATAGTAGATATAAAATTTTATTTAAATACTATGCATAATTATATCCATTTTTATCTGTATTTATAAAATGATTTTATACACCAAAATTTCTGTGTACATTTCCCTACGCACTAACTCTGTCAATTTTTAGTCTACAGACTCGAAATTTGATATACAGGTTACTGAGATTTGGGAAAATCGATGTGATTGGATTTTGGCCAGAAATTTGCCGATTAAGGAGTCAAAGTTCAACGATTTGACCTTTGAGAACTCTACCAAACTCCTCCGACAATTTTGGGCCTACGCTCTTGGAATTTTAGATATAGGTTCCTTTGACATAGATCTAACTTAATAACTTTATTCAAGCCCAAAACAATAAATGTTAAGGGGTCATAATAGGGGTCAAAGTTAAAATAAAATTGACCTCTGTGGTCTCTTCCAAATTACTTAGACAATTTCTGGTGTAAATATTTGAAATTTTACATAAAGGGTATTTAGAGATAGGGTAAGCTTTTTCATCAGTTTGGGTCGAAAATTTTTAGTTACCAATATATAAATGTATGTATGTATGTCTGTTTGCATATCTGCCTTAAACTTTCAATAGAGGCGACAGATTTTACCAAGATCAGTATCGTTTTAAAGTTCGACCTTTCATACAACAAATATCGAAAAATTGGCTAAAAATATTAATATCTTCCCCTTCAACTAGGCACTTCTCTATCTGTATAAAAGCCAAGTACGATCAAGGATGGAATACTGCTGCCACATCTGGGCAGGAGCTGCTAAAAACAGCCTATCCTGCCTTGACAGAGTACAAAATAGACTTCGTGGCTTAGTGGGGGATGCCCGTTTCTCTACCCTGCAACCTCTCTCCCACAGAAGAGACGTTGGGAGCCTTTCCTTGTTTTATCGTTGTTTCCATGGCAAGTGCTCGTCTGAACTCCAATCTCTGGTCCCCCCTCGCCAATCTTTCACGAAAAACACCCATCTAGCTGAATCCACTGTGAAAAATTTCCCCCACTCTTTATCTGTGCCTAAATCAAAACGTGGATTCCATGAACAAAGCTTCCTTCTTAGAACTGCACGCCTGTGGAACTCTGTTCCGTCTGTCTGCTTCCCACCTGACTACAACTTGGATGTCTTCAAGTCCAATGTTAACAAATTCCTAATGAACCGCCCCCTTAAGTAAACACTTCATCAAATCTCCACACTAACGTTATGTACTTGCAATAACCCTTATCACTGAGTGGCTTCCGGGCCTTGATAAGTGGTGATCACTGTGTAAAAAAAAAAAAAAAAAATACATATTTTATTCCGCTTGCCGTAAAATACGTTTAAATATATTTAAAATCATGCAGATATTCGCATTTATTAATACAAAAATATGATGATAAAAGTTCTAAAAAATGACTTGGTGCCATCAGTTAGAATCGAAACCAAAACATTTAGTGTTCTAGGAGAGTTCTCTACCGATGTTGTTATGGAGAGAAAGTCTAAATATTAACACACTTGAATTAAATTAATTTTATGTGAGCATGCGCAGAAAGAAGTAAAAGCATGTCAACCATTTGAAATGACCATTTCTCATTTCAACTTGCCGATATGTATCCGTACGCTTTATTCATCAATACAAAAAAATATTTTACTCGTTATAAACAATCCTTGGTGTATAATTACTATTTCCTGTTAATTTCAGTGTTATGTGACCAATAGTTTAAGAGTTTACCTGTTAAATATTTACACACACATACACCTGTTTTTATTTATTTATTTATTTATATATATATATAGAGAGAGAGAGATATGTAATAATATAGTTTCAGCTTCACATACAGATACCAAATCTCTATTAGTGAAACATAGGTTTACAGAAATAAGCTGTGCTGAGGTTTATTTGATGTTAAATATGATTTCAAACTCAAACACAAACTTAACGTTAGATACAGAATATATCTTACATGCAACATAAGATATTTTAGGAGCTCACTGATGTAGGGCAGGAAACAACAACAAACAAGTGAAGCATGCATGGTCCCCCGTGAGAGCACAGTGAACGAGGCATAAAAAAGTGACTAATTTCAGCATTTGCCCCCTCCCTCATTTAGCCCCAAAAGTCCACAGGGGGGGGCGTCAAATCCTGGTGAAAATAAACAGTGCAGTTTTAGGCCTTAACATATGTAAATTTGAGTTCTGCACCATGCAAAAAAATAAATGACAAAGTCCATTATTTTCCCCCGTCCCCATTTAGCCCTAAAAGTCCCAAAGGCCTTAACATATTTAAATTTAAGTTCAGCACCATGCAAAACTGCTAAATAGACACACACAGAAAATTTGGGACAAATATGGTAAAATAGTCCCCAAAATAGTGTTTTTATTAGCTCTAAAAGAGCCCCTGGGGTACACCCAAGAGTTATCGCAAAGTATAGACAAACAAAATTATATAGAAATCAGTTAGTTACAACTTTTCAGAAAGATTTATAAAAATCCAAGGCATCAATTTTTTTTAATAAGCACAAAAGTGTCAATTTTAGCCATTTTAACTCGAAAGGCAGCCCTAGGGGGACAACCAGAGTTTTCCCGGAAAATCCATTCTGTTACTTTTTACTCATATCACGTTTAATATTTGTGAAAATTTCTAAAAATTTAAAGGCGTAGTTATTGAGAAAAGTGCAAACAGACGAACGGACGAACGGACGAACGGACGAACGGTCGAGGGTGAATTTACAGATCCACCCTCCTTTTTGGGGGCACAAAAAAAAAAGGAGGATAAGGAATAACTACTAAAAAAATTGGACATATGCTGTATAACTTACTTGTTTTGGTGGTTTACGATTTCTCGTTTGTTAATTATTCTGTACTTTTAACAAACTCTTTGATTACACATCATGCATCTTTATCGATCCTCTTGGATTTGATTTACTTACGTTTCCACAGGTGCCACCTTGATCCCTTGCGTCAGATTAAAACTAAGCATCCACTCAATTACTTGAATGGCATCACTGAATTATTGCATTAAAATGAGTCATGAGACTTTGAAAGTGTCTGGAGAGGCAGATATGTAGAAGCGACTAGTTATAAAGCAAGGAGATTATCATTTAGAATAGGCGGATCATTGGAGTTAATGTCAAAGAACGTGTCATTAAATTGATAATTATAACCTAACGATTTTATAATCTACGAATACTTGGCTACGTTTAAACATTCAAGAGAAGAGGGAAGTTTAAAAGTTGAAGGGAAAATTATTAATTGAAGTGAAAGAGATCAACATTGAATGGAACAACATATTTTATTCAAAACTGGACGATAATTAAAGAATTATGTGCACTAGTTGAAATACCCACACTACTTCAGAACACTTTTATTATTTGAATTATACAGACGATAAGAAAAATACAATTGCGAATTACTTGAAACTTCTACTCGAGACGAGAGCATACTACATTCATCGATTAAATAAAGGGTTCTTTTAGATTTCATGCAGATTCCCGAGTTCGACAGAAAGATTCCCGAGTTCGACAAGATACAAATGAAGAAGGTCGGTGGTTACATCGGCAGAAACATTTAGACGCCTGTCTATGATGAAACGTGAAGAAACTGAAAAGACCCATCCGAAATTCCATACAAAGTAAAGTCGGAGGTTACATCAGCTGAAACGTTGTGAAAATAATATACAAAATGAAACGAGTAGTCTGAATTATCCAAATGATCACCCCCTATCTGAAAAGTTCATAAACGTAATATTTTAAAATAATCAAACGCACATATATCATTAAAACATACATCTTACACAACTGAAGTTATGGGTTTAGAAAAGGTTCTTGTTTTGGGAGTTTTTTGCTAAGCTTTTACTAGGTGGTTTTAGAATCATGCAAAATTTCTGGTTTAGTTGTTTTGTTTTATGGTCCTATTGGGACGTAAGAATAACACCATACTCCTCCTCTACTACTACCCTCTCATTCATTTCCTTTTGTTAGGGAATACATGATCACATGCAAATCATAAGCCATAAACATGATACAAACAAATATGTCCACTTAGCATGCACAAAAATATTAAGTAATAAATTGTTTGAGAAAAATAATTGTGAAAAAATAATAAAAACTAAAATTAAAATAGAATAGATGAGTACTATTCAAAATATAAATAATGAACATTGAAATACAAGTGAAACTTATTGATGAGATGCGTGATCGATACAATTTAAATAGATTAGCAAATATGTGCAATGAATATGATAGGTTTAGCGTCATTATGTATTAGGGATGATCATCGATATTGTATACAGGGTGCAACTAGAGAATTGTCACCCAAGAAAAGGCAACATGATTTCATTTCTGTTTGATGAAAACTGATTTCTTTTATGTTGCAACCCATCTACTAGTTGGCACGCTATGTACAAACCCCAAGAGTGACAGGAGCCTTATTATAATCTCAAAATGCCTGCAAATTTTCATGTAGTTTCGTCCTATAAAACCAAAGATATGAGCATTTTAATATTCGATTTGGCTTCGAGTGTATGTGCGTGTATATATATATATATATATATATATATATATATATATAATTATTTTTTTACTATAATAATTAAATACCTGCAGACACTAGTGTTTCATCCTTTTGGGAATCTTCAGTGCAGGGTGTAACGATTACTACCAGTCGAACGATTCGAACCCCGTATCACGAGACATCTCTGGCTCGATTAGCGGAGACCTAATCCATTCGGCTACCATTAACAGCTTGAAATAATGTTGAATTTTAAACAACTTAATGTTAAGTGTTCATTTACGCCAGACAGACAGTGATCTAATCGTTATACGATGATCTACGCATAAGAGCTAAATTGACCGACTTTTAATTCAACTGAAAGTGCTCAACGATAAGAAACGAATTTCTTAAAGGGGCTGTCATAATTATTTTTTTACTATAATAATTAAATACCTACAGACACTAGTGTTTCATCCTTTCGGGAATCTTCAGTGCAGGGTGTCACGATATATATATATATATAAAGCTGAACGTCTGTGTGTGTGTGTGTGTGTGTGTGTGTGTGTGTGTGTGTGTGGTCACGATTAGGCTCCTATATGGTTGACTATTAAAAAAAAACTGATTATATTTAATGATAGAAGATGTACCGAAGATCAGGAATGGGTATGTTTGATCTTGCAGAACGGTGGTTCATAAAAGTTGTGGGGTCTGCGTTCGCGCCTGGTCCACAAAGTGTGGAAATAAAAAATTAAAAAAAAAAAAACATTTACAAGGGTTTTTGATATAGATGTACATAAGAATACTTTGATAAGTATGTTTCAACTTAAATAGGGATGATATAATAAAATTGTGGAGTCTGCATTCGCGCCTGTACTTCATGGAAATATGGCACAAACTTTAACAAAGACTTTTCATATCTATCTGCGTAAGTATACTTATATAATTATGTTTCAGTTTGAAGAAATATGGTGTAATAAAATTATGGGGTGTTTGTTCGCGCCTGACCTCCATAGAATGTAAATATGTCACAAAGTTTAACAAGGTTTTTTAAAAGAGGTGAGCGTTCACAATAACACCTTAACTTTAATCTTAATTCAGGTTAGCTTTTATTTATTTTTTGGAATTGAAAGATATTGTGTCGAATAAATTCACCTCATAAATTCACGTTCTTATTAAAGTGAAAGCCAAAAAAAAAATGTCGGAACTTTAGACAATTCTCGACACAAATTTTGCATAACTATGTTTTTTTCCTTCTCCACTTGCACGTGGCACTCTTTCGAAAATAGATAAATATATAAATAAGAAAAAATAAGAACGCTACTTGTTATTGTGTCAAAAGAAGGAAAAAATCCTGCTCACGTGATTACGTGTCTTTTTAAAAACATTTAAATAACCTTTTATTTTTTATTTATATATCTGTTTAAGCTTTTTTTGTCAGTGTATTAGAAGGAATTCAGTTGATTACAACCATTTCTGCGTGTTCTTTACATTATAATAGTACAACCCGGAATCCGACGGCGCAATACTACACCATTCAATACAGCAAAACTGAACGAAGCTGTTATGCTTTAAAAGGGCGCCATTTTCTTCTTATTCATATTTATATCGATTTTTTGCTTTTAAAAACTAAAGTAAGTACGTGTTTAGTTTTTTAATATCCCATTTTGCTGTTTCGGATTATTTTACTAAAGTAAGTAAAGCTTCATTATTTTTCCAAACTGTTTTTGTTTCTTTGTTTTTCGATATTTCGTCGATATTATTTAGTAAGAGTGTTTAGCAGAAAAACCAACAAACGACTACCCGAAAAAATAAATATACAATAAATAAATGTTACCATAGTCAATAAAAGTTCAGTTCATGTTTTTTGTTGTTTTGAAATAGTTTTTAATGCTCTTTACTTGAAATAATTTTAACGAACCGAAATTAAAACGAAATTTGAGGCGATAACTACTTAAATGAATTTTTATATAAACTACACATTCCATAATCGAATATTCCTCAAGCACAAAATAACGGAAAACATTAAAATATGTTTATAAATATTCCTTACGTTGACGGAACTCTCTTAAATTGTTAACACAGAATGCTCAGGTGTCCCTCCTTCAAATTGAAAACGGGGCTCTCCATTTCAAAGTCGCTGCCATTTTGATTTTTTTTAAACCGGTTTGTGAATTACAAACTACTTAAAAATACAAACCAATGAACTTCTATGGTATAAATACAATATATATATATATATATATATATATATATATATATATATATATATATATATATATATATATATATATATATACAGGGTGTTTCAAAAGTCTTGGGAACATAAAGATTTTTAATAACTCAAAAACTATTTGGAGTTAAAAAATGAAATTGGTACCGTTGGAAAGGTTAAAGTTTCAAGTTTTGTGGGGAATCTTCAAACTTGCTCAATATGAGCACCTTCGTCACACGGCAGACATCTAGTCGATAGTCCATTTCCTGCCAAACGCGTTCCAGCATCTTGACGTCAATGGTTCCCACAACTGCCATTATTCGAGCCTTTAGTTCGTCAATATCTCTTGGAAGGGGCGGCACATAGACTTGTTGCTTGACAAAGCCCCAAAGGAAAAAGTCACACTCAGTACCCCATATGCGAGTGCTATGCTTGTTAACTTTGCCATTCAGATAGAAGGTCGCCTCATCGCTAAAAACAAGCCGGTCATCAAAGCCGTTATCTTCCAACTTCTCTTGCATTGCAATGCAAAAGTCACGGCGAAGTGGCTTATCAGTGTCCTTCAACTTTTGGACCAACTTGAGCTTGTAAGGTACCATTTGCAGTCGTTTCCTTAAGACACGCCAGACAGTTGCTGGAGCAAGCTGAAGTTCCCTGCTGGCTCTTCTCACTGATTTACGGGGGCTCTGCTGAAAGGCTTCCGGACTTGCTCAACTGCATCTTCTGAAGTTGAAGGGCGACCTGTTTGCTTACTTGGGCACAAACACCCATCTTTCACAAATTTAGCATGCCATCTGACAATGGGTTTCCTTTCAGGGACTTCTTTTTTAAATTTCCTGCGAAATGCACGCTGAACACATGTCCACGATTCAGTCTTTGCAAATTGGAGGACGCAAAACGCCTTGTCTTGTTTAGAGAACGCCATTACTGCACATGGAAAGATAAGACGAAAATCATTAGTATGACCAAAAACTTGATTAAGCAAGCTTTAAAATGACACCAGTTTCATTTTTCTACCTGGAATAGTTCATGAGATATACGCATTTGTAATGTTCCCAAGACTTTTGAAACACCCTGTATATATATATATATATATATATATATATATATATATATATATATATATATATATATATATATATATATTGAATCAATTCTTTCGTTGCTGTTATTTTAGATCACTTGGAACCATAGTAGCAAGTTTTAGTCTCCCCTTCATCAAGTCCAGAGATTTGGTGGAAATATATATCTATATAATTATAAAACTCAAATGACCTTGTAACAGGTGTTCTAATCCAACATCCGGTTTATGACTTCCAATTGTGCATGCATACATAAACAAATAATCAACGCATCAATAAAACGTATTGTTTTACTGTGTACATTTTCAGCATCCAAATTGTTTTGTTTTTTTCACATTTCTATTATCCAAATAAACAATTGTTAATACTTTCTGCATTTTTTACATCGTTCATTTTCGTATTACGTTTAAATTATTTAACGCAATGTTCTTACAAATAAATCTACTTTAACCTGGTGGCAACCACAAGAGCATTTTACAACGGCGATTTACCCAACGCCTTCATTTTTTAAAATTTATTCTCGATTTTTAACACACCTTTCTTAAAAAACATTCATACATTTTCTTCTACACTACCAAGATAAATAAATAACCCTGAAAATATGTTTTTTTTTAATTTGCATTACAAATAAATAATCAACGCGACAATAAAACGTATTGTTTTACTGTGTACGTTTTCAGTGTCCCAATTTTTTTACGCGTTTTAATTAAAAGATATATCAAAATTTGAATTTAACTTTAAATATTATGGTATCTGGTCAGTGCACATTTACATATACGTATGGCAAACCACTTATAATTCAATGGTTGTAAGTTTTTTTCCCAAAATAAACAATCATAAACAGACTTTCAGAAATCTATCCGTATTCTTTTTTCATTTTTATTTACTTTCATAGAAATGTTTCTGTTATGTCACAAAAAAGTGTTTTCTTTATGTCACAAGTGTCACGCTCAAACATTAATTCCATAGCTAATATAACATATTGACCCAGCAGGTCACGGGTAGTCTAGTATATACGTGTGTGGCTTATAGGTGCCTTTTCTAGAAAAAGCAGATGACAACAATAATCCACGTGAGAAACCGATCCTGTCAGAAACATAGCGCTGAATAGTTAGCAGACTTGAGTAAAACACTGCTCGTAGGTAGTGTGGACGGCCTTATATAAGTTTGTAGTTCGTATGTAACCGGAGAGCATCTCAACAGGATACATATTCCTACGCCGAATGGTCACTACGCAGTGACGATATATATATATATATATATATATTAGTATGGGTGCCCGGCGTTGCCCGGGTGTTTTGAGGTGTATGCTGAGCAAAAAAAAAAAACGGTAAATTTTTTTTAACTTTGACCCCTATTATGACCCCTTACAATTTATTGTTTAGGACTCAAATCAATTTATTAAGTTAGATCCATGTCCAAGGAACCTATGTCTAAAATTTTGCGTGTTTAGACCTCAAATTGTCGGAGGAGTTTGGTAGAGTTCTTAAGGGTTAAATCGTTGAACTTTGACCCCTTAATCGCCAAATTTCTGTCCGAAAACCAATCACATCGATTTTTCCAAATCTCAGCACCCTGTATATCAAATTTCGAATCTGTAGGCTAAAAATTGACAGAGTTATTGCGTAGGGAAATGTACACAGACACACACACACGTTCACTTTATATATATATATATATATATATATATATATATATATATATATATATATATATATATATGCGTATGTATGTATAACAATAAATGTTGTTTAGTTTAACATGTACTGCTGTTTCAGGATTTACCTTATATTCAGAAGTCTTTAACAGATTCCTGAACGTTTCTACACAGTCGAATATAAATTGAAAATATAAAAGTCACAATTTGTATTCTGATTTATAAAAACTTCTAGGGATATATTAAAACATGTCCAAATATTAAAGCTGCAGTAAACCTATATTTATCATTTGTTTTTTCATTGCCGATTGCAAAACAAATATTCAGCTCCTTATCGATTTAAACCTTTGCTTTGATTCAGCTCGGTTCTGATTTTATGTACATTTTTCATGCATACATCTTCGTAAAAATGTAGATCACTCAAGGTAGCTGATAATGTACGAATAAACACTATGATTTTCCTTTGTTTTATAACTTGTGCTGATTGCAAACCGATAAGCTTTCAATCTTAGCTTAAAGCACTTGCTCATCTAGCCATACTGAAATCTTGTGATACAGCGAAACAGCCTAAGGATGACTATAAAGTTACTAAGTAAAGCGATAGAAAGGCAAATTCTATTTGATATTAAAAGTATCAGCGTAAATCTTAAAGACGATCATAATTTAGTTAAAATTGTTAATTCTGCCGTTGACCTTATTTTCCTATGGCCAGTTGCAAAAGCTTGCAACGCAGATAAAAACATGGAGTCTGTAAATGTTTCAATATTACTTTACAAAAGAAAACAAAACTGCCAAAGTGGATAATTCTCGAAATTACTCGTCTTTTAAAAGAAAATCTAATAGAATTTAAAGGAAAATAAAACTGGCCAATAAAAGGTAATGAAAATGCTTGTAATTGTATTTTACATGTGCATAATTAAGGTTTGGCAAACTCTTCCAAATTACTCCAAAAAAAAATAAATAAAAAAAGGTAGCTTTTTTTAAATCCGATGCATTTACATAAACACTTTAAAAAGATTATCCGTATTTTGCTAAATATTGAGTGAGTACACCTACTATTATATGAAATAGTTAGTGAAGAACAACAAAGCAGGAAGAAGCAACCAGAGTTAACTTGATGAACTCGAGGTTAGGATTATCATACCGAAAATTAATAGAAACGGATATGCCGTTACATAGCTCAAAAAGAGCGGCTGTAATAGAATTCGGGAGCATGCAACGTGTGGATATGAAAAATAAGATGAGCATTGATTAAACAGTGATTATTGTCTCACTCTGTCTCAGACCCTCCCCCGTCCACTGGTTGTCGGTGATTTGGAACGAAGATCAAGTTTAATAAATCTCCCCTGCCTTCCATTAGCGTTGTACTTTTGAAAGTAGAGATAAGGATTGTTTTGGAAATTGCTAGATGGGGATTTATAATATTTATTATTTGGATCATTCGGACTATTGTTCTCATCGTGCCTGTTATTCTGACAATTTAATTGTCGGCTTGTGAATCTGTATAGAAGTGCTCCATACTTGACTAACAATTTCAGTGTGTCTTTATCCAGAAGCAAATATGTGTCATTGAATTCTTCCATGCAGGAAAAATTGATCCGATCAACATTCACCGAGGCTTGCTGAACGTTTACACAGCCGATGCAGTTGATGTCAGCACATAACTGTGCAAGATGAGTTCATAGATTTCAGAGTGGCGACCGAAATGTGAGTGACAAAGTGTGCTTCAGACGCCTATGGACAGCCACCACCCCATTACTTGCAAAAGATCATTAGGAATGGTGGTGACTATGCAAAAAAATAAATTCTGAAGCATAAAAGAACACTCGTTTGCATGGTGCTACTTCTGTCTTCGTAGCGCTTCAACCTTTTTTTTTTTTAGTTAAAAAATAGGATGCATTACTTTTGGAAACAAGCCCTGATTTCAGGGTTGCAAGCCCTAAGTCTGGAAAGATCATGCAGAAGTGCATGCTGGGAACATATGCATCTGACGATGTATGAATAATAATAAAACTGAAAAAAAGAGGAGGATCTGTTATGCATGTAGCAATCTCTTCCTCTACACATTGCTAGATTGGTTGATTGGTTGTTTTGCTTAATAGAAGATTATCCCTTTTCATATTATATAATGCCAAATCCTAGGGGGAAAAATGTATTTTATGCTTCAAGTTCTTTATGTCTTCAAATTTTGGTTGGTTTGTAGAAGCAAATTGTTATATATTATTTACTTGGAATTCATTATTACTCAGCAATTACTGCCTTCCATAGTTGTTGTCGTCTCACCACGTTTTGGCTAAGAAAGTCTCTGGCCGGCTTTGGGTAGGATTGAAACCACTATGTTCAGACAATGCTCACTTAGAAGCATGGAGATTCAACGTCTCTATCCACTGCACCATGGGCCCCAAAACAATACCTGCTTCTTGTTTTTTATACTGTTCATTTCGTCTGCCATGAGATTATCAACTATAATTAACTATTAACTGAGGCTGCAGTTAGGAGATTCGGAGTTTCTATCCCATATTGGTTACCAACTGACGAAGGCCAGAGGAATAGTAGGCCGAAACGTCGTGAAACAACACCGAATAAAAGATGAGGATAATAGTCAGCAATAAATAAAATTAATAAATAATACTCATCTCAATGAATTCCAATTAAAAAATATATATACCATTTGGTACGAATTTGACCTTTGAAGATCAGATAATAAATAAAAACGTGGATTTATAAGACTAAATATTCCAATCTTGATTGCACTTTGGGGCCTGTGGCGCAGTGGATAGAGACGTTGAATCTCTACGTTTCCAGGTGAGCATTGTTTGAAGATAGCAGTTTCAATCCTACCTCAAGCCAGCCAGAAGCGTACTTGGCTAAAACGTGGTGAGATGACAACAGCTATGGATGGCAGTAATTGTACTGAGAATGCAGTTGGGAGATTCGGAGTTCCTATCCTATCGCAGTTACCACCTGACGAAGGCCAGAGGAATAGTTGGCTGAAACGTCGTGAAACAACAACTAAAAAGAGGAGGATAAAAGTCCGCAATAAAATAAATGAAAAGAATTGTTGTTTTTACTTTTCACTGTGCAGAACATGATTGAGTTTTGCAAAGGGGGAAAAAAACTCTAACATCAATGTTTGGCACATTTTATGGATCAAAAAAATGGAAAATTCTGTGGATGCATCGACAGTGGGAGTAACTGTGACTCGCTTAAGGTAGGACCTTTGTGCCAAGTCAAGAAAAAGAAGAAAAATTGACAAAGTATACTGAGGGCTACCTCTCCTTGCCATGGCTACCAGCAACAGTGTCAAGCATGGCAGGCAGTGTCAGATGTAGAAAAGCGAATACTTGGTGGACAGGTCAATGGTAGAAATAACCGTGACTCACTTAAGGTAGGCAAGTTGCCTTCAACATCATGTCGTGTCAAGTAGACAAGTTCTGAGCCAAGTCAAGGAAAAGAAAAAAAAGATAGTTGTAGTGTGCCTCATTACAGCAGACGCAATGTCCGACCGAAAATGTCATTTCGCATAAGTTCACTTTCAGACAGCCTGATCTTGTAAAACCAGATTACATTGCTAGAAATGTAAGTGCTGATACACATGGTTTCAATGTCATTGCAGATGATGAAAAATGATGCTTTGGGAACTTTGACTCCATATATTTCCTAAGGATTGACTCTTAATTCCTTACCAATGAATGAATACCAGTGCACAAGAGCAGAGGTTTGAGAAGAAAGTTGTTATTTTTCTTACTACAACGATTAACTCCATATGCAATCAATTTCAGTCACCAGAAAACCCGCCTATGTTTATCATAATATTATAACCCTTTAGTTAAAGAAGTATATGCAAAAATTTGTTTTATTGGGTGAAAGGCGAAGGCAGACATACAGTCGATGGTAAAATAATCTTCATACTGTCACAATGTTCCTTAGGTTATCAAACAATAAAAGGAAATCATGTTTTTTTTTTGTTATTTTAAATGTTGGTACCGAAGATTGAAAAAAAAGATGGCGACCATGTTATAAAAATGGTAGAAAAGAATCTCGATCGAATACACAAAACGCAGACAGTGTGACACATGACGAGTAAAAATAACTTTTATTTTACTATTCATGTTATTACATCTGTCTTGTTTTTAGACTGAAGAGCAGTTTGATTTTTAACTCTATGGAACGATCTTAACTCTCTTTTTTTTTTGATTGGCTAACGCAACAATTCCCATCAAATATCTGTCATATCTTTCAAAAGAAATTGACATTTAATTTAAAAATATATTCAGTGCCAAAATCTCTGCTCTTACACAATTACAATTGAAAGAGAGATAGAGATAGAGATAGAGATAGAGATAGAGAGAGAAAATCGAAAGTGGTAGATACAGGATAAAATAAGATGGGAAAATAATTAAAATAGTATACAATGAGAGAAAGTGATAGAGATTAAGTGATGGGCCGTATTTAAATGCAAATTATGGTACTTATCCAGTTCATGACCAAATCTCCTGCAACGTTGCATCTTTTGGCAGGTTATGTAAGAAACTGGAAGATGCTGACACAATTAGCTAATTAACTTTTAGTTTCAATGAACACGCGAAATTCACAAATTTTTTAAAACGGAAAATGATTTTCAACATGATATGTCATCTTAAAAATTCCCTTCCCGCATGTTAAGAATGGCTTTCTAGATAGAATGTCATTCTTTATATAGAGAGTGGGAAGAACACTACGTTTTTAATTCAGCAGTTTTTACTACTTCTGCCTCTTATAGCTGCTTATGTAACCTGCCAGGAGATACTGATGCAAAGTTTCCGGATATTAGGTTGTAAACTGGATAAGTACCCACATTTCGACTCATTAGAACAATTAAATTGAAACATGACTGAAATCACTGAACTAAGGAATATTTTAACATATAATTTGTAGAAATCCCACGGTTGCTTTCTTCATCTACTTGTATGAAAATAAATCCGTATGGATCAGAGTGGAACAACGTTTGTGACCGGCTTGATTTTGTTGTGGACATTGATGTCCCCAATTTTTTTCTTTCTATATTTTTAGAACGGGATACTGAGAATTGACCCTTCAACCTTCAGAAGACTGTCACTTAGAACTCGTTTAACTTAGCACTTATATCCGTTACGCCACAGGTATCATTATATTCTTACAAATATTTTCTTTTCACCCCAGTTGATAAGTTTCTGTTCAACTTTTGAAATTCTTTTTTCTTGTGAAAGATTGAATGCAGTCAATTGTTTTGTAGATTATAAATTGTTAGGTTCAAATTATTGATCTAATGATATTAGGCACCTGTTCAAGAGAGTCGATGAATCTGAAAAAAAAATGAAAGGTTATTATAGTGTTCCATAACAAAAGACTCTGATTTTCACAAATAAATGCCCATAGGGAGATGTTGTGAGGACAGTCAAGGGTAATCAAGTGCACTGTCAGAGAGCGGTAACATTTTCTCGGCAGAAGACTCAAACAATGGGCTTAAAATATTCAGTAAATCACTATATAAACAGACAGACTGTCATTCGGGCTTTGCGGTTCCATTTATAGCCACGGTAGATTAAACATTATTCCAAAGAAACGTACGATATTCAGAATGGTAAACGAGCATTAGCGTCAACTTAACGTCCCCAGCTGTATAAACCCTTGAATAAAAGCAGTAAAGCCAGGCAGTGACATCTCTTTTTAAGCCATTTGAATTATGAATGATATTTTCTTCTGTTATGCGATCATTTTATTCTTAAAAAAAAAAAGTGCGGATATTTTTAATATAAATCTACTCAATCCAGTGAAAATACCATTTTAACTTAAGCTCGCCAGACTGATAAAAATATATTTCAAACGTAAGCATGATAGATCAATGAAAATGCTATTTTTAACTTAAAAATATCAGGCCAAGAAAATGTTATTTCAAACGTAAGCATGATAGATCGATGAAAATGCTATTTTTAACTTAAAAATATCAGGCCAAGAAAATGTTATTTCAAACGTAAGCATGATAGATCAATGAAAATGCTATTTTTAACTTAAAAATATCAGGCCAAGAAAATGTTATTTCAAACGTAAGCATGACAGACTGATAAAAATGCTATTTATTTTTACTTTAATATGGCAGAACAACAAGAATATTGTTTCACTCTTAAGCATGATAAACAAACGAAAATGTAATTTCAAACATAATTATGACTAATGGCTAGGCCTATGACAAGAGAATATTCTTTTCATTATTTTGACTCTCGAGTATATATCTGTTAATATCTTATACGTTTTTAGATAGAGTGACGTCATTCTCGATTGATTAACTGTGTCTAACTGTGTCGGATATATACTTGAGAGTCAAAACAATGATAAGAATATTCTCTTATCATAGCCGTACTAATGAAACTGCTATTCTGTACTTATGCATGACAGATTAACAAAAATACTATTTTAAACTTAAGCATAACAGACCATAGAAAATTCTATTTAAAACTTAAGCAGAACAGACGGATGAAAATCTATTTTAAATAGTTATGTCTTCCTGATCCTCTTTCTGATGAATGATCTTCCGAAATCTTAGATCACTTGTTGACACAATAGTTTGAAAAGCCTTGGTGATCAAGATCTTGCTGAACCTCTCTCTTCCGATCAAAACATGTGGTGCAAAAGAAAGTTGGTCATTACTTTTAACACCTATAAAACTAACCTCTGTTCACTAATAGCGTTCAGATGCTTGTTTTGTTACAGTAGAAATGAATGGCTCTCCTTTTGAGCAAGTTTGTTGTTTTGATAAGATCCAAAGACTGATGTTGACACCAAATCTTAAATGGAAGATTTACATCCAATCTGTTGCTAAAGTTGCTAGAAAAACGGTTGATTCATTTTAGCACTTCACAAAGTAACGAAATCCTGATGCAGTTTTATACAGATATAAGAACCAAATCATCACCAAGCAACCAACAAGCAATGTGTAGAGGAAGAGATTGCTACATGAATAACAGATCTCCTCTATAGTTACTTAACAATTATTGGTAAGGAATTGGGAGTCAATCCTTAGGAAATATCTGGAGTCACAAGTTCCCAAAGCATCATTTTTCATCGTCTGCAATGACATTAAAACCATGTGCATCGGCACTTGCATTTCCAGTAATGAAATCTGGGTTTACAAGATCTTTGGATCTTATCAAAACAACACACTTGCTCAAAGTAATTGGCAATTGTATTTTTGAGTGTCGCCGCTCTGAGAACTCAACCTTCAACTTCCAGAAGAGTATAAGTTTACAACTAAATTTTACCAAATATTTTAACCCCTACACCACGGGTATTTGAAAAGATTGGAGATTACATCGACTGAAACGTTGTGAAAATAACACTCAAGATGAGAACAATAGTTCGAAGATTCAAATAATATGACTGATTGCGGTTGACAACAAATGAAGACAAAGGCTTACATAACAAATACAAAGACATTTATTTCCAGCTGGTGATAAGAATGATAGGAATCCGATGCTGTGTTAGATTTCTATATTTTGCCGTCTCCTTTCTGCCTCGAAAGGGGCTTAGACTAACTCAACTCGAACTGAACTCTGGCTCCTCCTCTCTGACTCTCTTCTCTCAACTGCCAAAATCTAACTTAACTGTATATATCGATCTATATTACTTTGTGACGTCAAAACGCGTCCAAACGTGCCTGGTTTGCACGTTGGATGCTGCTTCATTCTTAGTTCATCCCATTAGACATCCTCTCATGAGGTTCTTCGCCTTTCAACTAGCTATCATTCCATCTCATTAACGTTTGTCCTCGAGTGGCCTTTTGTTTTGATAAATGATGAGCATCAGATGAAAATAAAAATTCAATTTGCATCTTCAACTTACTGACGAAAAGAGGCTGTCACAGCGATATGATGATGCATCTACAAATACGAAAACGTTCACTTATTCGATTCTCCCGAGGCTTGATAATTTTTAGCTTTTAATTAAAATTGACATGCATGTCTTTCCTCGTCATTTCAACACTTGTACATTAAGGCACAAATGTTGATTTAACTAATTACAGTTTAACGATATAAAAAAAAAAGTTTTCAAAAGTTGAGAACTAATTAGCACAATCTGTTACTGAGACGTGACTTGAACATTCGTCTGTATGTGTGTACAGTATAAACCATGATCATGCACTTGTTGTCTTCGTCTGAAATTGGTGCTGGATTCCCACATTGCAGTATTATGTTTATGAATTTTTTTATTATTCACATTATTTGGATTCTTTGAACTACTGTTCTCATCTTGAGCGTTAGTTTTACAACGTTTCGGTCGATGCAATATTTGATCTTCTTCGGGTGTATCTTGGTGAAATCGGGAATCGTTCTACCGAACTTGATAATTTTCTGTAAAACTCTGAAATTTGCACGGAATTCTGAACAAAACCATTTAGTTAATTCATAGAGGTAGTATGCGCTTGTTCCGTCAGCCATGACTTGGTAGAAGTTTTAAGTAATTCGTAATTGCATTTTTGAATGTCGCCCGCTCTGAGAACTCAATCTTCAACTTCCAGAAGAGTATAAGTTTACAACTAAATTTTACAAAATACTTTAACCCTACACCACGGGTATTTGAAAAGATTGGAGATTACATCGGCTGAAACGTTGTGAAAATAACACTCAAGATGAGAACAATAGTTTGAAGATTCAAATAATATGACTGATTGCAGTGTCAATGATGTGGTGTCAGCATCCAAAGAAGATCACAACTCTAAGTGAAATCAATTAACAATCTTTTATTTTGTGGTCACAAAGATACTTGTCTTCTACTACTGAACAAAAGGCAAATCAAGACAAATATCTCTCAACTAAATATAAACAATCCATTAGAACTCT
Organism: Euprymna scolopes; assembly: GCF_053919585.1. Lineage (NCBI taxonomy): Eukaryota > Metazoa > Mollusca > Cephalopoda > Sepiida > Sepiolidae > Euprymna > Euprymna scolopes. The sequence continues at coordinate 37,052,384 of NC_136494.1, read as the reverse complement.
GCACTCAAGAAGATAGTACGATTTTAAAGGTCAGCCCGTCTTTTGGACAGATTCTTAGTTAAATGTTTCATCCTTTGCAGACCTGTTGTCCATATGCACTGACACCTTTTTATTTTATCTGGTCGGGCTCCTTGCCCAGAGCAATGTGACTCTCTCCAGATTTCTCTGTCAGCTGCCTCAGATCTTCAGGGTCACAGTTCACATCAGGTGCAATTTGCTGGATGTACGTGGATCTAGGTCATCCTATGTTCTTGCGTCCATGCTGTAGTCCACAGCAATGCATCTCTCACCAGCTCTTCCTTGCTCCTCTGGCAGTAGATGTCGCTCCCTTATGGTAGTATATATAGCAGGTAAGTTGCCATAAAGTTGCTACTTCCTGGGATGATCTTGTCAAGATATATTTAACATGGTTCATAGCATACGGGTGTATGTGCTGACTAGCTTTTTTTCTAATCTTTTGCTGAGTGTCCAGATTGTAGCACGGTAAACAAGGATAGACTCCACCACTGCTCTAAAGAACTGCCTTTTCAGTTTTTCAGTTAGCCTTGAAGTCCATACTGACCGTAGCTTATCCAATGCAGCCCATGCTTTTGAGATGCTAATTTCGACATCTCTCTGAATGGAACCTACGTTACTATCCAAGTACGTAAACTCAGCGACTTCTTTCAGTGTTTTTCCATCTAGAGCTTTGATCTTCGCCTCCGCATTGAAAGTCATAAACATTTTCTTATCCACATTAATGTAAAGACCAATGCCATTTGCAAACTTTTGTAGCTCACGTAACAGCGTTTGAACATCAGCAGTGTTATTGACAAACAGAGCAGTATTTTCTGCGTAATTTGCATGAGTTATGCGTGCTGAGGGATAGCGTATGCTTCTGGATTCATTTGTGTATATCAACAGAGGTGCGAAGTACACATTGCAACCATGAACTCCACTAAACACACAGCCTGGAATGGTCTCTCCTCTTCTAACTAAATATTTCACCCATTTCAGATCTGTAATTTGAATGTATTGCAACGATACACCGCACTAAATATGCAGCTATACACCGCACTAAATATGCAACTATACACCGCACTAAATATGCAATTATACACCGCACTAAATATGCAACTATACACCGCACTAAATATACAATTATACACCGCACTAAATATGCAACTATACACCGCACTAAATATGCAACTATACACCGCACTAAATATGCAACTATGCACAGCACTAAATATGCAACTATACACCGCACTAAATATACAATTATACACCGCACTAAATATGCAACTATACACCGCACTAAATATGCAACTATACACCGCACTAAATATGCAACTATGCACAGCACTAAATATGCAACTATACACCGCACTAAATATGCAACTATGCACAGCACTAAATATGCAACTATACACCGCACTAAATATACAATTATACACCGCACTAAATATGCAACTATACACCGCACTAAATATGCAACTATACACCGCACTAAATATGCAACTATGCACAGCACTAAGTATGCAACTATACACTGCACTAAATATGCAACTATACACTGCACTAAATATGCAGCATTATTATGACTACTTACAACAGTTCAATAAATAACAAAGCTAGATAAAAGTATTTTCGCCTTTTAAGTAGTATCTGTTCTAATATTACACTTCATCTTTTCTATCTTCTTGACTGAGGCAATTTAAGCTTTTTTTCTAATCCAGTATGTCCCTTTTTAGGGAGCTCAATTTATCCAACGTTTAAAACCGACCCATGTACGTGCGTCTGTGCAGAGATCGTGATCATCCGCTCATTATCTTTGCCTGAATTCATTGTTCGATTTATTCACTAATCGCAGTGTCAATGCTTGTCTCACACAGTGATGCAACAGAAGGCTTCTCCCTTCAAACGAAACTACAATTCTAGTTTAAAGCAAATAACCGCACAAGAAGCGTAATCTTTCAGACATTAGAAAATGCCATCGTTGAAGAACAACACACGGATTACTGAATTCTTTCATTTACCATCATGGCAAGAAAAAAATTCTGATGATGACCTATTACGTCGAAATATCAATTTTAAATGAATAAATATTTGTTTATTTTCAACATGTTGCATTGTAATTTTACAATGCGACATCTCCTTTTTCACTGAACGACACACTTGCAATCAGAACTCTGAGCCTGACTGAATCAAAACATAAATCCAACCATACACAAACAGTCAATCAGTTTAGCACTCAAAAGATATCTTACTCTGAGAAACAGACATCAAACTGACCCCTTTTTTCTGATCCGCTGGAATATATCAGGTCAGTACATGCATTTTTGCCTATCTAAAATTTAATCTTGAAAATGAAAAAAAACTATGTTTTTGGAAATCTTTATTCATAATGATAACGACCTCTGCACTCTATAATGCGATCCTCTGTGTCAACGAGTTTATAAATGCCTAGCTTGTAAATCCTTCATTTGTAAAATTCTTTAGGTTTTGATGTGAAATATGAATCTAACTCTTGTTCAATCTCTTCTTGTGATTTTAACCTTATATGGGTGAGAATATTGTGAGGGAAAATATGAATAATGGTTTAATAATCAGAAAGAAAAAAGTCATAAATTAATCATGGTGATATGTTTAAGTAATACCAATATGATTAAAATAAATTACAATGGTTTAAAAATTATCTTTCGAAAAACCAGCAAAAACTTTAGATATATATTAATACTAATGTCAAAAACAGAAAGGTAATTTGCTTGAAGCAAAGCAGGTAAACAATTATGTGGGTATTTATGAAGGCTGGTAGCAATGACGAAAAAAACTGGAACGATGAAAGAAAGTGTGAACAAAATGGTATCATTTAGAGTACCTATTTACAATGTCTCTCTACGGGACAGAGTTAGATACCAGAGGCGTTTTTTAAAGTGGAGAAAAGGAACAAAAAAATAAAAATTGTCTCAGTCGTGAAGGATTGCTCAACCACTGAGAGAGCATTTAGAGTAGCCACCCACTTGAAAAGTCTCAAGTGGGTTATAATCACCAGAAAGAGTGTGAAGTAAGTTTCTCAAGTTTGTAAGTACTGAATTTCGAAAGCTATGTATACACCAAAATTGTTACTCTTATATTTCATAACTCAAGAATAAAGCGAGTGTATGTGTGAGATTGAATGATACGTTGAATAATTCTTCGTACAAGTGGTTTCATTCCGGCCTGGAGCCATCTTGATATGGCATTTCTTTATATATTATTCCTTAATTGGAATTCATTTTTGTGATGAGCATTTGATAGAGGCATTGAACATCTACAGTTCCACATGAACATTGTCTGAAGATAGCGGTTTCAATCCCACCCAAAGCGTGCCAGAGGTTTACTTGGCCAAAATGTGGTGAGACGACAACAACTACGGATGGCAGTGATGGCTGAGAATGCAGTTAGGAGATTCGAACTTCCTATCCGTCGCGGTTACCACCTGACGAAGGTCAGAGGAATAGTTGGCCGAAACGTTGTGAATAAAACAAACCAATAAAAGATGAAAAACAACAACTAATAAAGATGAGAATAATAGTCCGAAATAAAAATAAATTAATATAGCATTTCTTCTAGTTATGTTCCAATATTTCCCCAGCGAGGATTCTTTTGACAATCTGTTCTTTTAAAATTTTCTAATTCTGTCTATATTTGTGCTCTGGAATCTTGTTCTGATTATATTGTGTATCATGTATTCACGAAAGAAACGATTACTCTCGCAACATTTTGTTTATCTTGGTAAAGCCCGAGATAGGGACATTCCTTTTTGAAAATATCAAATAAAAATTTGTGTATAACTTTTCTGGCCTGACTGGCAACATCATTAAACTTGTTCTTTTTATTCTTTGCAAATATTATGTTTTATTGCTTTTGCAATAAAACATAATATTTGTATGTAAATATAATATTTGTTTGATAATATTTATGTCCGGTTTTTTGTGCTGGCCAATCTTCGACTATGTCTATGGTTTCATCGACCGTTGTTATTTCTCACGTGGTTTGTGATATGAAACTCCAACATGCCGAAGAATTATCCTGCCATTTCAAGAAGAAATTAGACAGTCCTTCAGGAAGTCAATGTATTTGATAGAAGTATCTACTTATGCTTAAGTCTTTCCCCTATTTATACACCAAAATTGTACTCTTATATTTCATAACTCCTTTAATATATCTTTATATATATACTTCCTTTCATTTCCAATCTAAATGTTCTAACCTGCATTTATTTATATATTATATTTTGTATAATGCTGGCTTTCCCTCTATTTTGATGAGAAGTATTTAGTTTCAAAATGCCATGGCCTAAAGAGGTTCTTCTTCCTTATTTCTTTTCTTATTGATATGATGTTATAATAAAGTTGTATGTAACCGTTATTCTTCATCTTTTATTTAATTTTGTTTTAATTGCTCCTCTTTACTGTGTTGAGCTTTTCCTATATTCCTATATGTTTTGCTTCGTTTAAGATTTATTTCTTTTGCTAGCTTAATTTTATATATATATATATATATATATATATATATATATATATATATATATGTATATAATTTTTTGGAATTTTTTGAGATGAGGCTTCACAATTTGAGTATTGCTTTTTTTTTGCGGACTGTTATCCTCATCTTCATAGTTGTTGTTGTTTCATCACGTTTCAGCCAACTTATCCTCTGGCCTTCTTCAGGTGGTTCTCACCACGTTTTGGCCAACTAATCCTCTGGCCTGCTTGGGTAGGATTTAAACCACTATCTTCAGACAATGCTCACCTGGAACCACTATAGAAGACGGTAATTACTGGGGACTCAGCATTCATATCCCGTTGCAGTTAACCATCTGAATAAGGTCAAAGAATAAGTTGGCTGAAACGTGGTGAAACAAAAACTATTAAAATAGGGATAACAGTCCACAAAAAAATGGATACTCATGTATTAATATATATATATATATATATATATATATATATATATATATACTAGCAGTATTACCCGACCTTGGTCAGGGGTTGATTTAATACCATTTTTATGCTTATGAAGTGTAAGATAAAATAAATATGTAAAAATATGAATTTTCGAAAAGAAATCTCAATCGAAATTTATGAGAAGATTAAATGAGAAAAGAGAGAATTTTAAATAAGTGTTTGTAAACGTAAGTGTTCGTAAGTATTGTATAAGCAATGTGGTTTTATTGTTGTTATGAGGAGTTTTTGTTTTGATTAGTTTTTAATAATGATTTTGTATTTGTATAAATAAATGCTATTTAAAGTGTTAATTAAGTCAAGTTAATGGAAAAAAATGGAAGAACTATTTATAAATATAATTTTTTTAAAAGTTATATTTATACTGTAATTGAGGTATTACCGTCTGTGAATTTTTGATTTAAGAAAGTAAATTGTCAAAGTGTATCAATAAACGTCTTTCCAATTAACGAAACAACATTAAGAAGTTACGTCGTCAAACAAAAGAAAGAAAGAGAAAACACGCCGTAATGGTCGTGTGTGCGTCTGTGCGTCTGTGCATGCGCTGTGAAGTGTGAAGTAGTAGTACGAACAATTCCATAACAGCAATACGGTGTCAGCGTCGGCCTGGCTCGTCACTAAGCAACGATCTGGAAAAATGGCCGGTCATTTTCATTTGCATGCGTACAATAATACATAGCGATTATCAGTTGCAGATATTTGTTGGAAACATTTTGATGTAAAACCTAGCTTAACACACTCCCAAGCACAGCAAGTACCTTTGTGTGTAATGTCATAAAAATCGGTCAAGCCGTTTTTGAGCCTATAACGAACGAACTCACACACAGAGACAAAGTTGCATTTATATATATATATATATATATATATATATATATATATATATATATATATATATATATATATATTGTTATGAAAAGTTGGGCACCATATTGTAAACGACCTATGTCCTAGATAAAATAAAAATCAAGAAAAGCGCACAGGGTTGACATTTCTGGAAATAAGTTAATGTTCACAAAAAAAGAAATTTCATAAGAATTAAGCAAAAAGGCCCCCCAGCCATATTAATTGAGTGGAGATTTCCCATTCTCTGGAGCCTTGATAAAAGCTTGGATGAGACAAGACGCGTTTTCTTAAGATGGGTTGATGCAACATAAAATAATTAAGCAATTAATTTAAAAAAGTTTCCCTCTCTTTTTATCCACCCTTTTAACCTTACAGCTTACTGGACGATCATCTCAGCCCCTCTGTTGAATTAATTGATTGACCAATTCATGTGAGAAGACTGCTAAATATTTTTCTGTTGGAGTAACAAACTTCTTTCTAAATCAGTAGGATCACTACAACACATGCACACATGTCAACATCCCAGAAAATAAGGTATGATTTAACGTTGATTGAAGTGGTAATTGTAAATGACATTTTATAAATAAATGAATGCATCGAGCTAACTTGATGATGACTTTGTGCTATGCAAGCCAGAGTCTAATGGCTTGAAATAGAAAATAAACAGGCATACATTTTTTCATATTAGTATAGATTATGAGCTGGAGTTACAGATAGGCAGCAAATCTTCCTTATGACATGTTAAGTTAAATCAAGTTAACAAGAAAATGTACAAATAGATATTTTTCACTTTAGTATAAGTCAAGATTGTCTGCTCTTTTTTAACTCCCGGTTTCTGTCCGTAGACGGTAACAAGCAAGATATGATCCCTTCTGATTAATGATCATCTTATCGAAGCGTCTATAACTCTAGGCAGGTTGAACCGGCTTCCTCCAAGGGAGGAAGTTTTATAAGAATATTAAATTCACAAGCAGTCGCTAGTCGCATCTATATCCCAAATCAGGGGAAATAACAATGCTAGGGTTTTTGCAGTTCTTTAAAGGAGGTGTCGACATACAGCGCCTGGTATTCCCAAATGGTCACCCATCTGATACTGGCTAGGCTCAACGTTGCTTAACTTCAGTAATCTAACGAGAACTAGTGTGTCAACGTGATTGTGCTATATATACATATAAGTGTATTATTTTCCTCTCAGATAATGTTAAACTCCCCAGAAGAAAAAATGAAAAAGAGCAATCTTGACTATAACTATTTAAATATTCTATCTTTCCAGAAACATTATTACATGTTATTTTCATACGTTATTTAAATAATGTAATAGCTATTATTTATTCAGGGATACATTTTTTACTAATGAATCGCCACTTATCAATACTAACAGCCATTCGAGGATAAAAGTTAATGAGAAAGATAGCTGTCTGTTTAATGATGAAAAATATTATGAGATGATTGAAAATGATTAAAAGAATGAATAAAGTCTAGTTACTTATGGGGAAGATTAATGACAAGTAATTGTTGACATTGGATTTGAAGACGGCTAAGTTGTACTCTGCAGGGAAGTAGCTGCGTTGTAATTGGTACCATGAATGGGAAGTTCTCGGAAAGATACTAGGTTCATGAAAATTCCACTTGACGCTAAACCCGAGAGAGAAGAATTATACAGAATTATCAAGAATGATCAGGTAGAGTTTTTTTTATAAAAGAGGTGAGAAATCAAGTACCTGAGTGTGTTATTTTTGGTAAAAATAAAAGACAAAATAATAATTAAAAAAAAAAACAAGGAACAAAAGGAAGCCATTATTTATTGGGGGAATTGAAAAAATGTCTTTGAAAGAAACGCTGAAAAGTGTGAACTAATCAAAATTCAGCAAGAGAAGCTCAAATAAATGGTCAGCCATTGATTTGGGTATTTAAAGAATTGCGACGTGAAAGAATAGTCTTTCGCAAGAATCGGTGAACTAAGAGGATTTGTAACATCTGTACGAGACAGAATATCGGACGGGAGCGAAAAACTATATTTCCTTCCCCGCTGTACTTGCACTTGAAGTTTATGTTATTGACACTATAAACGGTAGTCAGTGAATAAGAAGTCAGATAACATTAAGTTGAATCTTTTGAAAAAAGAAATTCATTTATTTTTTTCTTTTAGATCAGATACCAAATGAACGTATATAAGAAGAGTCTAAACAAGACTTAACTTTATTTTGGACTAGTAGGGTTACCCGATGTTGCCCAGGGCAAAAGTGTGACATATTTCCATGAAAACTTATATCCCTCTACTTCTCTCTATCAATCTCTATTTTTCCCCTCTTTGCCCTTTTCCCCGTTTTCCTCCTCCCTCACCCCAACCCCTTAATCCAATTCGTCCTTTCAATTATTCCAATCGTAGTTCTTTAAAAAAAAACCCGCAATCAGAACTAGCTCCTATTCTTACAAAGCTGTTCAATCGTTGCTTCCTGGCAAGTATATAAAGATATTTGTTTTTTATTGAAAAGAGTCAACAATAATTTTTTTTATTAATAGATTTCGACCAAGAAAACAGCAGTTATTCCCCCTTTATCAGAAACATTGTTAATGAAATGTGATGACAAAATGAAAAATAAGGGAAGCAAGAGTAACGAGGATGTCGAAAGTAAACTCATGGTTTACTTTTTATTATTCATAAGTTTTGACTTCCAGATTGTTTCCAGGATTTTGTAATTTTTACTGCTATTTAAATCTTTTTGTACTTATGCTGAAGAAGAGTTCTATCATCGGAATTTTTTCATAAAACGACGAAAAGTGCTGAAGGAAAGTGATTTTTCATGCGAACGCTATTTTTTTGATTAAATGCATCCTTTTGTCATTACGAAAAAAATACAATGACTAATTATTAGACAATTCTTACGAAACTTTAAGAAAATTAAAATTCAAATCAAGAAAAAAAACACTCATTGTAAGGTAAGTTTCACGAATAAATAGTTTTTAATAACTGATAGCAAACAATTTTTTTTCTTTTTTAATATGATTAAAAAAATAATGGTAGTTTTTTGCAAAAATCAAGATAACTATTTAGTTTATTTTTAACTGGAAGGTGTGCCCGACCTTGCTGGTCGTAAAATATGCTTAATATATTTTAATTGATGCAGGTTTCGTAGTTATTATTACAGAGCCAATTCTCTATTTATCTATTATATTGCACCTATCGTAATATATAGTAATAATTTCAAAAGTAAAACAAAAACAAAATGACTGGGGTGTCATCAGCTAGAATCGAAACCAAAACATTTAGCGTTACAGATAATTCCCTCATTAAGTATTCCGGTCGCGTTCGCTACTATCATAACCAATCTTATATATAGATAAGAAAGATTAAACGACTTTAGCCATGATTAGATTCCGCATGCACAAACTAATAGAAATGTCGGCACGTTGAGATGAACATTTTGCATTTCAACTTGCCGACTTTTGTACACGTTATTCATCCATCCAAACAAAGATTTTACTTGTTATAAACCTTCGTGTATAATTGCTAATTTCATGTTAATTTCAATGTTTATCTGTTAATTATTATACAGGCACACATACATTCATCTAATGATAAACCAATTATAGCAAATACATGTTTTCTTAAATGACGTTGTTTGCTGCGATTGTACTCTAACCACCGCAGTACAAGTCCTTGCGGACAATTCTATTACTTGGAAAAAATTAATTGTAAAAGTGATATTTTGAAAGTAAAACATTCAATTCTCAGTGTGAGAGATTGAAAAATATTTAGCGAATTACTTAGGACCTCTATCCAGTCATGGCTGACGGAACACTAACATACTACCCCCGTAAAGTAAATAAAGGGTTCCGTGGGAAATTCTGTCACAAACATTCCCGAGTTCGACAAGATACACCTGAAGAAGGTCGGAGGGTACATCAACCGAAACTTTGTGAAAATAACACTCAAGATGAGGACAGTAGTTTGATGAATCCAAATAATAGGAATAACGAATCATTATGTAAAAAATTAAGAAACGTAAAGGACCAATATTACGTGTCTGAATTTATGAGATAAGGATTGGTTATTCGTATGATTTGGAATCGTCCACAAGGACCCGTGACGCAGTGGTAAAAGTATCTGGAAATATCAATTATAAAAGTTATATTCTCCTAAAAGTTGATGGTTCAATTCTCAGTATGGGCAATCAAAAAAATAATCAATTATAAAAGTTATATTCTCCTAAAAGTTGATGGTTCAATTCTCAGTATGGGCAACCAAAAAAATAATCAATTATAAAAGTTATATTCTCCTAAAAGTTGATGGTTCAATTCTCAGTATGGGCAATCAAAAAAATAATCAATTATAAAAGTTATATTCTCCTAAAAGTTGATGGTTCAATTCTCAGTATGGGCAATCAAAAAAATAATCAGTTATAAAAGTTATATTCTCCTAAAAGTTGATGGTTCAATTCTCAGTATGGGCAACCAAAAAATAATCAATTATAAAAGTTATATTCTCCTAAAAGTTGATGGTTCAATTCTCAGTATGGGCAACCAAAAAATAATCAATTATAAAGTTATATTCTCCTGAAAATTGATGGTTCAATTCTCAGTATGGGCAACCAAAAAATACAATTGCGTATTACTTAGGATCTCTATCCAGTCGTGGCTGACAGAACAAGATCATGCTACCCCGTGAAATAAATAAAGGGTCCAGTTCGAAATTCTGTCCAAATTCTCGAGTTCGACAGAAACATTCCAGAGTTCGACAGAAATATTCCCGAGTTCGATAAAATAACTTGAAGAAGGGTGGGGGATACATCGACCGAAACATTGCGAAAATGACACTCAAGATGATTCTAAATAATACGTAAAAAAGATAAATGACAAGGTTGTCGAACGTAAAGCCAAGTTCCACTTTCAACTTTTCATGAGTTTTGTCGTCTCCATTGCTTCCAGGTTCTACTGATTCGTACTATGTTTGTGGACACACAGACAAATGAACGAAAATAGTCGCGTTTATTTAAATAGATTTTATCCAGATAGAATCTGATCTCTCTGGCTTTGATACTAACTATAAAATCATGTTAGCTGAAGTGAAAGAAGGAAAAAATACGAACAAGTTTCTCTGAAATCAATTTACAGAACAAAAATTCGATGAAGACAGAAAATTTGAGATAATTATTAAATTTATTTCCTGTTGCAAAATGTCACTAATTTTTTTGATTTCCGTGTCTGATGGGAAAATTGTAGGATTTGGCCTAAGGAGAGACATGAACCAATCTGTTGTATTTTATTTTTCGAAAACTAAAATTAGCCAAATTAAAATCAGTATGCTGATTGCAGAAGATTTCTAGCTGTATTTTATGAACAAAGCCATTATTTCCAGAAACTATGTCCATAGATTTAATGAAGTTTCCATTTCATTCTGTGCAATTATTTTGGCTTAACCTTTGCAGTTTCAATGTCGGTAAAAGTCGACGCGCATACAACCTAAAACAGACGATAAATCCACCACAAAATAATGTGGTAAACTAGGTAATATACCTAGGAATGTTTATTCACTATTTTATAATTAAAAGAATAACGTAGAATATTATATTTTTTTAGTTTATCTGTCTATCCGTTCAACTGTTTTTCTGAAACTACTAGGAGGAACTGACTGAAATTTTTTATGGACTTTTGATAAAGTGCAGTGAACGAAGTATTAGGGTATTTGTTCTGTGCAGAGTTAGGGGTTAATAGAGATTAGTATTTAAGTTCCAAATGTTCTCGGAAACTACTGGTGCGGTTTGCACGAAATTTTGCATGGATCGTTTTTATGATAAGGTGCAGCGAACTAAGTATCATAGTATCTGTCTTACAAACAGTTAAGAATTAATAGAGATTAATAAGGATTAGTATTTAGTGCAAAACTTAGCACAAAATTATTCTATATAAAAGCATATAAGATATCAACAGATACACACTCGAGAGTCAAAACAATGAAAAGAATATGCTGTTGTCCTAGCCCTAGTAATAATACGCTAAGGCAATTTCATATCAGTACGTAGGTTTTTACCTGCAACTCTTTCTTTTTTAATATGGGATCGCCTAATCACTAAAGATTCATTTATTCATAAAATATTTAGCTGACAAGTTGTTTTTAAAGATGAGAGAGATAATATTTTTCCTTAATATGCGTGAGTTGTAAGTTCCCAAAGCAATTTTCTCTAAGATTTAAAGTGTTACAAATTTCAATAAACAAAGAACGTATTCGTTTTATTTATTTAAAGACTATTTAACTGTTAACTGGCAGTTATTCTTACTGGAAAATAACGATTCAATATTTGGCAGGTGAAGCACCTGTTAAGTCTCTGTTTGATATTCTATATGTTGCCATACAAGTGTAGATGAAGTTTCCCAGCCATGCTAAAGACAATATACCTTGAAAAAAAAGGATCTCTATTAAAAAAAAAAGAGAAAAAAGCGAAAAGAGGGAGCCCGTTGGCTCTGTAGAGTAATTTGCTAGTGATGGTGTCACAAATAAAACATCTGCTTCCAATTTGTCATGAGCAAGCATGGAAGTAGTACGGCTCAGAAAACTGTCACAAAATTGGTAATGTCAGTGCGGAGGTATTGACACAAAAACAGGCTGAAGCATTCCATACATTTCTGTGCCATTTTCTTCCAAGTTCAAAATAGAATTTTTATTGCATATCGTTTTTCTAAAGTGTCCTCACATTCAGACTGCATTTTTGAAATTCAACAGTTGTGACAATCAGGCTTTAGCAGGGTGTATTCCAAGTCCTGCTGTAGCTGTTCATTTAAATCCGAAATTATAAAAATTAGTCAGTCATCTCATAAGATGTATAGCAATAACATACTGAATTTTAAAGAGTCTACAATTTTAAATGCCTGTACAAAAAAAGGCTGGAAACTTATTTGCACTTCGTATGTGTATATATATAGTCTTGGAAGTTATTCAACTTTTATAAAGAATATATATATATATATATATATATATATATATATATATATATATATATATATATATATATGAGAGAGAGGGCTCCTTCAGTCTTTTACAGACTATGGATACCCACAAAGGTGTGCCTGCATGTGAAATTTTTTTGTGACAGGGGGTGCGTAATCTCCAACCACACCTCTCCTGGGTCGACATTGTTAAATACGAGTGGCAAGTGAAGTGTATGTACAGGACGACTGGATTTAAATGCCGAGATGATCAGAGAGAACATAGAGTGCCTACAATTCCCAAATAGTCACCTAAATAGTACTAACCAGGCTCAACATTACTTAACTTCGGTGATCTGACGAGAACCGGTGTGTCAGCGCAATTATGCCGTATATATATTTGTATTCCTGCACGTCACCAATTGAAAACGAATAAAGAAAAGTTATAAGCTTTTATACTTTTCGTATTCTTTTTTATACATTTCCATTCACATATATATATATAATATAAATATATTATATATATATATATATATATATATATATATATATAAATGCATAAATAAATAATATATAAGCTTGCATAAATAATGTCACTATGATTGCACAATTTTACACACGTAGACAAACGTACACTCATTTTACATAGACCAAGTCCTTTATAGCTTGTGATCAGTGCTTGTAAGAACTATTTGTTTGTATTTCCTTAAGACGTGGATTGCCAGGATACTTTAAACGTTCTGTTTTTATGGCCTTTGATCGCCATGTCCAGACAATTTCCTTTTATTGTTCTGTATGTGTGCATAGTAATGTCCGATAAAATGATTCCGGCTCCAATAAGCAGATTCGGGTGAGATTCGTACCAATTAAATGTAATATTCTTCCCATAAAACCTGCAGATTTTCCCATGCAAATATTGGTCTACGCTATCATAGCATATTTTATATCGAATAGATTCTAATATATCCTACAAGTTGGTCAATTGTTTCTGTATATTCAGCACAGAATCTACGCCAGCTTATCAGTTATATTTTATATTAAAAATGGAGCTTGTGTATCTGTCTGTATGAAGCCCAAAATATATTATTATTTTTATTAATATATGTGTACTATCTTTTAATGCTTAATTAAAAAAAAAAAAATGTAAATCACTCCAGAAAAGGCGTGAAGCCACTTGATATAAGGAGCTAAAAATATATTAGTTCAAAGTCAAAAACTAGTAAACAATTAGTGTTTGATAGAGAGCATAAATTCTTCCCCCTTTGTCAGAAACATTAATCATGGAACGGGAGGATTAAAGTACAAAATAAGGGAAATGAGAATTACAAAGCTGGCGAAAGTAAACGACATGCCCACTTTTTGCACTTCTTATAAGCTAGTAGTAGTGCGGAGTTGTATGATAATTGTCTTGTTGTCATGATATCATGTTTCCAAGCATTAACTATTTCTATTTTAAAGGTGGCGGATAGTTTAGTATATGTTCGTTTGATATGATACCACTCTTCTCTGCATTACTTCTTCCGATTTTCTTTTGAGAGGGGTGCGAGATAGAATAGTATTTGTTCTATTGTCATTAGCCTATCCGCTAAAGCATTACCTCCTCTTTTTTAAGGAAGGATGGGGATAGTATAATATCTGTCCTATAGTAATGATGCAATCTTACCAGGAATTAATTCTTTCTTTTTAGTGGAAAAGGTAGTGTAGTAGTTTTGTTGTGATTAAACCATCCTCCCAGACATTATCTTCTCCTTCTGGAGAAGGATACAATAAGTAGATATGTGTGATATTTCTTCCAATTACAGTCAATTCTCTTTCCATAAAAATTGTTGATTTTCTCATGCAAATATTGGTATGGACAGCATTGTCCAAAAAGTCACTGAAGGGTTAAAAATCTGTGCAATGATGATCTTTTTTGTCTCTTTCAGATATTTTACAGATAATATTTTGAAAATTAATTTTATATGAGTACAGTATTGGACAATTTACGCAAATTGTGAATTTTCTTTGAACAAAATCAGGGGTTCATTGTTTTTAATCAAAGAATTTATCGACGGCATTTTCATGTAAGGGATAACCCAAGTCACAACACAATTCAACGCCTTTTCTTGTGGTGATATCTTAAAGAAAGAGTCTATGCAAACAAACCCCAAACCCCGAAAGAATTGAAGGAAAACATCATGAACGAAATAAAGGAATTAAATCACCATCCAGGGATTCTGCAATCTGCCATGAATAATGTTTGGAAAAGAGCACAAATATGCGAAGCTGAATATGGGCAACATTTAAAAGACATTATTTCTCATAAATAAAGATTGTTTGAATTTTGCTTTTTTTTAAAAAGATTTTCCAATGTCTTAGTCAGATTATGTTAAAATTACATAAAAATATCATCAAAAATGAAGAATTTATTCAAGTTTTAAACCTTTCAGTGACTATATGGACACCCTGTACTATTATGGCAAATTTGATATCAAATGGATATTAATGTATCCTACAAGTTTATCAGTTGTTTTTGTATATCAATAACAGAATCTACATCAGGTTATCATCTCTACTATATTTTTGCTAGACTGGGAGGATAATATCATGACGAACAAACATACACGACACTATCCACTAAAGAAGAAGGTAATGCCCATGTACCGTATCATGATTTATGAAAATATACTACATTATCACCCCTTGTTACGTGCCCGTTACGCTCAAACCATGTTCATTATACTTCAAACATCTCTCGGACACCTACGCCATCAGGTACTGTCGCAAAAGAACAAACAAACAAAAATAAATAAATCTGACCCGACTTTTTTGTTTTGTTTTAGCAAAAGGCATTTATTACTATTACTTTCCAAACAAAGTCTGCTTTTTTTTTTTTTTTTTTGCTGTTCATTTCATCTACCATGAGATTAACAAAACCCTGCCGTTCTCGACACCAGCTTAATAGTTTCTAACCGCCATCACGGGGCCACACATCCATTTCGCCTGGTTATACTTTTATTCTCTCGACCTCACATTGGCTATAGCCAGCCATTTCTTGTCTTCGACTTTACACTTCATCTTTCCCGGCATGCACTTTGCTTCTCTCTGACCATGTGCTGTCCTTTTTTTTTTTTTCTTGTGGCGCAAGCCTGCACACATTTGCTAATCTACATAGTGCTCAAACAGCTGTTGCTGCTAATACCTTTGCTAGCCATCTCCCCTTCTGCTGCTGCTGCTATTTTCACACGCGCTCATATGTGCTCTGTTGCACCCTAAAGGAGAATGGAATACCTGGGAGGAGTATATCATGACAAAATGACATAAAGCATACTACCCTCCCAAGAATGAACGAAGGCTTGGGAAGATGGTATCATGAT
This sequence comes from Euprymna scolopes, assembly GCF_053919585.1. NCBI lineage: Eukaryota > Metazoa > Mollusca > Cephalopoda > Sepiida > Sepiolidae > Euprymna > Euprymna scolopes. Next base: position 37,036,276 of record NC_136494.1, on the reverse strand, counting down.
AACTGAACTGATATATTATGCTATCTACTTAAGGAGGAGGTAATGTTCAGGAGCATCTGGTCATGCTGAGAGAAAAAATACTCCATTAACAGCCTAACTTAAATAAGGCAGTAATATCCGGGAGGATGGTATTATGATCACAGAACAGTTACTGCTTTATCCCTATCCCTGGCAAAAAGGAGGAGGTAATGCCTGAGAGGCTGGTTTCATAATAAGAGACCAAATACTACATTAACTATATAAAGTGTGAGGTAATGCTAGAGAGGATGATATAATGATGAACGAACTTATCCTAGATTACCCTCCAATTGGGTAGATAATGCCTGGGAGGATAGATAGTAATTAAGTAACATTCCTCGAATTTCTTCAGTAGATCATTTCAGTTTTAAGTCCCAAATATTAGACATTGTTCTCGAATCAAAATCAGTTGATTAATGTTGATGAAAATTGGAATCAGTATTCTTGACAAAACTGCTCTGTTGAATTGATTTTGGTATTAACCCACAGGATATCAAATATGGGGAGAAATTTCAGTTCCTTATGATACTAATTTGGCATAATAGTAAGAGTGTTTGTTAATGGGCCTGGAGATCAGGGTTCACTTCTTGATCAAGTTATTACAAAACTTTAGAAATAGTACTTGGTGCCATCTTAATAAACACTCAAGGGAGGATCAAGTACCAGGGGAGTAATCCTGGGAATAAAGTAGCGCTCTCCCTTACACCTCGGTGTATAACTAATAAAAACGAAACCTTCAGATTGTCTTCGACTATAGTCAACCACTTAGCTTTTTAATTTATATGTTATAACTTCAAATGTTTTCTTTTTACTACATATTTTTAAAACAATCTTAAAATTGAAATAATCAATTCAATTACTATGTCTTCGTTTTTTAGTTTTTTAGTTTTTATTGTTGGCAGCATCTGTAGACTTTTTCTCTCTTTTTCTTTATTTCAGCAATTGTAACAGTTGTTCATCATATCTTATTAACAACAGCATATATTTAGTGAGTTAATATTTAGTTTTGAAGACAATATATTTACTGTGATCAGAGATAACCGGATTAAATAAAGCTTAAAGCTTCTTTCTTAGAACTGCACGCCCGTGGAACTCTCTTCCGTCTGCCTGTTTCCCACCTGACTACAACTTGGATGTCTTCAAGTCCAACATAAACAAATTCCTTATAAACCGCCCCCTTAAGTAATTCAATTTATCAAATCTCCATTACTACGATATTATCCCATTGATTACTGTACACGCAATAACACTTATCCTCGAGTGGCCTGTGAGCCTTGGTAAGTGGTGACTCCTATGTAAAAAAAAAAAAAAAATCCTTATTTTATTCCTAGTTATTATTACCTATATTAAGGATTGAACCTTCAACCTCCAGAAGACTGTCACTTAGAACTGCCCTTATCACATGTTTCACATTTTTTCTAAGTTACTGCACTCTCTTGTTTTCCTCAGGTACATGATTTTTTTCATATAACTTTTGAACTTTAATCGTTATTTAAAGTCACTTACTCTAACTGTTTTTAATACAACATATTCACATTGACACACTAGTTCTTGTAAGATCGTCAAAGTTAAGCAAGTCGGATCAGTTACCAGATAGGTGACTATTTGAGAATACCTGACGCTGCATGTGCAAGGAAATCGACAATCTTACAACAAAGTATTAAAAGCAACAACAACATTGTTATCTCCCCTGACTAGGATATACATGTGACTGGAGACTGCTTGTGAATTTGATATTCCCATGAAACCCCATCCTTCGGAGGAAACCATTTTATTTTTATTTATTTTTTAAAAAACTATTTTTAAATATCTAGCATTGGTTATCTTTCTTAAGTAAGAGAGTAAGTAATTACAATTAATGTACTTAAATACTGTTTTTATTGGCAAGAACATTAGAAATTATGTTTTGAGGAAAAAGTAATTCGCTTTGAACTAATGCCAACTACCATTTATGTCTACGTTTTTGCAGATAAGCAAAAAAAAATGTGACAGATTTTTTTTTAAATCAATAGTTATGTATCTAGAAGTGTAAGCCATGTTTAAAATAATAAAAGATTATCAAATCGACTATTGCTATTCCATGGAATAGTAATAGTCGATTTGATAATCTTTTATATTGTCGACCACAAAAAAATCGGGTCGACTTCTATTTCTTTTGGGATATCTTTCGACTTTAACATCATCATCATCATCATCATTGTCTCCGTCGTTTTTATTGTCTTCATTTGTTTTAATAATTTGAGGAAATATAATTTCATTCTCTTCATATGACGGGGTTTCGTCTTTAAAATTAAACGTGTCTGTGAATTTTACACATCGGATTCTTTTTATTTTATTTTTCTCTGGAAAAAATACTAAATTGGCTGGACTGTTTTTATCGTATCCAAGAAATATACCTCTGTCGACTTTAATATTCAATTTACTCTTTTTATCTATATATGCGAAGCAAGTTGAACCAAATACACGCATTCTGCTTAAATTTGTTTTTTGTACCACAGAAAGACTCATATGGGGTTTTAGATAGTGTTTTGTTAAAGCACCTGTTGCGTATATAAGCTGCCGCCATAAGTGCGTACGTCCAGAGGTTTTTGGGGAGTTTTGATTCAATGAGTAGGTATCTTCCCATTTCAAAAAGTGTCTGCCACGCTCGTTCCGCAGTCCCGTTTTGGTGTGGAGATCTAGGAGCTGATGTTTTATGCTTGATAATTAGTAAAAGTTCAAAGTCTTTATTGGTGAATTCCGTACCGTTGTCAGAGCGAATACACTTTATTTCACTGTAGAGAGCCATGTCGGCTAAATATTTTTTAGTTGCTAGCAGGGTATCAGATTTGTTCTTTAAAAAGTAAACCATTATTAAACCTGAATGGCTATCTACGAAATTCAACCCATATCTATAATTTTCTCTGACCATCGGTTCCACGGGACCGTTCAAGTCACAATGCACGATTGATAGGATTTTTTTTCCTTTTTGTCTGGTATATAGTTTTGATAGTTAGTCATTTTCCCTTGCGTACAGACGTCGCAGTTGAAGTTTTTTGATGTTTGTATTTTCATTCCATCAACTACAGTCGGCAACTTTTTGATATCAGGAATATTGCAGTGTCCAATAATTTTATGCCATGTCTGTATATCATGGCAGTAGGTTTTCGAGGTGACTACGCTATTTAAATAATATAGTCTTCCAGTTTCTTTAATGTCGAATACAGTCCCATTCGGGTACACCAGTTTTGATTCATTAGGGCTAAAGTTTATATTTGCACCTTGTTTAGTGGCAGCTTGTACAGAAAGTATATTTTGTTTAAATTTTGGGATTAGAAGAGCGTTTTCTAGAATACAGAATCACAATTCACTTTTATTGTTCCTTAGCGAGATTTTAGCATCGCCTCTTTTCAAAACGATATCATTTACTCGACTCCCGTCATCTAGTTCTACAAAATGATTTTGTGGCTTAAAGTTGGGATCAAAATTGATAAAATCAGATTTCTTTGTAATCACATGTGCCGTGACACTACAATCGACAAGAAAATTATTATTGTTTGTTGAAGCATTAAACCTACACGAAAATAAGAATGTATGTTCGCTAACAGAGCTCTCCACATTTTTAATGGATTCGCCATTTTGAGTCCTGTATCTACATTGGAAACTCTTGTGATTAGGTCGTCCACAATTATAGCAAATACTTTTTGTACTTTTCTTAGGAGACAAATTGTTTTTGCCAAAGTTGCGGTTTTTATTCCTGGCATGGGTATAATTTAATTTTGGTGTTTTTATGTGTGTATTTTTAAATTTCATGATATTTGTGGATTCGTTTTTTTTTCTGTGATCATTTTTTCAGTTTCCTCGTAACTTTTGAGTGCTACCTGGAATTGGCTAAAAGTCATGTGTTTTTCTTTCTGGGTTATAACGGTGTAAATAGAGGAATTGTTGCTATGTTAGTAGGTGAAGTGACGAAGTAGAAGACTGAAAAGTTGCATTTCGTCTCTCTATTTTTTATGACTAACAGAACTTGTAGACTCTCTCTCTCTGTGTCTCTGTCTCTTACTCTCTCTCTCTCTCTCTCTCTCTCTTGTAACGTGCATCCAGGAGATAAGCGCCCGCGTGTTTGCGTGTTGTGTGGGTACGTGGGAGAGACGGATGAGGGGAAAAAGACTTACCTCGAGACCAGCTCAGCGTTACCGACCAAAAATAGTAAAGAAAGACCAAGATGGCGACCGCCGTCTTTTGTAAAGTATGATGTCTCGCAAAGTCACACGAATTCTCGGAATATGCAAATTTAGCCGGCCTAGAACGACGATAAAAGCGGGTGAGGGGAAAGACGTGGGCGAGTGACGATTGAGTTGGCTGGGGAATCGTGTGGCTGTTGCTTCTTGTGCCGTGTTGAGGATATCTTACCGTGTTAAAGAGAGAGTCGGGCGCCATCTTGAATTTTTCCTTACACTTTTTCCTTACAGAGTTGGCTGGGGAATCGTGTGGCTGTTGCTTCTTGTGCCGTGTTGAGGATATCTTACCGTGTTAAAGAGAGAGTCGGGCGCCATCTTGAATTTTTCCTTACAAGCTATTTCGGCCATTTGGCCTCTAGGACTATGACCGAGTCGAAATTTGACTTAAAGCTCATACCCGAGTTTGACGGGTCCACGTCCATCGTCGACTGGGTTGAAAGGGTCGAGCTGACGTGCGACCTTTGTGAGGTGAAAAGGGTACACACTGTGATTCCCCTGAGATTAGCTGGGGGTGCCTTGAGTGTATATCAGCAACTCAGTGCTGCCGAAAAGGGAGATGTCACCGCAATTAAAGCTGCACTGTACAAGGCATTTGCCATGGATCCTTGTACGGCCTATGAAAAATTTGCTTCCCGAAAACTTCTACCGGAGGAAAGCGTGGACGTTTTCTTCGCTGAGTTAAAGAAACTCGCAGTTCTGTTTGGTGGAGGGGTGTCGGAGCGGACGCTCGCGTACGCGTTTGTGGCGGGCCTTCCCACTCGGGTAAAGCAGCTACTGAGAGCCTCAACCAGCGTTTCAACAACGACCATGGAACACTTGATGGAACGTGCTCGAGCCATCATCAAAGATGAGGAGGACCTGGGGGAACCAGTTGTGATGGCGACACAGACAGGCCAGATTGGCGCTCGGGAGATTCCGAATCAGAACCCTGCAAGCAATGGGAAATGTTTTCGCTGCGGCCGACACGGACATTTTGCAAGGAATTGCACCAACAGGGGGCGTGTGTGCTGTTTTAAGTGTGGCGGTTTGGGGCATCTAGCCCAAAACTGTGCGGGAAACGTATCAGGGGAGAGGACGTCAGCGCCGCCCTGCTCCCCGAGCAAAATTTGAACAAGGCGCAACCAGTAATGACCGTCTACGTAAACAGGATACCCTGCTCAGCACTTCTCGACTCAGGCTGTTCGCATACTATAGTGAGCACCAGGCTGTGTCCAAGTTGGACTAAGAGGAAGATCAAAGTCACCACGATAGGAGGCGAGACCCAGACATACTGTGGAGCTGGAACTGTCAAGATCTACACGGACACCGGTGCAGCCACTAAGATCAATGTGCTCGTGACCCAAGGAAATCTCCTGGGGTTTGACCTGTTGCTCGGATACGATGCCATTAAGGCGCTGGGGGGAGTCGCAATTCATCGGGATGGAAAGGTGCGATTCTTAGAGGCCCCAGTGTGTGCAGCGCTCCATATCGATCGGCCAGATTTTACAGTGGACTACGACTCGTGCAAGAGGGCCTGGATTGCATCTTGGAAGTGGACCGAGGGAATGGCACCGACTAAACTCAAGAATGGGGTTGCAGAGTACCCTATACCCAGTGAGGCCCGAGCAGAATACGAAAGGGAACTAAAGGCGTGGATCCAAGACGGCTGGTTAATCCCCTACCCTGAGGACAAGCTTGGGCCTCTGAAGGGTCTAATACCCTTGATGGCAGTAGTCCAGCATAACAAGTCGAAAGTACGGCCCGTGCTGGACTATAGGGAGCTTAACAAGCATATCGAAGCCTACACTGCCGATGCTGACGTATGCGCCAGTAAGTTGAGGGAATGGCGTCAGAAAGGCACTAATGTCTCAATATTGGATTTGCAGAAAGCCTATTTACAAGTGCGAGTTGATGAGACGTTGTGGCCGTTCCAGACAGTTTGGTTCCAGGGGCAGAGGTACTGCCTTACACGCCTTGGCTTTGGCCTAAATGTGGCACCACAGATCATGAAGACTATTGTCAACACAGTATTGTCCCAAGAAAAGCCCATGAGGGACTCAACGTCAGCTTACATTGATGACGTATACGTCAATGAAGATGTACAGTCTGCGTCGTGTGTCAAAGAAAAGTTGGCTCAGTTTGGTCTGGAATGCAAGAATCCCGAACGTTTAAGGGAAGGAGCACGTGTATTGGGATTGGATGTTTATGAAGAAGATGGCACCCTACAATGGAGGCGTGGCAGTGAAATTCCAAGCATCCCCAACATCGTTACAAGGCGGACCGTTTTTTCTTGGTGTGGAAAACTTGTTGGTCACTTACCGGTCTGTGGCTGGCTCCGCGCAGCTGTTGGTGTGATTAAACGCAGAGCAAATTTAACAACCACGGGTTGGGATGACATATCCGATGATGTCCTACTAACTCTGATGATTAAAGAGACACTGGAGAGTGTGAACAAGAAGGACCCTGCCTGTGGGCGGTGGTGTGTTAACGGAGACAACGTAGGTGTGTGGGTTGATGCCAGTTCTTTGGCCTTGGGAGTATCGTTGGAGCAAGGAGGAAACGTGTTCGAGGATGCGTGTTGGCTGCGGCCCGTAACAGATTCTCAGCATATCAACCTGGCAGAGCTGGACGCTGTTGTAAAGGGGGTAAATCTGGCCCTGCAGTGGCAGTCTAAGAAGTTGACCTTGTACACAGATTCTCTGTGTGTCTACCACTGGGTGTCTGACACGCTTTCAGGACGGACACGAATCCGTACCAAGGCAGCAAGCGAAATGTTAATACGGAGAAGGCTAGACACGCTAAAAAACCTGGTATCTGAGTATGGGCTATCACTGAGCGTCACTCTGGTGCCATCACATTGTAATCGTGCTGACCAACTGACCCGTGTACCTCACAAATGGTATGAAGCCGCGAAGATGGGAATGGAGATTACTGCTCGATCTTGTGCAGTTGCAATCGACCCATGGCAAATACAAAAAATTCATGCACAGAGCGGACATCCGGGTATCAAGAGGACCCTTTATTTTGTGAGGCGTGCATACCCAGCAGTGACCAAGATGGATGTCAGACAGATCGTCAGAAATTGTGAGGCTTGCCAGTCTATTGATCCTGCACCAGAGCGATGGCAGAAGGGTCGCTTGGAAGTTGAGAGTGTGTGGCAGCGGCTGGCCATGGATATTACCTATTACAGTGGCAAGCCCTTTCTAACTCTCATTGATTGCGGGCCTACGAGATTTGCGGTGTGGCGGCAGATGACCAGACAGGATTCAGCAAATGTTGTTCGCCACCTATCATCCATTTTTTTTGAACGAGGTGCGCCGGAAAAGCTCCTGACTGACAATGATGCAGCGTTTTGTAGCCAGCAAGTCCGGCAGTTGTTAGATGAGTGGAGCGTCCGACTACGGTTGCGATGTGCGCATGTGCCGTCAGGAAATGGTATTGCTGAAAGAAGCCATCGCAGCATCAAGAGAATTGCTGCCAGGAAGCGATGTACTATTGCGGAAGCAACATATTGGTGCAACATTACGCCAAAGGACGGGATGTCCCCTTCAACCGCACCTGCGAATGCTATTTACACGTACCGAGTCGGAGTGAAGGGAATCAACACTACGCAGCCAACCGACAAGGGAACATATAACAGATATGAAGTGGGAGATCCAGTGTGGGTGCGGCCTCCAGGAAATTGGTGCACCGACAAGTTTAAGCGAGGACACATATCTGGAGTGATTAGCCAGCAGTCTGTTTTGGTCGATGGAACCCCACGACATGTGCGAGATCTTCGCCCAGCTACCGAGGTGCGTCATACAACTACAGAAGAAAGCAGTGAAGCATCTAGCGATGAGCTGCCGATGCACGGATTCAGTGAGCCCCTTCCAGAGACTGATAGCGATACTTCATCTGATGAGGCGGAACCAGATCCAGAGCCAGAATCTGAAACAGTGAATGTACCTCTTCGCAGAAGCACACGCACTAAAAGGCCACCCCCCCAGTGCTCTCTATGTGATCATCAGATCAGGGGGGAGTGTAACGTGCATCCAGGAGATAAGTGCCCGCGTGTTTGCGTGTTGTGTGGGTACGTGGGAGAGACGGATGAGGGGAAAAAGACTTACCTCGAGACCAGCTCAGCGTTACCGACCAAAAATAGAAAAGAAAGACCAAGATGGCGACCGCCGTCTTTTGTAAAGTATGATGTCTCGCAAAGTCACACGAATTCTCGGAATATGCAAATTTAGCCGGCCTAGAACGACGATAAAAGCAGGTGAGGGGAAAGACGTGGGCGAGTGACGATTGAGTTGGCTGGGGAATCGTGTGGCTGTTGCTTCTTGTGCCGTGTTGAGGATATCTTACCGTGTTAAAGAGAGAGTCGGGCGCCATCTTGAATTTTTCCTTACACTTTTTCCTTACAGAGTTGGCTGGGGAATCGTGTGGCTGTTGCTTCTTGTGCCGTGTTGAGGATATCTTACCGTGTTAAAGAGAGAGTCGGGCGCCATCTTGAATTTTTCCTTACATCTCTCTCTCTCTCTCTCTCTTTCTTCATAGCAGCAATTGTATCAGTTATTCATCATCTCTTAATAACATCAGACTAAATTTCTTTGGGGTTTAAGATTTATTTTTTTATTTATTATTCCTTCAATTACTCTTAACATAATAATACACAACATCATCATTCTCTGGAGAAGAGAGGAAAAAACTCTTAAACACGCTTACTCAGTTCCACAGTCCAAACGCAAGAAAATGAGACTGATCTTTTTTTTTCTCGCAATACTTCCTCTCGATTTTCAATTTTCTTACGTCACTTCCTTTGACACGTTAACTTAATTTCTTAACAAAATAGTATATTTTGATGTAATCCATGCACTGATAAACATATTCAAGAGCGAATTCTATCAGGATAATGAACTTAAAATAATAATCTGATTTTCGATATCTATAAGAAAAGGCTATAAAATACAAAATGAGAGAAATGTACCCAATGGATAAATAAAAGGTTCAGTTCAAAATTATAAAACGTTTAACTACGACAAAATGAACCGGACGAAGACTATGCACACAATGATCGACATGTTACGAAAATAGTAACAAGTAATTAAGATAAAAACATCAAAAACATAAATAATGTAAAGAGCTATTAATTATTAAAACTTCGGACGATTGTAAAGAAATTTAAGATCAAAATAAAAAGACAAAATAATGAAAAATTATTTTGGAAAAAGTAACAAAATAGAAACAATCTTTTCTTCAAGGCGTCATTAGGTCGAAAAAATCAACAGGAAAGCTGCGGTTGAAAATCAAGGTGAAAACAGAACATCAAATGATGTAAACAAATGTTATTTAATATGTTGACTATGCGGCTTAAGACAGATAGGATCTGGCAGAGATGTAAACCAGTCAAAAATAGAACAGAATCTGGGAGACAGGAAGGCGAATGTAGTGGTACTCAAGCCTGATTAGAACTCTTTTCCACCACAAATCTATATTATATATATAAAAGTGAACGTGTCTATGTGTGTGTGTCTGTACATTTTCCTACGCAATAACTCTGTCAATTTTAAGTCTACAGACTCGAAATTTGATATACAGGGTAGTGAGATTTGGGAAAATCTTAGTAATCCGTTTTCGGCCAGAGGGTTGGCTGCTAAGGGGTCAAAGTTCAACGATTTGACCTTTAAGAACAGTACCAAACTCCTCCGACAATTTTGGGTTTAAACACTTGAAATTTTAGATATAGGTTCCTTGGACATGGATCTAATTTAATAACTGTATTTGAGCCAAAAACAATAAATGTTAAGGGGGTTATAATAGGGGTCAAAGTTAAAAAAATTGACCGCATTTTTTTTTTTTTTTTGCTGAACATACACCTCCAAACACCCGGGAAACGCAGGGCTGAAATGCTAGTAAATAAATAATTAAAAAAATCGAACATGTGAAATAAACTAAGTTTATTTACACAAAAATAACAAGTAAAAAACGAATCATTTTTCAGTGTCCAAAAAATGTCTTGGTAGACAGTTCTTATAAATGTGAAAGTTATTTAGACTGTTCGTTGGATTGTGATATGAGAAAGAAAGAGGAAAGTAAATGTCTTTGTGCGCGGCTGAATGTCTGCATCATTCTCTGCGCACGCGCGCACGCGCGCGCGCGCGCGTGTGTGAATAGGTGTGTTTTGCCATGCTGGTGAGAACAAGTAGCAACGACGACGTTGCTAAGAGAAAAGAGAGGTGGGAAGTACATGTTTGTGTGCGCGGCTGAATGTCTTCATTATTCTCTCTGTGCGTGCATGCATGCGTGCGAATAGGTGGGTTTCGTCATGCTGTTGGAGAGGAAGCAACGAAGACGTTGACGAGAGAAAGTGAAAAGAGAAAAGAGCAAAGACTGAGTTATATATTTTTCAATAGGCTCCCAGGCGAGTTGGGAAAAAAACGCTTGAAAATTAAGTCTTTCTTTGAGCGTTGATTGGTTAAAACGTGCACGTCTAAACTTTGCTTTCAACTACGTCCGCTGAACGAAACCCATTTTAAGTTTTCTTCCCGCAGAATTTGCCTGGGCATAGTTTTTTTTTTGACAATCTTTGCGCCTCTGAAATTTATTAATTTCTTTTTGTGCACGTAATTGGGATTTTATTTATTTATTCTTTTAAAACAAGAAATGAATGGATTTTTAAGTGCGTTTAACCGCGCACTAATCTGGAGAGGCGAAGGGGATGTGTTTTTGAACGTGTAAAAATCCGAGATCTGTTTGGGAATTTGTGAATTAATTTAACAAAACAAATAAATAAAACCATTCGTTTTATATCTAAAATAAACAGTCTTCTTGTCTACCAAGGAAACAACTTTTTTTGCCCTAACAAGATATTAGTAGGTAAAAAAAAAAATAAGCAAAGGAAAGCTGTGGTTGAAAATCAAGGTGACAACAGAACTGATATCAAATGATTTAATTCGATGAGAGGGGTGATTAAACATATAAAAAGCCGAGGTTTGTTTATTAATTTGTCGACGAATTTATCAAAATAAATAAATAAGTAAATAAGAGCATTCGTTTTATATATAAAATATATAAAATAAACATTCTTGTTGTCTACGAAGTAGAGCAATCTTTTGCACCGACAGAAAATCCTAAAGTAAATTGAATTATCTCCCTTGTACTCGAAACTTTTAATTAATTAAAGTTTCAAGACTGATTCAGTGATTATATTATGCTAAGCTGGAAGGAAATGACATCACGGAAGTAATGGTAAGAATTGTCTTCATTCAACGATCGAACAGAAAAAAAAAACTGTAAATTATTAGAACAAATAAAATTAAAGTCAAATAAAAGGCTGGAATGTTAAAACAGACAGTTATGAAATCAGATGATATTTTATGCCAGCAGCTACGCGAACACAATTAATGATAATGGAGAGAAAGCGTCAGGAAATATAATTGCATTCGGAAGAATCCGTTCTTGAAAACATGATTAAATAACCGAGAATTTAAAATCCGTGTTCAAGGGGGTGGGGTGGATGGGGTTTACTAATGAATCTTTTGTGTAACCCATTTAGATACTCTTTATAATGAAAAGGTGCTGCTACTCAGCTTAACACTCACAGGAAACATTAATTGGAACAAATACAATGAGAACTTACCAAGGCTTACACAAAGAAGGTGGGCTCCCTCTACCATGTTAGAAAGTTACTCACACTAGAGAGTATCCTATTACAAAGCTACAATTCGCCCATGCATAGAATATTGTTGCCACCTTTAGGCTGGTGTATCTACGACTAGTCTCTCACTCTTAGACAGGATTTAAAAAAGACTGTCAAATCTTATAGGTCCCATAATATCTACCAAGCTCCAACCCCTGTCCCATCACCGAAATTCTGTATCCTTGTATCTGTTTTGCAAGTACTTTACTGGAATGTGCTCTGATAGGCTCATGTCACGTGCCCTCCTCGACATACATACGAACCCGACAAGCAGCAAAATCCCACCCCTTCACTGTTTTCTACTCCAATAATTTCTCCCTTGGATTACTAAACTTTTGAATTCTTCTCTCTTTCCTCCTTCCTTTACTATACTAACTTGCAGAAGTTTAAATGTAATGTAAAGAAACATTTCGTTGCTTAACTCCTTATACTCCCCTGTTAGACATGATCCCAAATGGTAGCATCTTACAATAAAGTGGCAATATACTTTATTTGGAGCGAAAAGAACTTAAAAAAAATAACACTTTTTCTTGCTGTGACAAAATCAACTTTATGATTTAGTGTATTCAAAGCGATTGGCATAACAAAAAAATGTATTTATAGCTCTAGTTCTGTACTATTGAGCTATCAATTATAATAGAGACTATTATTTGTTATTTTTCTTTTAATTCAATTGTTGAGTGTATTTTAAAACACCAAATAGTTCTGTTTCCCAAAATTTCTTTATTTCATGGATGAATAATTCGTATTTTTGTCCGCATGTATCTTTCCTTAAAGGAATCGACTTGATTTTGCAATCTATTTCTAAACTAGCGGGGGTGCCCGGCGTTGCCCGGGTGTTTGGAGTGTGTGTTGAACAAAAAAAAAGTGATAATAGGCAGGCAGGCTCGAACCCGTGACGTGAAGGCGGAAAATAAAGTGCAAGAAAACATGACATCTTACCGCTATGCTATGATGTGACAGGTAGTGAAAAGTATTCAAATTTAGTGAGGCTAATCAAAAGGTTGACTTGCAAAAGTGGATAGTTAAGTGAATGAGTTCACGCAAGCGCAGAAATAAACGTTTGGCTTAAGTAAAGGATCACGCACTTAACTCTGGCTGTAGGCCAGTTTCTGCAGTATTTGTTCCTCCACATTGTTGGAGAAAACCAGCTCCCCCCCTAAAAGAGGGCGCTCTGGCAGCGTTCAAATGAATAGCAATTGTCTGATATGAAGGTTTTCCCCCGCATTGATCAAAACTGGTTGCCTTCAAGACGTGCCGGCCCAGAAGGCCAATGTGCCTTCAATTTGATTAGTATCGCTTAATTTATACAAGAAATACACTCTAGAAACCAGGGAGTTTTTAAAAACTCGATCAAAATAAACATAGAGAGGACGTCCGTTTTCGAATCAGAGATGTTATAATTTAAGGGGCAGAAGGAAAGTTCTCCAAAATAGTTACCTTGGCGAAAAAAGCCTTTCTTGGACATACAAAAACCCGGGCGGCATTTTGCCTTTTATATTATAGAAGATGATAAATAAAAAAGCACATTCATTTCTTTTTTCTTTTTCTTTCTTTACGGTCACATTTAAAGGATACTTAACTTTGCATCGAAATTAACAAAAGTGTGAATGCTTATTCATATGAATTAAATTTTGTTCTGTGTTTACGAATGAAATTTGAAATTAATGTTTCAAGTATTTCTAATATCGAACTTTGCAAAGCAATAGCGAGTCTACAAAGCCAGCTTTGAGGGCGGATCTCTTGAAGGCATCGAGTTAACATCTAAACCACTTAGTTCATACAAGCAGAATCACCGTTTTCGAAAATGATGCTAAATCACTTAGTGTTACTGATACGAATCCTGATAATTGACATATCAAATGCAAAGTAGCGAGTCAATTCAATAGTTTTATTCTTTGAAAGCGTTTCTACATCTATTGAACCATATTATTCCGACTTTGAATTCTTTTTTTCTTTTCAAAGCAGATCAGTTACAGACATTTAAGAATTTGGTAAAGTCTGATTCAATTATTCTACTTCTTTGGAAACAGAATACGCTGTTCGATTTAATAGTCTATTTCATAACCATAGAATTTAGTTTTCTCAAAATAATTCTTCGAAAATTTAAAGACACACATTCAGAAGATTTGATATTCTGTAGCAAGCGTTGGCTTTATATATATATATATATATATATATATATATATATATATATATATATATATATATATATATATATATATATATATGAGAATAATGGAAATAGTATTCTGACGAGATAGAGATATAAAAATAGAACAAACCAAGATATGTGTTCATCAACGTTTCATATTTATTGCAAGACTTCCTCTGGAGGAATGAAATTAAACACCAGTACAAATATTTGAAAATATATTTTTCATGTAATGAAATATATTTTTGATCCATTTCAGAAACGAAAAAGTCGTGGGGAAATTTTTAAAAAAGGGGACATTCTCTCTCTCTCTCTCTCTCTCTCTCTATATATATATATATATATATATATATATATATATATATATATATACATATATATACACACACATATATATATACATACACACACACACACACACACATATATATATATATATATATATATATATATATATATATATATATATATATATATATATATTTATTTCATCCACGCTAGGATTCGTCGGGCTTATGCGAAGAGTTTTTGCTGTCTTGCGTTTTTATATGCGCCCATTCTATTGAGCTTTTAGTTACCAATTAGTTTCCTAGTTTCCACCGCGCCCCTCCTAATCAGCCAATGGGAAGGCACTTACAGGACAGAGGCCCCGTTGACCTTAGGTTCAACCTTTCCTTTGTGTGTGCTTTTTTAGGGGGAAGCGTAAATTTCTAGTGATCTGACCTATTTTAAACCTAAGTGTAGTTAAATATGATTTTTCTTTGTTTATATTTTTTCATAATATGTTAGTTTATATATATATATATATATATATATATATATATATATATATATATATGATAGTTTATGTATGCTTATTTTGTTTATTTATTTTCTATGTTTATTGTTAATTTTAGAATTATTTTGTATCGCTATCCTAGAGTAAAGTTGTTCGCTATTTCCTTCCAACAGTTTAATAGATGTTGGGGTTCTTTAAAGTATAGGATAGCAAATTTTTCATGAAGGCATAATCTACATGGATCATCTACGTCTCTACATGTGTTTGTTTGCCTTACTATTTTCCATTCGACTACCGGCGAACGTCCGCTTTCTTTGAGTTCCCAGTATTGGTTTGCTAGTGTTGTTTTCAATCGGTGATTTTTTATTTTGAACGTATTTTGTGGTCATAATATCGGGGGTTGAAACCTAAGGGAGTCATATCATCGTACTATTCCTTGTTATTCGAGTTTTCTTTCGCAAATATTGTGGCATAGTAAGCTATGCTTTTGGTTAGACATTTATTTTGAAGTGGGCAAAGTGTGCGGGATCTGCAGTTGCATTTATCTTGTTCATTATTAGTATTTTTATTTTTGTTTCTACTATGGTTGTCGTTGTCTGGAGTGGTTTTATTATTATTATTATTATTATTATTATTATTATTATTATTATTATTATTATTTCTACTAGTAACATATGTGTCCTTTGTGTTAGTTTTATTTTTGTCATGATGTCCACTTTTTATTGTTTACTTTATTATAGTTTTCATTGCTTTTATTTAATATGTTGTGCTTTAATTATTACCTCTAAATTTTTGCAGCAGATGTATGATAACTTCAGGTTATTTTTATTGAAAATTTTTTGTACTGGGAAGTGCTTTTCGATGAGATCTAGAAATTTCTTACCAAATTTTGTTTTCAACGTTTAATTGTATGGCGCCGTATACCAGATTATATTTCTTTTTCTTCTATTTTTAATTTTATCATAGTTATTGGTGTTTTGTTGTTTATATTTGATATCCATATTTTTGTATCCACTATTTTTTAGGGCTGAGTCATAAATATTGATTGACCTGTTAAATACATTTTCATTGCTGGAGTTATTGCTGGGTCTACTTACGATCGAGTTAGGAATCTGTTTTATAATTGGTGGTGGGTAATTGGACTTAGGGATTACGTCTATTGGATCAGCGTTATCTTTTAAGTAAGGTTCATATGTGTTTTTTTCTAAATTTAACGTGATGCACAGGAAGTTTGTTATTTTTATGTTAGCTAGTATGTCTACTGCGCAGTTTGTGAGAAAGAGAGACGAGGAGACGGTATTCATTGTCTTAGTCAGGAAAGCAGGTAGACCTCCTAGAACTGGACAGAACCATATTTCAGTCCAATTAAAACAAAGTTATCACCTTCTCAAAAATAATCTAGACTCTGTTGGACTGATTGTCGAGGACGTGACATATAGTACGAACAATACAAACTCAGGCTGTGTAAAACGAAGCAATTTAACAAAATTCTTCCACAACATTCACCAATACGTACTCATGCTAATAACAAAGGCGAGGATCGTAGTTTTATTGGCGATAACCTAAATCATATTTCTTCATTTTTGAAATTCAAAAACATGTTCTTGTGTGCGCGATTTTTTTGCAGTACATTTTAATGCTAAAACTCTAAACAGATAGGTCAATCTAGATGTAAATTACATAGAAAGGCAATTGGAAGAGTTCTGTGACATAAAAGTATAATAAAAAAAATAGCTAAGAAACTAGACAAAAGAGTGAAAGAGAAAAAGAAAAGAAAAAGCATATATGCGTAACAATATTTTCTGTCTGTAATTTCAGATAACTATTATCGTGTACAGTCAAGAATTCTACGCTAGATGTCTAGTAATAAATGAATGATGCATTTATTTTCTTTTTTTTTTTTTTGTCTCCAATCAAAGATCAGTTTTCTAACTTGATTCTACAATTAGTAATAGCGACATTTTTTTCTCTCTCGCTGCAGCCTTGCATTCCAATGAGGGGTTTTGTCCGTCTGTTTTTTTAATCACATTTGTGTTTGAAAAAGAAAAAGTGATGGTTATAGTCAAGATTGTCTGCTATGATTGACTTTCGGGGTTTTGCTGTTCATTTGGCTGGTGAAGTGTAAAGAAAGGGTATGGTTGGCTTTCACGTTATCTGAGAGGAAGATTAATTAATCAGAAGGGACTATATTCTGCTTGTCACCGTTTTCCTTGTTTGCAGAGGAAAAACCGAAATACAAAACGAGCAGACAACGTGGACTATAACAAAAGTGTTATACTTTACTTCACCCCAAACAAGAAACACTGCCGGTAAGATGTAAGAGACTACTGTAAATTAGGGTTCATATTCATAGGGACATCCAAAGTTGGGAGTTGTGCAGCGATATGCTTATTTACATTACATTAAAATTTTTGCATGTGGGTACATTCAAGGAAACAGGGAGCAAGGAGGAAATTTCAGATACAAACAATTTGTGGAAATGAACATATAGTTAAAAAACCTTCCAAAATCTGCAAACCTCTACAATGAAGGGGTGTGATTTTGCTTCTTGCCAGTTTTTTTTTAAATAAGCTCATTCTTATGCATCCAAGGATTTCTACAAAAAGTCTTTGTCATGCTGAAGTGTGAAATATAATTTTTTATTTACATAAAGAAGCCGTTTATTAAGGCCCAAGGGCAACTCGAGGATAGGAGATAATGAGATTGTTAGTAGACGATGAACAACATCTTAAGAGGATTGAAAATGATATTCTAAATAATCAGAATTTGATTATTTAAATAAATTGTTCAACAAGAATTTGTTAAAATGACTATGTTGTATTTATCTGAAAAGTAGTTCTGTGGTATTCTACAGAAGGGAAGTTCTTCGAAAGAAACTTTGTTCATGGAAGTTTAATATAGTTTTAGGTACACAGAAGTCGCAAAAATGTTTTGCAGTTGTTTCAGCTTTTTGCTGTGAATATTTTACATGAACCTCCCCCCCCCCCAAAAAAAAAAGATTAGAACTCAGACGAGCGGCTACCATAAAAATAAGACAAGAGTAGAGTAAGACTAACGATGTCTCTTCTTTTTGTTGGTCTGTCAGGCTTAAGATCGAAATAACATTTCTGTCAATCATGTCATACTAAAGTTTGAAAATCGTCTCAGATGGATTGTCATGCTATAATTTCAAATAGTTTTTCATTGATCATGTTAGCATTTTATTGATATGTAAGGCTTAAGTTTGAAATATCATTTTCATTGATCTGTTATGCTTAAGTTTGAAATAGTATCATCGTTTGTTTATCATCGTTATGTTTGAAATATTGTTGTTATTCACTTGTTACACTGTATTTCAAATAGTACTTGCTTGGTCTGTCGCTTTAAGTTTTAAATAGCATTTTTCTTGGTCTGTGCATAGGTAAAAGAGTCATCTGTTCCTAGCACCGGAAAGTAACAGGAGGTGATCTCCCCTGATAACTATGTATAGAAGAGACATGACCACAAACATTTGCTTTTTGTGTGGATCTTAGCAACGAATTGAAAGGATACATTTTCCCACTTTACATGGCGCTATGAACACAATCAACATTGTAAAAATTAGAAATTTGTAAAAAGACAGTAGATATTAAATATACTCACCACCAAACACCATGGAGGCAGAAAGTATGCATTTATTGAAGCAACTTATTGAGGTTTAGAAAGAAAACAACGAACTAAAAAAGGAGATACTTCCCAGTCGTCCCAACATGTTACAAGTGAAAAAAAAATGAAATGGCCTTCGATACGACTGACGGAGAATGGGCATTGTTTTTAGACTCATGAACCCGGTAAAAAGATGTAAACAGATTGGAAGACCCAGCCGCAATCTGGAATGAGATATGTACACTGGAAACTAACAGGTTACTCTTTGAACTGATTCGGTCAGAGAGGCTCAACTCTGCCACAGAAAAATACCTTCTATATCAAATCTGACTAGTAGAAGTGAAAGGATTACACAAAGAAATCCACCGACAGAAATTTGACTCCATGTAGCAGAGCAAGGATGAGTCAGTAACACATTTCTTACTGAGGCTACGTTGCCAAGCCAAATTTTTTTAGTTTAGAATTCACTGTCCAAAGTAGCAAACTTGCCGGAAGCAAATTTAAGAGACATGGCTGCCGGGTAGATGATAACTGGACTGAAAAACATCAAATACCAAAGGAAGGTACTGAAGTAGAAGTTTTAATAGTTGGTCTGCATGTAGGCAACAAACAAGTCAACTCCTCACGTTAACAATGCCGTATACCCTCTTGCACGGTCTGGTTTACAATGGTCAAATCAAGAAAAGGAGACCAAGATTCCTTCGGCCCCATAATACACTAAACTTTGCATCGGATAGCTTAAAGAATCAATGAGTCGAAAGAATTGTCCAACAGCTAAACTCAAGTGCCACTTTTGCGAAGTGGTGGAGCACCTGAAAAAAGTATGCCATAAATTTGAGGAGTCTAGAACAGAAGCCACAAGCAAATTTTTGAGAATTCAAATTCATTAACGGGATTCCAGATAAGTTTCTACTCGCAAACACAACAAGGCCGGTGAATATACCTCACCTTGAGTGGGGTGGGGAAAAATTTCAGATGTATGCTCCAGAGCTAACGTCCTCAGTGACAGAAAAGGTGACTATGATGCCTGAAACTCATATAAGATTCAGACATGTACTGTAAAAATGATCAAGCCGCTTGACATTACTAACCCATTGCACCACCCCTGTCCAAGACCTTGACATGTCCGTAGTTATAATACTATATAGTTGAGTCATTAAAACCACCTTCCTATCTTATGAATAAATACCAAACACAGAAACAATGAAAAGAAATAGGTGAGCTAAGGGAGGTGGCAATGGCCAAGAAGCATATGTGGAACAAACAGTTCTACAACCAGCATTGTCGTCCACTCAGGGAACTACAAGTCAGAGGCTTTGATCCAGAACCAGGATGGTAACTATTCATGTCAATGGACGAAGATGGGGGGGGGGGATTGGAGAGACACATAGGAATCAACTTAGATATGGTTGGTTGGTTGTTTTTGTTTTACGGCATATCAACCCTTTTCAGGTTATTTAATGCAGAATCCAGTTATTTTGAAGAAATTTTTTTAATAGAATATGGTTGTATTATTTTCAAGTCGGTTTCTATTTAACCCATAGTTGGGACCCTAACAGGTACTACCACTCCGGGTCAGAATGGACCTGGGAGCAATGGCAATTAAAGGATGTCTCCACACTCCCCAAAGCCCGCAAGCTGGGGCCTCACCATTGGATATAGTTTAAAGTCATATCCAGGACCCAACTTAAGTATGAGCAAATCGGAACAATCGAGTAACACTGTGCAACCCTTGGTTTCTCTGTAAAATATCCCCAGTTGTAGATGGCCTACATTATGCCACACCACGAACCTCAAATCAATGGACAAATTCTGAGTCTCAACAACTCCTGATGAAGTAATAGAGTTTGAACGGCATATAAATATTGGAACACTCAGCGAGTATGATTAAGAAGAAATGGAAGTTAATGATACCACAGGAAGATGTACACACTCGGTCAGTCCGCCACTCATAAGATAACCTTCATGGCAGAAAGCAAGAACACCAAGAAACTTATTGCCACAAATGCGCGGAAAATCACACAGATTTTCTGGTGCATGCAAAGATGACCATGACAATTCATCCTATGGTTATAGGTAGAAGAGTTTTTGAGAACAGGAAGTAGCAATGTGTGATCTCCTCTAGACAGGAAGTAACAAAGAGTGATCTCCCCTGATAACTATATATATAAGAGACATGAAGGCAGCCATCTGCCTTTAATGTGGATCTTAGTACATCTTCCCACTTTTCAGCCTGTTATGATTAAGTTTTAAACAGTATTTTTATTAGTTTGCTATGCTTAAGTTAGAAGCAGTATTTCCAATGGTTTGTTATGATTAAGTATTCAATGGAATTTTTATAGGTGTATTGTGCTTAAGTTTTAAATAGTATTTATATTAGTTTGGTATGCTACAGTTCTAAATAAGATTTTCATTGGTCTGATATGCTTAAAATTTAAATAGCTTTTCTATTTGATCTGTTATGCTTAAGTTCTGAATAGCATTTTCATTGGTTTGATAAGCTTTAGTTCTAAATAAGATTTTCATTTTTTATGATTAAGTTTTAAATAGCATTTTTATATATGTATCGTGTATAAGTTTTAAATAGCATTTTTATATATGTATCGTGTATAAGTTTTAAATAGGCTTTTTATTGGTTTATTATGTTTCAAATGGCATTTTGTTTGTTGTTTGATTCATCACAGTTTAATTTGAAATAGAAAAGTGTTAAATGCTCAGACATGATTACCGACAAATTTGTTTTATTTCAATTTCACAAAACACCCTGGGCTGTTATGATAAAGTTTAAAATAACATTTTCAATGGTCTGCTATACTTAATTTTTGAATAGTATTTTCAATGGTATGCTATACTTAATTTTTAAATCACATTTTAATGGTCGGTTATGCTTAAATTTGAAATAGCATTTTCAATGGTTTGTTATGCCTAATTTTTAAATAGCATTTTCAATGGTCTATAATGCTTAAGTTTGAAATAGCATTTTCACTGGTATGTTATCCTAATTTTTAAATATCATTTTAATGGTCTGTTATGCTTAAGTTGGAAAGATCATTTCAATGATCTATTATGCTTAAGTTTGAAATAGCATTTTGAATAGTCTGTTATGTTTAATTTTTAAATAGCATTTTCAATGGTCTATTACGTTTAATTTTTAAATACCATTTTCAATGGTCTGTTATACTTAATTTTTAAATACCATTTTTAATTGTCTGTTATGCTAAATTTTTAAATAACATTTTTAATGGCCTGTCATGATTAAATTTGAAATAGCATTTTGAATGGTCTGTTATGTTTAATTTTGAAATAGTATTTTCAATGGGCTGTTATGCTTAATTTAAAAATAGCATTTTCAATGGTATGTTATGCTTATTTTTAAATCGCCTTTTCAATGGTCTATTATGCTCAATTTTAAAATACCATTTTCAATGCTATGTTATTCTTAAGTTTTAAATAGCATTTTCAATGTTCTGCTATGCTTACGTTTGAAATAGCATTTTCATTGCTAAACTCACAGACTGAGTGGCTGTAACTTAATTCTTATTTAACTGTTATATCTTTCTCTTCTCCTTTCAAAGAAAATAAAAGTTCTCTTAGATTCTTCGGCAAGTAATAAAAGTGGAAAGACCTATTATTTTAGTAAAGATCCGTATACTATTAGCATTCGTTATCAATTCTGTCATTAGGCAAGAGAATGCCGCTTGCAGAACAGCAGGACACAATGCAAGACTTTGTCGACAAAATACAATTTAGATTCATTTGTGCGTTTCACTCTTCTTTGCTTTCATTATGTCACCAATTCATTTCCTGTTGTTTCCCCTAGCAGCATCTTGATAGAAACGACTTTAACAGCATCCTCAGATGAAGAAATGTTTGAAAGCACCGGACGTGATTACAAGAATGCCAGTCCAAACTTCCCTCCATTAGTTCCTTAATCAGATTTTCTGAATTTCGATATGCAGTTTGTGTCCCATATAAAACAACTCAAAAAATGTTTTGTGTGGTTTGTTGGCTTTTGTTTATTTAACTACAAAACAAAATAGTGTTGGGGGTTATTAAATATTGCTGTGCAATCTCAGTTTATATAAATTTAGATATGTTTATCTATCTTTCTATCTATATACCTATAAAGATTAGGTATTTTCTCGCTCTGGGGTTGATATTAAAAGCTTACTTTTTCTATGTAAAAATTATTAAAGCTAACTTCTTAATATACCCAATCATGGATATGCGAGCAACTACATAAAGGTTAACTAATTTGCATATTCCTTTGAAAAACGAACGTTAATTAATTACTTATTCTTTTTTTTATGGATTCTTAATAGATGATTGATTTTATTTAACTATTATGCTGAATTCTATTGATGCATAGTTTCTACATTATGCATAATTGCATAAAATTCAAAATGGAAACGTTCTATCACAGGAAATATTTTTATATAGACTTGTATATTATAGTATATTATATATATATATATATATATATATATATATATATATATATATATATATATATATATATATATATATATATATATATATATATATATATATAAAAGTAGCCTTGTCAGTATGTGTGCGAAAATGCTTACAAATGCTTACTAAACTCCTATCTGAATATTTGGTCGAGTTGAAATTTAATATATAGCGTATTTGGACCTGTAGCACACTTTTTATTTGATTTTTAGCCGGTAAAAATAGCTGCTAAAAGGTCAAAATTGGAAAAAAACACAGTTTACCTTGGCAGAGGTATATTGACTGTTTTCTGAGCGTGTGCACATGTACATTTTTCTGTAATATTTTGTTAAATAAGGAAATACTTTTAAAAGTATTTAATGTCCAATTCATCTGAACAAATACAGACATATAAGCCGAAATTAAAGAAGAAATTAATGTTGTTGCATTAAGATGCGAAAGGTTTTGAATTCATTAATATTATTACTCTCCAATTCATCTAAGGCTAAGACTTTGAAATTATAAAAAGTTTATTTTTGTTAGCACACTTTTTGATAACTCCTTGTAAACTTTTCTAATACTAGCTAGGGGACCAGATAAAAGGACACCGAATAAAACTCACCATCTAATTAAAACAAAACAAAAACAAATAAAATCTCAAATCAATCAAAAGCACTAAAACTCACTTTTTATATTTTTATTTTAATTTAATTGAATTTAGAAAAATTAGACACCAGAGAACTAATTTTGGCAAGGTATTAAAATTAAGCATCTATGAAATAAATGCCAATTTAAAACCATTATTAAAGACGATATAGTTTTAAATAAGATTCAAATACCTCTCAATAAAATATATATATTTTGAAATATTTACTCTTGTTTGAAAGCAAATAAGTCGATTTTTCTAAGTTAGGTGCACGTTCTAAGGACAC
The DNA here is from genome assembly GCF_053919585.1 of Euprymna scolopes. Classification (NCBI taxonomy): domain Eukaryota; kingdom Metazoa; phylum Mollusca; class Cephalopoda; order Sepiida; family Sepiolidae; genus Euprymna; species Euprymna scolopes. Next base: position 37,012,437 of record NC_136494.1, on the reverse strand, counting down.
TTTTCTTCTATTATCTTTTACAATTATTATATCAATAAAAAGTAATAAATTAAAATCCTATTACCAGATTTAATTCATCATAATAAATTTCGGTTTATTCATGAATACATCAGCGACTATAAAATTTTGTTAATAGTTCGAAAACAAAAATCAATTACTCCGTGACTGTTCGAAACTTGAAAGGAATTCGGCAGTATTTAAACCATCTAATATAAAGCCACTTAAATAGTATTTTAGGTGTAGCGCTTAGTTCCTATTTAAAATTATACTCTCCGACAGAACGATCATAAAAATTTTTTTCAGTCGATTTCTATTCCAGAGTTGCTTAATGTTGCTACAATGTTTTGTTTAATTTTTCAACATATTTCGGAATAAGTAAATCAACTGCTTTCTTTGAAAGGTTGCCTGGAGATTTTACGCGATTTTGTTATCATTTTTTTTGTTTTACAAGTAAATTAAATTTATATTATATTTTGATGCTCTTATCATTTTAGTTTTAGTAATAATTTAAAAACAATACACGTTTACCATTAGTTCCAATAATGAAAAATTAAGTTAAAAATTTAAAAGAATCAGTTTTAGAATCGGAAAATAGGGACACATTTTTCCCTTTCTGACACTTCTAAAAGTTCTGATTCTTTTGCAATCTTAAAGACTAATTTTGGTATAAAATTTCAGATTTTTTGTTAGCTTTTATTTATTTCATTTATTTTTTCTATTTTATATTTTTACCCTCTCAAAATGCCGCCCGCTGTCACGTGCCGCTCGGAGCGCATCCCTCACCCCACATCCTTGCTACGCCACTGAATATATATTCAACTACATTTCTGCCCTTGATAGGAAGAAGCATGGAAAGGATCATTCTGGAAGTTTCCTTAGTTACATTTTTACCTCGTAACTTAAATTGTTATAAATCTCTATTCATATAGACAGGTTGTGTGTATGGTTAGATACATCCGTATGTACGGGATTCACGCCTAAACTAATTAAAATATTATTATGGATTTTGGAAGACAGCTTATAGGCGAAAAAGTGGAAATATATAGAATCCACCGGTCATTATGAATTTTGGGACACAGCTGTTACGGATAAGGGATCATAATGTGGGCTTTATTTAGTTTCATTTAGCTTTATGCAAAAGTGTTAAAAATGATTAAAGTTGTCTGTAAAAATGAAGAAAAAGATACTTTTGATTTTTTTTCGTGAAATTTTAATAGTGGATGTTAGACATTAATTAAGAAATGTTCCTTATATCTTAGTTTTAAGGGGAGATAATCTATAATTTAAAAATGATAATACTTTAAATTTGTTTTGAATTCTACAAGAAACACTTAAAGAAGGTCGAAGGTTACATCGCCGAAAACGTTGTGAGAATAGCATTAACGATGAGAACAGTAGTGTGAATAATCCAAAAAATAGAAATTATAAAAACTTATTTGAAAAATTGCGGGTGAATCAGAAAAACAGGCGACTCGACGTCCGCAGCAAATAATGCCAGATAAAAAAAATCGCATTAGTATAAAAATATTCTGCTTACAAAACTAGACTTCCGGTCTCAGTTAAAAATTGGTGTCGAAGAAAAATATATGAAAGATGTGTGCATTATGTTTTCTTTTTTTTAAGATATATTTTAATAATATAAACAAAAAATTAATACAAAGAATAAAATTAATGCAAAAAAATAAATAAATATTAATACCAAAAACATTTTCTAAAAATTAAAAAAAATCAATAAATGTTTCATATAGGAATATTTTTTTTCTAATAATATTGACAAATTCAATACAGTGAAATAATAGCATTTAGTTTATTATTTTATGAAAAAATAATCAAGTATTACTTATTTCTGTAAAAGATATTTAAAAAAATAAAAATGTGTACACTTTCTTTTACGCCAAAACGGGAAGCCCGCTTTAGAAAGCGGAGCATTTTTAAATAAATGCGACTTTTTTTTATTATCTGATATCGTTTGCTACGAACTCTGTGTCGCCTATTTTTCTTATTCACCAAATTCTGAAACCTAATCATGACAGGCGGACAGACAGAATAATAATAGAGATGTTAGGACGTATATAAACGAGTTAATGATTCTAATGAATAATTCAGAGATAAAGTCGGCTACGAATGAAGTTTTAAAGTTGCAAAGTTTTCATTGGTAATCTTTGAATATTGAACTCCATTCCCGCCCCCTGGAATTAACGAGAATATACCAACGTTAGTCTGCCGAACAGAAAACAAAAATACAAATATTCCATAAGTCTGAAAAAATCTTATTCCGACAGAATATTAAAAATGTGAAACACTTTTTAAAAATAGTTAAGCTAAGTTAAAATTGTTATTGAAGAACCGACTTTGGAAGAATTTTATCGCTAAATTGTAGACGTATGTGCAATGGATCCCAAATTGTTATCTTGAGTCGTGAATGGCAGGAGAGTTAAGCTATTGAAACAGAAAAACGGAATTGTCCTAGCAGAATAATTCTATGCTTGAATAATGTGTATGAAATAGGTTGAACGAAAGGGATTATAATTATAATTGTTATGTCAGTTACAATTATACGTTCTATGAAGGAGAGGCAGGAAAAAAAGGAACAGAATAGGGTTACAAAATAATTGTGATATAAGCTAAGAAGAAAATAAAATAAAATGATATTCAGACTCTCTCAACAAGTCCTATTAAAAATACCTGAGGCCAGGCTCAAAATACTTCAGCGCAATCACAAACACACCACTCATATGAAAAAGCTGTGAAAAGATGACTTGAATGATTAAAGTGATGATTTTAGTAATGGGAAGTTAAATTATTACTGATCAAAATCTATTTAATTTAGTGTAGTGCAATGGAATTATTATTTGGTGCATAATCTGTAATACTATATATATATATATATATATATATATATATATATATATATATATATATATATATATATTAAATTCGAAGTACAACAGAATTGTAATAGTTTAAATTCGCGAAGTGGGGCATTTTTTTAAAACCTTATAAAAAAAGATCGACTATAATGTAAAAATCCTGTTTCTTTTTACATTATAGTCGATCTTTTTTATAAGGTTTAAAAAAAAAGTGCCCCACTTCGCTTTTAATATATATATATATATATATATATATATATATATATATATATATATATATATATATATATATATATATATATTAAAAACGAATATATATGTAGAAATAAAGGAGATGTTTAAAAAAATAAAATAAAAACGTTAAATTCAGAAGGAAGAGGTGGGGGTGGGTAAAGTGACATTTTAGACTCTATACATTGAAAGGAAAGAAGGAATATACGGCAAGAGAAGAAAAAAGAAAGAAAGAAAAAGAAAAAAGAAAAAGATGAGAAAAGCGAGAACCGAATACATATATATATATATATAAATATATATATATCCCGAGTTAAATTATATAGAATTATAACAAAATTTATTGTTTGACAAAGGAGTACAGATAATTATTAAATTTTTTTGCCTTAACCCATGGATTTTAAATGAATGGCTCATTTCATCGGTGGAAATGTTAGCAAAATAGATGTGTGTGATTATAAATTTGGCTTATAAGCACAGAAATTGAAAATAAATGATGGTGTAATAATGATGCTTAAAGTTGAAATAATAAATATGCAGGAACAGTTATAAAATCCAATGAATACTGGTATATTCCAGAATGAATTGCGTTTTTTTTTTAATAGCATATTCCAGGTTGAGACGTAAAATCCTAGTAATCCATCATTTTCGACGTAATTTAAATAATTCGATATAAATGCAGGCTAAATTTTGGAGTGAATCAACTGAAAAGCCGCTTTTTTATGTACTTGTAGCCAACAGGATTCTTTTGTAGTTAATTTATATTTAAATTAATATATATTTTTCGATATTGAAGTTTTTAAAGGTAAATTATAATATGATGTTGAATAAACTAAGAGAGAAAGAGATTCTCAAATGCTTTCATCGGCATTTTATGATAAGTGAAATCTAATTTTCTCTAACCGATGTCTAAGTTATGAAGCAACTTGACCGTATCTAGTCGAATTTTAAGTTTAAAAAGGAGGGAGGGGAAAATGTGGGTATAACAAAGAGAAGAATGGAAAAGGTTAGAATCTTTCTGGTATCTATATATATATATAAATTCGTATTCCTGTCTGTTTGTTTATTTGTTTGTTCACAAAAGGTACATTACTTCATTATTTCGTTAATTCCTATATATAGTATGATTCTTGCAAAATATACAATTAAGAGGTAACCTCATTTGCATACTACATTAAGGAAAATCGATTTCATTAAATAGCGGTGTAGTTAGTTATTGTTTATAGTGAGAGAATTGTTTTAACGTGTTCTATTTAAGTTTGTTATTTAAATTTGATTTATATTGATAACATATTTAATTTAATTTAGTTTTACCGACATCGATTTTTTTATAAACCGGTTTGAGTTACTTCCCCTGAGCGCCAAATTTGTTCATTTGTTTTTGTTTTCATTTTTGGCAGATATTAAAACTAAAAACTTTCAAGCATTATTTTTGGAATTAGTTTACATAAAATAATTTCCGTCATTTCGCAATTAACGTTGTGGTCCATTGGATTTTTATTTTGAAATAAACAAACAATCCAATTCAACTACAATTCTTTTTTTAAAACAAAAACAAACAAAAAAAACCTTTTATTTGCATTTTTTCCCAGTTTTTTTTCTTCACATTTTTTGACATCGTAACTGCTATTTTTTTTTCTTTTAATAACACAATAAATCATAACTCATCATTTTTATAACATAAAAACGCGTATTTCGGTTAACACAAATTCTACTTTGGTGTTTTTGAAACTGAATTATTTACAATTTGTTTTCGTTGCAAAAGACCGTAAAGGCAATCTTTCTAGACTGAGGTAGCATAAAAGAAATTCGCTTAAACTGGATTATAGTCATAAAAGGTGCTCAGTATCCGGAAAATAGCTTCTCTTCGTATCCCTTCTGCCGAAATATCTGGTGGAGAGTTTGTAACGTACTTTTTTTTTTGGAGGGGGGGGGGGAGGCGACAACATTTTCGTGGTTTCATTCGTTCTTTTATTTTTGAAATTTTTGTTGGGGTAATGATGGAGTTGACATATAATAATGAAAAACTGGTCAATATTCTTAGTATAGCAGGTGTGACCAAATCGAACTTCATTGTCGACCCTGGGTATCCATGCTAAGGGGGCGTGATTGGTACTTGCTATGATTAAAAAATATATAAACCAGACGAATGGTGGTAGGGGTACTCGTATTCTTATAGACTGAAAGTTAGTAAAGCTAAAGGGTGTGTGTGGGCTGCGTCCATGTCTAAGATAGTAATGATGCTTTATAAGTTTTGAACTTCGCAATACGTGAAAGTTTTTTCATTATATATGTTCGCATTTTAGATCATTTAAAGTGCTCAAGCATGTTATTTATTTTACCCACACTGTTTTCTATCATTTTAGCGGCACTAGTCAAAGCCCACGCTTATAACATGGCTTTACACATTCTAATTATCGTATTTCAAATTGAATCTTATGATTTAATATAAACTCGAAAGTCATTTTCATTTTATAGATGGGTCAAATTCTATGATAATATTTCACGGTTAGAATGGAAGGGAGCGAGCGTTAAACGGATTATTTCTACGATATCTAGTTTTAAATGTTATAAATGTGGGGTTTTATAAGTACCCAAGATGATTAAGTTATTCATTGTTAAGGTGAGTTAACGGAAGGAAATTACGTACAGAAAACTTTTACAATAATGATGATGATAATTATGTTGTGGATGCCATTAAAGTAGAGAGCATATGATTGAGACACGAGATTTACTAAGTTATTCTATACTACATTAATTAGTGTGTTAAGGGTTAAGTTTTATAATGAGTTATTTAAAGGAGTTTGTTGTTTATTTGTTTGTTGTTTTTGTTTTACGGCATATCAACCCTTTTCAGGTTATTTAATACCGAATCCAGTGATTTTGAAGAACATTTTTTTAATAAAGTATTTTTTTTTTTTTAAAGTCGGTTTCTATTTAACCCATAGTTGGGACCCTACCAGGTACTACCACTCCGGGTCAGAGTGGACCTGGGAGCAATGACAATTAAAGGGTAGCTCCACACTCCTCAAAGCCCGTAAGCTGGAGCCGCACCATCGGATATAGTTTAAGGTCATATCCAGGACTCAATTTAAAAGAGTAAACGTATATCTAAAGAGTTTGAGATATAATATAATGTTGTTAGTATTGTAGTAATAAATTTGAAACTACTCAGACGTTAGTGTATGTAGGGGGTTTATAAAAGATAATTCTTCAGTAGCTAAAATCACCTGTAAAGCAACTGATGTGGCCATTTCAAATATAAGAGAGAGGGTTCATCTACAGATTAAGGTTTAATTATAAAGTTTTAGACCCTATGGAATTTGGATGTGCGGATAATTTTTATTTAATTTTTAGATGAAAACAACAAGATATGCATGGGGAATATTATTATGCATAATTATATGGGGAGTCATAGGATACAAAGTAGTCCTAAGTGTTTACAAATTGGTTGTATTTAATTTTTTTTCATATTCATTGCATTGTTAAAATTGTCATTTTTTTTTTTAATAAATTACATTACCCCTTCAGGGGATGTAATTATCCCAACTGCCCCTGAAATGCAAGCATTACAGAATTTAGAGCTGACTGTATGATTTGAATTTTTTCAGGATAGCCATTTTATTTAGAAAATTATATTTTGGATTTCAGTTTTCTGATTAAAGTTGTTTGAGAAATATTATTATTATTATCATCATCATCATCATCATCATCATTATTATTATTATTATTATTATTATTATTATTATTATTATTATTGGCTCACATGGAGCTTTCACGCAAGTCAACAAACGATCGGTTTATAAACCTATGATGTTCTCTGGAAGCTGAGATTATTATTATTATTATTATTATTATTATTATTATTATTATTATTATTATTATTATTATCATTATTATTATTATTATTATTATTATTATTATTATTATCATTATTATTATTATTATTATTATTATTATTATTGGCTCACATGAAGCTTTCACACAAGTCAACAAACTATGGTGTTCTCTGGAAGCTGAGATTATTATTATTATTATTATTATTATTATTATTATTATTATTATTGTTTTCCTTATTAAAAGACTGCAAATGGTTTAAAATTCTTGCTTTAATTAATGCATACGTGATATCAATATAAGTGTGGGATTTGTGATGCGCCCGAGCTCTGTTACTATCGTGGGAAGCTTTACTAAGGTTAGGAGTGTGGTGGCTATTCATGTTAGATTGATTTTAATTTTCTTATAAAAACTTATATACAAGAAAAACAGACTTGAGAAAAAGAGGGATAAATAAAGACACGGTCAGAGATAGGTTAGTTTGGAAATCAATTTCTTGAAGCTGACACACGCCAACATATACATCGACATGAAATTGATGATGATGATGATGATGATGATGATGATGATGGTGGTGGTGGTGGTGGTGGTGGTGGTGGTGGTGGTGGTGGTGGTGGTGGTGGTGGTGGTGGTGTGCCATGGGTCCTTTAGGTTCGTATAGATTTGTTAGTGTGACATAGAGATTCTTAAGTAACAACGTTTTACAAGAAACACTCGAAGAAGGTTGGAGGTTACATCGGCCGAGCCGCTGTAATGATAATAATATAAAAGATGAGAATAGTAGTCCGCATAATCCAAGTACTGCAAATTAAATTTCGTTCAGGTTTCGTTTAATTTCTTAGTGCAATTCAATAGATGGCATTTTAACGACGATCATCATCACCTTCATGTGCTATGAATCCTTAAAGACGATACAAATTTCTGAGTTCCAGAATTGATAAAGGCAACAACAAAAAAAAACACTTGAAGAAGGTTAATCATGGCTGAAAACGTTGTAAGAATAACATTAATGATGAGAACAGGAGTCTGAATAATCCCTAAATCAGAAAATTTCAAAGCTTATCGAAAACAAAAAAAAAAACAAAAAATCCGGATGAATCAGAAAAATAGGCGACTTGACATCCACAGCAAAAAGTGTCAGCTAAACATAATCGCATATAAAAATGTTCCGCTTATTAAATCAGATTTCCTGTTTTAGTTAAAAAATAAATAATCAAATCGGTGTAGAAGAAAAATACATGAAATATGTTTGTATTACGTTTGTGATGTTTTCTTTTTCAAAAGATATATTTTTATAATACAAACAAAATATAAATACAAACAACATTAAAAGTGATATATCTAGATATCTATAAAAATGAAAATGTGTGTGTGTGTGTGTGTGTGTGTGTGTGTGTGTGTGTGTGTGTGTGTGTGTACATTTCCCTACCAAACTATTCTGTCAATTTTCAGTCAACAGACTCGAGATTTGACATAAGGGGGGGGGGGCTGAGATTTGGGAAAATATTTTTAATCGGTTTTCGGCCAGAAATTTGTCTGACAAGGGGTCAAAGTTCAAAGATTTGACTTTTGAAAACTAACAAACTCCTTCGCTACTTTTGGATCTAAACACTTGAAATTTTAAATGTAGGTTACATGAACATGGATCAAACTTTTTAATTTTATTTGAGCCCAAAACAATAAATGCTAAGGGGTCAAAATTGGGGTCACAGTTTTTTTTTTAATTTAACCTCTGCGGTCTCTACTAAATTACTCAGCCAATTTTTAGTTTAAACATTTGAAATTTTACATAAAGTATATTCAGACATAGGGCAAGCTTTTTAATCGGTTTTTAGCCGAAAATTTGGCTGCTAACGGGTCAAAGTTCAAAAGATTTGACCTTTGCGGTCTCTAGCAAACTATTCAGCAAATTTTGAGTCTAAACATTTGAAATTTTACATAAAGGGTATTCAGATATGCAGCAAGCTTTTAAATCAGTTTTTTTTTGCGCGAAAATTTGGCTGCCAAGAATCAAAGTTGAAAGAGTTTACCTTTGTAGACTCTACCAAACTCCTCCGTCAATTTTGGGTCCAAACACTTGAGATGATGTAGGTGTAGGTTACCTGGCATGAGTCAAACTTTTATATATATATATATATATATATATATATATATATATATATATATATATATATATATATATATATATATATATATATATATATATATACATTTAAATAAAAGGGGCGGAAATCTCTCAAAAGCTCTTTCATCTATCATCTCGTCAGGAGAGAATCGATAGTATAAAATTAAATAACATAATGCCGAAATAAAGAGCAAAAGGGGGGAACGAGTAAACGAGTACTAAAAGTGCCAGAAAGACGATTAAAAGTAAATTTAATTGGTGAAGAGAAAAAATCGTTTAAAATGGCACCGCGAGGGAAGGACAAAAAAAAAAAAAAAAAAAAAAAGAAAAAAGGGTTATCAAATTTCCCCGAAGAGATTCAACGCCTTCACCGTATCCTTCTGCCGGCATAAAGATGGTTTACGAAAGGCAATAGAGACAGATTCCAAAATTCTTAAATGATTTTTGGAGTCCGCTCTTTTTTTTTTTTTTTTTTTTTTTTGTCCTTCCCTCGCGGTGCCATTTTAAACGCTTTTTTCTCTTCACCAATTAAATTTATTTTTAATCGTCTTTCTGGCACTTTTAGTACTCGTTTACTCGTTCCCCCCTTTTGCTCTTTATTTCGGCATTATGTTATTTAATTTTATACTATCGATTCTCTCCTGACGAGATGATAGATGAAAGAGCTTTTGAGAGATTTCCGCCCCTTTTATATAAATGTATCCATAAATTTTGTACCTCCAAAATAGTCAAGTCGTTGCCTGATGATATCTGTTGTTTGATTGAAATAAGTGGCTATTTGTAGCAGCGGGATGTGAGCATGTTTATATAACAATAAACAAGTATTATCAGCTCTTTTTATTGAGCACTATCTAACAACCTCGTTGAATTCATTAGTCCATTACTTTTGAATATAAAAAAACCCGAGTGTATATATATATATATATATATATATATATATATATATATATATATATATATATATATATATATATATATATATATATATATATATATACACACAAACATAAAGTTATGAACAGTACATAGGGCCCGAGCAAAGCCGGGTTGAACTGCTAGTTGTATATAATACTAAAAAAAAAATCAAAACAGTGAAACAATAATATTTTATTTATTATTTTTTGCAAAAAATAATCAAGTATTACTTATTTTTGTAAAAGATATTTTTTAAAATGAAAATGTATATACATATTTTCTTTTACGCCAAAACAGGAAGTCTGCATTAGTAAGCAGAACATTTTTATATTTTCATATAAATGCTTTTTTTTTCTGACTGATATCGCTTACTGTGAACTTTGAGTCGCATGTTTTTCCGGTTCACCAAATTCCAAAAGTTAATCATGACAGACGGACGGACGGAGCTTCTAATAGAGATGTCTGGATCCATTTAAAAAGAGTTAACGATTCTAATGAATAATTCAGAGATAAAAGTCGGCTAGGAATGAAGTTTTAAAGTTACAATGTTTTCATTGGTAATCTTTGAATATTTAATGGCATCCCCACACCCTGGAATTAATGAGAAGATATCGACTTTAGTCTGACAAACATAAAACGAAAAAGAAAAATATTCCAACAGGTCATAAAATCTTAATGCTACCGAAGATTAGGAATGTGACACATTTTTTAAAGATAGGTAGGCTAAGTTAAATCATGTAAGATTGTTATTGAAGAATCGACTTTGGAAGAAAATTCTCGCTAAATTGTAGACGTATGTGCAATGGATCCCAAATTGTTATCTTGAGTCGTGAATGGCAGGATAGTTAAGCTATTGAAACAGAAAAACGGAATTGTCCAAGCAGAATAATTCTATGCTTGAATAATGTGTATGAAATAGGTTGAACGAAAGGGATTATAATTGTAATCGCTATGTCAGTTACACTTATGTGTTCTATGAAAAGCGAAGGAGCAGAAAAAAAGGAGCCGGATAAAAAAATAATTGTGGTATAAGCTCAGAAAAAAAATGAAATAATATTCATGCTCTTTCAAGAGATCCTGTCAAAAATATCTGAGGCCAGGCTCAAAATACTTCAGTATAATCACAAACATACTACTCATAAGCAAAAGCTGTGAAAAGATGACTTGAATAATTGAAGTAAGTTTATGCGCCCAATATCGCTAGCGAAAGAGTTTCCTTTTTTCAGTATATGGAGGTGTATTTTCTCGGGTTCGGTATTTTTCGGTGTGCTGGTAGTTTTAATGAGGAACTGAATTGCAATCCTGGACCCATAGATAGATAAGGTCGGTGGGAATAGAGGGTCGGATATGTGTGAAAGCAGTCTGTCTGACCTGATGGCCTTATGTGATCTTGTCAATAGGTTCCATCTGGATCACCCAGGGAAGGAGATATGGACGTGGCATGCTAGTGCAACCTTTTGTCTGAGTACCTATCTGGACAGAATATTAGTTAGAAGGGACGGTGTAGATTTTCTATTTTGTCCCACGTTCCACTGGCTTAGTCATTCAGACCATAAATTAGTTATGGCCAGTTTGAAGTTAAGCAATAGACCTAGTGTTGCATAAGGGGGTTTCATTGAGAGAGTCTTATTATACGCGCAGTCTTAGAAGAGTCTTATTATAAGTGATGCTGTATCTTAGTGAGTGTTCTTGTCTTATTATAGAGAGGGATGTTGAAGGACTCAGAGAGAGAGAGATGTTGTTGTAAGACTTAGAAAGATTGTTCGTTTACAACGATTCCTATATATTAAAACTGTTCTTTCTTTAATTGTGTTGATTGGAAAAGAAGGAGAAAGCTCTTTGAGTGATGACATAGTGTTCAGACAGTTCGGACATGATGATGTTGAGACGTGTATGTAAAGACATATAACACAAATATATAATACAATTCCACTTTACCTTTCTGTAAGAATCATAAGACACAAGATGAGCTTTACAAAAAACACTTGATGGTTTATTTCGTCACACGGCCGTGTTTCCAGCACCAAGAATTCAAAGTCTCACATTTTTTCTTGAAGTGACGTCTCGCTCCTAGACGCCTGACTGTCTCTCTCCGAGTTTTTCACTGACTGACTAACTCTAAAGTTTTTTCTCTATTCCTAGAACTTTCTATTTTCCGTGACGTCATACACATGTTAAAACATGTGCCTTCTTTCACGTGTTATGGACATACGTGTCCAAAACTTTTCCTATTTCTCAGTAACCTATTTATCCAATATGTTAAAAACATTATCTTATAAGCTGCATTCTTTCAATTTAAAATTTCATAACAAACTTGATAGTTAACATTCTTTCCTTGAAATATTTATCTATATTCTAAACAAATGTTTGTTTTACATTTTTAAATTCTCACACGTAATCTATTTCTAAACCAAATTACGAGGTTCGAATTCCGTCTGTTGCTATTTCATTTTCATTTTAAACTAAATTCTCCATTTTTATACTTACATGAAAAGGGGACAGCCCTTATCATGTAACACTAGGTTGGCTGGGTACTGGAAGTTGAATGCCCACCTTGCTAGAGATGGTCGACTTCCGGGAACAGCTAACGACACTAATTTAGTGGGAGTTAGTTGGGGGCAGTTATCAAGAGTAGCTGATGAGTTAAGCTTAAAGCCATGATTAGATACTTTTGCATCGAATATAGACAAAGCCTCACTGTAATTAGGATTTGGACGAAAAAGAATGAAGAGGATAGGCTGACCTGGGTGGTCGCTGGGGGGGGTCCCCTAGAGATAGCACTAATATAGAGGGATCTTAGTTGCTTTGTTAGTGAGCGATATGAAGGTCAAGTAGTTAGAGCTAGGTTAAATAGAGTTTTTAACAACGCTGTTAACGTCGACTCTGTTGAGCATAAGGCCACCTTATGCTGCAGTGGGTACACTTGGAAAGTGAAAAACCTGGAAGGATGTACTCTTGTATCAACTCGCAAAATTTGCAAAGGGTTCTGTGAGGATTTGGAGGAGCGCTTCAGCCAACTACCCAGACTCCATGACCAGGAGTTTTGCAGCTATTTAGCTAGCTCACTCCATCTTACTGCAGCCTGAGCAGCTAGCTGTGATGGGATGGTTATGGAGCATGAGATCATTACTGTGCTGAAGCAGGTTGCCTATAACAAATCTCCAGGGATCGATGATCTGCCCTACAAAATGTATTTGAGGCTGTTGCCATGTTTGTTCCTCTTCTGAAGGATGCGTTTAACCACTGGTTTGTTCAGGGATCCATCTATGGGCAGGTTACCAAAGGAGTGGTCACATTACTGAAGAAAAGAGATCGGCATGGTGGGGAGGACTTTGATGATTACAGGCCTATCACTCTGCTAAACACAAAATTGAAAATTCTGTCCTGTGTTCTTTCAAACCAACTGTAGGTTGTTATCAGCAACTTGGTCGAACTGAATCAGAACTACGCTGTGAAGGAGAGATCGATTCAAAACAACTTGCACTTGGTGGGCACGATCTTAGAGGGGATAGAATAAGATACAAAAGCCGAGCTGATCAATTTAGCTTCCAAAGGGTCGACTGTCCAAAGCTTTTGGTAGGGTTAACCATGGTTTCTTAGAATCTGTTATAATGACAGCCAGTTTTGGTCTGAACTTCCGCAAGTGAGTCTCTGTTCTGTATCTCAGACTGGTGGTAAAGGTGCAGGTAGGCTCTAGGAGTCATTTGGGGTCTCTTAGTCGGTGCGTCAGGGTTCTTCACTGTCGCCTCTGCTTTATGTCCTGGCGTTGGAGCCCTTCCTTTGCAAATTAAAGGAGGAGGCGCCGAAACCAGTCCTGTGCGACATTGCTCTACTTGACAGAAAACGTGCCAGGCTGTCCACGTATGCTGATGAGATCACTGTATGTGTATCTAGACATAAAGATATAAAAACAATGACACAGACACTCGCTGAGTATGAAAACGTCACCGGGGCCGTTGTCAACCACAGTAAGTCTGTTGGGAGCCTGGTCGAGGGTTCTTACACTTCCAGGTGATTTCAGCTGGTCTGATGGGCCGGTCCATATACTCAAAGTTTAGTTTGAACCGGGTCTCCAGCTGGAAAAGAATTGGTTGGAAGTACAGGTTAAGATCAAATCGTCTGTGGGAACTTGGATTTGAAGGAAATTATCCTTGAAGGTGTGCACAAATTATGTCTTTCTGTTGATCCTTTACAGCTTGTCTGTACTTCCTCTGCCTGGAGGTTTCCTTAAGGCTTTTGAGCAACTCCTCTTCTCACTTCTTTAAAAGAAGAAGGGAAAGCCCTTTGGCTGTAGATAGGTCTGTACAAAAAGTCTTAGTGAGGGAGGCTTGGGGACGCCCAATCTGGAATGCTGCATGGTTGGCTTTCATGAGTCGAACGTTACTAGAAGATTCTCCATGGGCTCCTTGCAGTCAAGCACTCCTTTCCTTGACTCATACCCGACCACTCCACGAAAAGATGCCAAAGACCAGGTGGGGAGATGCTTTTCTTTGTCAAATGCCGGGCCGCTCTTAAGGAATTGCCAGACTCCAGTGATCTTGCTCGGTCTAGGGAGAAACTATATAGGAACTTAGTGGTGGGTACCGCAAAGGATCTGCTGGTTGAGTGGCTATGCATGTTGAGGGAGGAGGTTCTCTCACAGTGGAATTGGGCACGGTGCTGAAATTATTTGAATAATACAGAATTTTCTATAACATGTAGACTTGACTGGGATGTACTGCCACTCGCCAGGGTTGGAGGAAGAGATGACAAGCTTCCCTTCTGTCCGCACTGCAACATAAACAAAGATGAAACTACCGACCATGCATTCTTCCTTTACAATCGACTTTGGAGGCTCTATGAGTATGTCGGAGAGGTAAGGGCTCACATCGACCCCGAACGGTCAGTGTCCTTTGATTAAACAAACACCATTGACAACATAGACCCGCCGTTTACTAGGGAGAAATGAATGGTGTTTCTAGCGATCCTAGCAGTAGCTAGGGTAGTGACGTGTACTACATGTCCTGACGTAGTCCATGGGGTTGAATCTGTTTTGGATTGGGATCTGGTTACTTACTTTAAGCATCAGCTTACAGATCGGATGTGATTGAAATAGATTACATTGCATGGATTTTGATAGGAGACGGATGCACAGCACTAGTTTGTGCATCCGATGAGGCGCTAGGTGCGAGTTTGTATTCTCTCTCTAGTTGTATTGCGCATGTGGTGCTAAGTTCTATGGAACCCAGCCCGATCAAATGTTTTCTATTCATACATTAGAGAATATACTAATGCAACATCTCTTAACCCTTTGACTTAGCCGAATGGTTAAGATGACATTCACAAGTTACCCCTCCTTCGTAGACTCACCTACAAAAATATCTAGAATTTTCATTCTTATCACTGATTTCTTATTTTTATTCTCAGCACCATGGGCTTAATTAACCATCGTAGTCGTCATCGTCATAATCATCATCAGCAGGGAGGTGACGGTGGCTTAGTAATTAACGACATGAACTGACAAACTGTCAGTCGTGACCTTCATAAATAGTTAGGCCTAATCACTGCAAAATGACATTACGCTTGAGGTCCTGGCAAACACGATCTGTTGAACAGTGAAGCTGTTGATAAAATGAGAGCTTTTTACAAAAACTGATGTGTGGTGTAAATGAAGAAAAAAGAAACAAGAACGACCGACCGCGTTTTTGTGTGGCTTACCTCGTGTTCATAATGAAGAAAGAAACAAAAATGGCTGCCCTGTTTCTTTATATGCCTACAGGGTGACCACGAGGTATGCAAATGAGATGCTCCTGATTGGAGATAAAAGAGGAGTGATTTGGGGAAAGAAGGCATTCTGAAGTTAGATTGCGAGCAGAGAAGTTGTATTTGTAGAAGAGAAAAGTCGGATTCGGGGAGAGAAAAGCTAAAGTTGCAGAAGTTCGGACAGCAGTGTCACGCAAACGAGCTTTTTTTGTAAAAAGCTCTCAAGCGTAATGTCATTTTGCAGTGATTAGGCCTAATTATTTATGAAGGTCACGACTGACAGAAAACTTTAAACCTGCATTGAAAAAAAAAAGAAATATAAGAAATAATTTATATTGAAACTGAACTTATTGAATATTAATTTTTAAAAATTGAGAATTAATTGAAAAGGAGAAAGTTGGGAGTTATTTCTGTGAAACAGTATTCTGTAAATAAATATTTTGTTTCACGAATTTAAAAGACTAAAATTTGTTTATTGTTTACTTAAAAATGCTTTTACAAAAAAGGAAAACAAAGGAATAATTCGATTTACACTGAAACTGAACCTTATTAAATATAAATGAAAAAGCAAAACTAAGGAATATATGTAAATTATGTATGTTTAAAGCAAGAGACAATCAAATACTACAAAAACTGAATTATTAATTTAGAGAATAAACAAACAATAATTAAATAAACAAATAAAAATTGAATTATAAATATTTTTTTATAATAAAAGGAATTTAAATTCAAATAAATAATTTTAATACAAAGTTACTAGTGTAGATATGTATCTTTTTAAATCAAACTTATAGAAAATCTGTTGGATAATTTAGTAAAAATGCGTTTCTAAATAATAACGTTATTATATCTGTATGGCCCGTATTCTGCATAAATACAAAAAACTGATTTATTCATGAATTTTTAGCTTTATTTAGAATTCGGCTTAATAAAAGAATAAACAAATACAAACAAATTTTCTAATGTGCATGCAAGTCACGAAACAAAGATGTCATATGTCACAATGATAACATTTTTTTATTAGAAAATACAAATTTTATGACGGGCAAGACGGAGGAGCCGGGCACCGCTATGTTTTTTTAGAATATGTAAATATTGTTGGAAAAAAAAAGTCATATAACTGAGAGTAGCTAACCTGAAGTGAGGTTGAGAAAAAAATACAATCTTCTTTGCGACCTTTTTTTCAGGTCTTGTAAACACAGTAACATAAAAATAAAGGAATAAGTAACTCTTCACAAAGGAGGAAGGTTTTTATAACAATTACCTTACTCTATTAGTATAAATAACCACAAGGCTATTGTTCTTCTTGATTGTTGGAAGAGCATCCTCACCTCCGGCAGCTACACTCAGGTAAGCTATGTATTATTCACCACACTCTCCCAACAAAAGAAAAAAAAAAAGAAAAGAAAAAGTGCATTTTATATGTATATATATATGTATCTTCATAAAAAAACTAAGTTGGCGTGACCCTGCAGGGGGACTAACAGGTGCTAGGCCTCAGTCAAGGGCCACCTGGAGGTAACAGTGATTCAGGATACCCTCATTCTGTCCCTTAGCCTAGGCTCCACTGTCGGTTGTAGTTTATAGTCCTACCCAAGACTACTTCTATTGAGCAGGTAACAGACTAGGTCTACCCCTTCGTCTCTTTTGAGGTGCACAATCACTGCAGTACCATTTCTGTCTCGCAGGTGGAGCCAAGTCAATTCCAACACACTCAAAATGATACCACTCATCACAGGAATCGCAGTATATCATATCTTGGTTCCCCTGAGGTCTATTGCAGGCAGGACACAACCAAATGGTGCCATCTCCTTCCGAAAATGAACCAGAGGATTCCTGCTTTTGATTGCTACCTGCAGCAGCAGGCGAGAATGCACACGCCTGACTCGGTTCACTTTCCCCAAGATCATCATCAGATTGCGAAATTTCTATTGGATATAAATTCTTTAGTGAATGAACGTTCACCAAACCATCACCCTGTCTGACACGAGCTGTCCTCACCACTCCACCTTGTCCTGGGAGAACCTCAAGTATAGTACCCAACATCCAAAAGGGTCGTGGTTTTAAAGGGCTCTTGACCAAGACTACATCATTTCTTTTAATGCGATTCTGAAATGGTATCTGAGATCTTCCTGGCATCCTTCCTCTAAGATCAAGGAGGTACTCCTTGTACCACAGTTCTCTAAATCTTGACAACCATTCATTTCGTAATCCAATTGTCTCGATCAACCTTCTCCGGCTGGGA
Source organism: Euprymna scolopes (assembly GCF_053919585.1). NCBI lineage: Eukaryota > Metazoa > Mollusca > Cephalopoda > Sepiida > Sepiolidae > Euprymna > Euprymna scolopes. The sequence goes on along the minus strand of NC_136494.1, from coordinate 36,994,472 downwards.
GGAACCATGGTGGAGAGGTCATCTCTTCCCAACGGTACCAATAGACCAGTGCTTTTATTGGGTCTAATAAACATATTGGGTGTGATAATCATTGGTTGCCTGTCAGCGGATTCTTGATAAGTAAGGGGCCTGTTGTTTATAGCCCGCTGAATATCTAAGACAATAGTTAGGAAGGTATAATAATCTACCTTACCCCTACCAATAACCTTGTATAGGCAAGATTTTAAAGTCTTGATGCTACGCTCCCATACTCCTCCAACCCAGGGGGAAAATAATGGAATTGTCTCCCACTTAATGTTACATGACCCAAATTTGGCCTGGTAGTCCTGGAGAAGACAAAGGCGCTTAAACAGTCTTCCACTACCCAGAAAGGTTTTTGCGTTGTCGCTGAGAATTGACTCTGGAACACCATGTGCATTAGTAAATCTGACTAGAGCCTGAAAAAAGGACAATATACTCATGTCTGGCACCACCTCTATATGCACTGCTCTTACACTCAAACAAGTGAACAACAACAGATACATTTTTTTCTCACTGTTACCCTCCTTCACCCAAAAATGTCCGGTGAAGTCCACTCCAGTATTCCTATAAGGAACCTCAAATTCGACATGAGAAGTTGGTAGATTGGCCATGTTCTCAGGCAGCACCGGCCTAGAATTGTATCTTTTACACCTTGTGCAGAAATTCAGGGCATTTTTGACTGCCTGCCTCCCTTGAGGTATCCAGTATCCACGACATCTCAATTCCGTTAAGGTTGACCCTATATCCAGATGGGAACATTTAAGATGGCAGTCTAATATCACAAGTCGAGTCAGGTGATGATTCTTGGCCAGCAACAAGGGATTCTTAACTTCATAAGAAAATTGAGAAGACCTGTCCAGCCGTCCATGCGAGCGGATCAACCCTTCCTCATCCAGAAAAAGATCTAGTGCCTGAACACGATTAGGTGCAGGCTTTACCATAGGATTCCACAGGTAATTCAATTCAGCCATAAATTCCTGCTGTTGAGAACATTTTATTAAGTAAATTGCAGCTTTCTTGTTGTAGTTGTCTTCCCTTTTCCTCATCAAGCCAATGAATTGGAAGACTAAAGAAGTTACCTCAACAAACGGGTAAACGTAGAGAACCACCGCATGGAGATCACCGAAGCACACTCCTCATCCACAATCGCAGCAAAATTTGTTGATGAACGAATAATCTGCTGGCACCTATCATCAAGACAGGCCAAGGCAAGACCCCACCGTGCAACCAAGAAGGGCCATGGTACCAAAAGTCAAAGTTGTCTCGGAACTTCCTTATCGTTAATCCACGAGTGATTAAGTCAGCCGGGTTTTTGGTGGTAGAAACATACCTGAAGATCGGCCTGATGCCATAGTTTGTTTCCAAATCCAGGCTCATTAGCAGAACATCCTTTAACCTGTTTCTAGCAAAGATGCTTTTACTAGTTATCGTTTCTGATAAAATCCATGACAGTACTACTTGTGCATCTGTTACCACACACAACCTAGAAGGGTGGACACCCTTGCATCCTACCAAGATAGTGGGCAAACACTTCAGAGCAAGAAATACCGCCATTAGTTCTAAAATTGGTAATGTCTTATCCTTCACTGGAGCCACTCGTGCTTTGGCAAAGATCAATGCAGAATTGTTGTCCTGAACATAGTAGACTGCAAACCCGTATGCTTCTTTAGAAGCGTCACAAAACAGGTATAACTCTCCAGTTTGGTTCCCGTCATGGGCCTATCTGCAGAACTGCATGTCACTCAATTTAGATAAGTCTTCTGCCAGGTTCCTCCAAGAAGACTGAAACACCTCGCTTCCATAATTCTCCCACCAAAATCCTACTCCTTATAGTCACGGGCAGGCAAAGAGATAAGGGATCAAATACCTTTGCCGATTCCGAAAGGAGTTGCCTCTTAGTAGATGCACTCGGATCACACTTAACAGGAGCAGTGCGGAGCTTTTCTAAAATAGGATCATACCGGTACCCGAGCACCATCTCCCATCCGGTCTCATGAGTACTCAATGTACCATCTTTCCTCATCTCCTCCCTAAGGCTGTCGCAGTTTGAGTTACAGGACTGCACCACAAATCCACCTTCCTGCAATCGCCTCCTAACCTGGGAATACAGCCTTACAGGCTTTGCTGGGTCAGACTCAGAAACCACCAGGTTGTCGACATAGAATTGGTTCTCCATCGCAACTCGACATTCATCAAAGGGATATTGGGCTGCATGAAACTTCAAGATACTCCCCAATATAAAGGGACTCGAGGTGAATCTGAAAATCAACGTGGCATAGCAGAAAATTCGAAGGCGATCACCATCCTTCACAAAAAAACAGAACCTTTTCTTGTCTGCCTCCAGTGCAAGGCGAACTATCAAGAAAGCTTTCCTGATGTCTGCAATCAAGACAAACTTATTCGATCTAAAAGACATCAACAGGTCCAACATATCTCCTGTCATATTCACACCAGAGTATGCAGCCTCGTTAAGAGAAGCAGAGCAGCCACTGACCTTCAAGCTACAGTTAAATACAGGCCTGATTTTAGTAGTAGCTGCCGGATCCGTCTTGAAAACTGGCCGATGAGGTACCCATACATAGTCAACAAAATTTTGAGGATCCACCTGTATTTCCTCAATGATGCCCTCTCGTAGCTGCTGAAGGAATACATTTACATACTCCTGGTACAACCCCTTCTTCTCCAGGCTCCTGACCACACGATCCAAAACATGCAAAGCAATAGCATGATTAGAAGGAACCCGAGCCAGCTTATCTGCATGCCAGGGTAATTGCACATGATATTTCCCATCCCTGAATATTATAGATTCCTGAAACTGCCGAATCATACCCTGATTATATCCTGAAGTCTCTTCTCCGTCCTGAATGCCCAACGACTTAATGCTGAACATTTTCTCCAATCCTCTTTCCACATCGCTAGAGGGAAAGACATCCACCCAGGGGTCTGCATAGGTAGGATCCGCTTCCAGGATGAAGCAAACATGCGATGATTCCACTTGGGGAGTATTCTCCATCACTGCACTGAACAAAGTAGAATCTCTTGAAATAGGGGCAGGATTTGTAGAAAAAAAAGTGTCTACCTCACCAAAGGGAATCAAATCAGCAGGAACAGAGAAAGTCCGGCCCCCCAAACAAGGCACCAACTGTAAGGGACTCAAATGTTGCACCAGATCCAGACCCATAATTCCACTTATAGCCACCAAATCAGTGCCAGACTCAAATTGCCCAGCCAGAGAACATCCAGTTCGTTTGAACTCTTCCAATAGCAAATGCCAATTTTTTAGATATAAGGATAGGTCCAATGAGTTGGCAACCAGTACTGGAAAATGCCCCACATGACCAGACCCTAAGTCCACATCCAATTTCACCTCTCTGTATATTTGCTCACATTCTCCAAGAAGTGTAGTCAGCCTCAAATGACAATCCAAACGGTCAGAACTCAAGGAAACCAAGGAGTGCAAGACATCACCAGACAAATACGTTCTGCCACTGCCAGTATCCAATAGGCAGTTTACAGAGATAGTTCTTCCTTCTCGACCGAAGGTAATACAAATCAGAGGAGGTAGTTTACTCGGGTAACCAGAAGGAGACTGACAATCTGAATCTATGCGGAAAGAAACATCTCAGGTTGTAGTGGCTCTAGATTTTGAAACGGTTACCCGAGAATTGTTTCGATGGATATCCGAAGAACCAGGCAACCCGCCGCTTTTAATTAGCAAGCGTTTAATAACCTCACTGGTGTCTTGCATCAAAACTGACAGAGAAGGAATTCTAGAGCCGCATAATTGAATAAGCTCTCCCTTCAATGCTCTTGGAAATTTAAAGAAAAGTATTTTGGCCATTAATCGGGCCCCTGCAGAACCATCCTCAGAGAAATCTCAATCGAGAGAGCTGGCCGGTTCTTCCAGAATGGAAGCTGTTCTGCAGATGAAACTACCAAGATCCTCATAAGAACTCTCTCCCTTGGGGAAGAAATCGATATCTTGGAATATCTTATCAATGGTGTCACTCACATCTAAATATTCTCGTTTTAATACTACCAGTGCTTGCTGATAATTTGTATTGACGCAACTTAAGTGATTAATCAGCAGCAGAGGTCTCCCAGACAGAGAGCATTTTAAAAAGTTTAATTTTTCTGCGTCATTTGCCATACCTGCTGCACAATTTTCAAATCGAGATAAGAAATTGTAAAAACTCATTCTATCATTTTCCATTTCACGACCACTGAACTTGGTCCAGTGATTTGAACTTGGGGAAGTCTAACAGTGAATGATGAATGAGCTCTATTCATAGAAGGTCCAGGTGTATAAGGAAGGGAAGGTCGCTCCGAATAGCCACTAGCCTCTGGAGAATGTAACAGGAGAGAGAGATCTTCTAATCCCTTCCGTAAATTCAGCTGGTAACTTAGCCAATCGGACTCCATAAGCTCTCTTTCCTCTTCAGAGACACAGGAAAGTTGCAACTTGCAGATGGAGATTTCAACTTCGTTGATATATTCCAAAATTTTCCTCTGTAATACAGAAAATATAGCAGGAGTAATCTCTGTGCCACGGGACAAACGAAGCCTACCCTTGATTTTCATCTTCAGAATGGAAATCTGGTTACGGTGTCGCTCCCTGGAATCTGCCACAGCTGAAGTATCAGAGGTCTCCATATCCTTGTACGGGTAATTGAACAATTTCCAGAATTGTCACTAATTGCTGTTACTAATGACTCAAAGTTCTGTTAGAAATTGTGTTGAACTGTTGTATTTTTTCGCAAATTGTTGGAAAAAAAACTACTGAGAGTAGCTAACCTGAAGTGAGGTTGCAAAAAAATACAATCTTCTTCGCGACCTTCTTCTCAGGTCTTGTAACCACAGTAACTTAAAAATAAAGGAATAAGTGACTCTTCACAAAGGAGGAAGGTTTTTAATAACAATTACCTTACTCTATTAGTATAAATAACCACAAGGCTATTGTTCTTCTTGATTGTTGGAAGGGCATCCTCACCTCCGGCAGCTACACTCATGCAAGCTATGTATTATTCACTACAATATTCAAGGGCAGACAATTTAATTGGAGTACCGAGATTTCGTTTGTATTCAAAATAAATAAAACTAGTAAATTTTGATTTTCTTAGTTGAAAAAAAAAACTACTTAAGCAACTTACGTGATTTTTTGAAATATGACATCGTGACGAATGCATACATAATAAAGATTTTTCTGTAATTTTGTTTTACTTAAGGCGAATTCTAAATAAGAACCGAATTTGGTAAGTGTTCTAAAATTTGTTGATACAAACATTCAAAAGTAAATAAAAATATAAATATATGTTTGACTTATGTATTTAAATGAGGATAAATATTACTTTTTTAAAAATTACACAAAAAACTTCCTCACAGAATAATAAACTGCAAATATTCTTTTTGTACAAACAGAATTTTAGTGATGAACAATCGAGACTAAACTTTTGCTACGTTTATTGATTCCCGATATCGATAATTAAAGATCTTCCCCAAATATATTAATAATCATGTGAAGAGTTTTGTTTATTATTAAGAGAAGAAACTGGAAATATCTTCTGTAAAAATTATTTAAAAGTTAAAAAGTAAAAAAATTATTTAACTGAAATTCACTTTTTTAGATCTTTATAAGCAAATACACATAAAAGAAAAAACAATTCAACATAATGTTTGCTGTATTATCAAGAAAAAAGATTGTTAAAAATCTCATTTTAAAATTATTTGAAAACGTATGCATTTTTAACTTAAAATTAAAATCACGTGTGGATTAGTTATTAAATACATTTAACAAATATAAAACTAATACCTTTTACTTCACCTGTCCAAATATAAATTAAATATTTTATCTTTCGGAAAATAAAATACAGTCATTTTTGAACCAGTTTTATAAATCCTTCGGTAATTTATTTAAGAATTGAAACAGAAAATAACCATCCTTCGTAATAGTACTGCAGGTTCGTGGCCATAGGATTTCATGTGTGACGTTGGCAGGTCACGTGAATTTTTAGTGGAGACGCCTATTATTATGAAAGCCATGGCTCAGTCCGAGTCAAGTTCATTCCACAGAAACACCTTCACTTAGAGATGTTGGCAACCTTTGCATGGTCGCTCCTGTAAATACCGTAAGTAACTATAAAAAATATTGTAAACGAACCATCCCCTAAAGTAATCCAATTTACTAACGATTACTATGGTATTATCCCATTGACTGCTGCTGTACACTCAGTAGCCTTTATCCTCGAGTGGCCTCCGGGCCTTGATAAGTGGTGACCCCTATGTAAAAAAAAAAAATGTCAACAATAATCATATGATTCATTCGAAATGAATTAATGATGCTCAGCACCAGCAGGTTAATGTCTGTTTTATATGTTGAAGAAATTGACTTCCCAACTAATCTATCCAAAGTCAGGGTGTTATTTCTCCCCCTCTCTCTCCCTCTCTCCCTCTCTCGTCCATTTCCATTATGTTCTCCTATGTTTTCACAGGCCTTCTCTTGTGAACTAACTTTTCTAGCTCAAATTTCTACATTTACTAACCCAAGAATCCTCATTCTTCCAACGTGACCATACCATCAAATCTTTCTGTTCTAGACATAACTTTATATACTGTCCAGATTTTATCATCGAATCATTCTTTTCATGCAACGCATATCCTCAACCTTCAATAGCCTGATTTAACTTCAATATATTACACTGCGTACATATATCGAATATACTCTTCCCTTAATCACATAGTATATATGTAGAGAAGGCGGAAATCTACATTGCAGAAACCTGTGTTTGAAATTATACTTTCATGGTTTATACAGATTTGTAAGCAACAATAAAATTAGGAAATAACTTCTAGGAAATATCCATAGAAATAATTACCAATAAGATTTTTCTATCGACACTGAGATTAGTTCGTTTTCTGAGATGTGTCATTTTTCTTTCGTTTCATTGCTAAGCAACTCATTACGGATGTTGCTGACCTATCTTATATCTTTCTTATCTCAGTGTGTTTCCTTTTTCGCTGGAATGCCAGTCTCCATAAAATTCGGACGAAATCAAGATCGTATTTATTACACACCAATGTTCAGTCAGTATGAATTTATGAAAAAGAGAACCGAATCAACCAAATTTCGCATTCATTATTATTCATGCGAGGCATGAGATCTTAACAATATGCTTGAATATTACATCTTCTTTGTGTGCGTATATATATATATATATATATATATATATATATATATATATATATAGTAAGTAAAAAAAAGTGTAAAAAATATAAAGAATGAAGTTTAAATTCCCAGAAAAAAAAATTAGCCTATATATATATATATATATATATATATATATATGTATTTAGGCAGCATTTTTTCATTCAAGCAAATATTATTAAATGCAACGGAGACACTTTGCTGTATGATTCTTTTTTTTTTTTTTAATTTTTCGATTTTCCGAATAATCTTTTTTGTATCAAAATCAAAAACATTAATAAAAGTTCCATAGTTGTTGCTGTCACGAGCGCTTTCGATTCGTTCACGAATCATCATCAGATGTTGAAGTAAAATCCGAAGGAGCGAAAATGAGAATTAAAATTGAAAACTAAAATATACAGTAAACGGCGATTAGTAAATCGACTCTACATATTTTAATTTATCGGCGTTTACTGCATATTTTTTTCAAATGTGAAGTATATCAATACAGCTTCCAGTGAGTGTCGGATATTTAGGATAGAAATATAGATCGTTTTGTCACCTTTCTTGTAGTTATTTCATTCGTAAATTAGTTGTAGACTGTTTTTAATTGTGAACGGATATACTTCACATTTGAAAACAGTCGTTTGAATAAAACCCACTAAACACATAAATCATCAAGAATTTTGTTTCTTCTATTCCATTATAAGTTCACACACACACACACACACACACACACACACACGCACACACACACACACACATATATATATGTATATATTTATACACACATATATATGCATATATATGTATATATATACACACATACATATAGATATGTGTATATATATACACACATATACATAAATATATATATGTGTGTATGTGTGTGTATGTGTGTGTGTGCGTATGCATGTGCGTGTGTGTGTAAATCTGTTTGTTATTTTACGTATGTTCTAAGGATGATTAGTGGGGTATGAAACATAAAAACGATGTTGCATAGTTTTGTAATTGTTATTTTTTCATTTCGATATTTCGAGCACTCCTCCTCTTTTTGTCAATTTCTAAAATTTAAGGGGTCTTTAGAGGATCTTGTTTAATTAATATCTAAAACGGATCAAAATCAATGCGAATCTGACATATTTAAATTTGCAAATTGTAGACTATTTCTCTAATACGCCTACTTAAAAACCTCTTAAAATACTTCAAGGAAACTAAAATCGAGGAATGTTTATTAATTGATGTCTAATGATCATTGTTCGTATTTCACAAAAAATCAAAGATATCTGAATTTTGCTTCTTTTGCATAAAACTAAATTAAACTAAACTAAATGCAGCCCATATTTAGATCCGATACGTCTAGTAGCTTTGTCAAACAAATATACCTAACTTTATATATAAAAAAATGTTTATTCAATATCTATTCCTTGCACAGCAACACTTTACAACAATGACTTCATCAGATGATGACCGGGTTCAGGTATGGTTTCCGGGTCTAAGCATCATTGCCACTAGCCCAGAGGACCTCAGCAGTATTTCAGGATACTACCAGACTTAGTTGAATTGTAATCACTCTGGAGAATTGCCATATCTATGCTGGTGCAGATATAGCCTTGTCTTGTATCTTCTTTATTGATTTCCTCTTGTTTGATCGGGAAAGGCCATAATTAGTCAAGAACGCAGAGGTTGAGCTGGTAACGAAATTCAACCTCGACACAAATTGCAATGCTTTTCTGACCGTACATTATTCTTTTAGAGCTTCATAATCTCTCACCTTGCGCTGGTGTGTCACGCCAAAATTTGTCTCGAATAGAATGTGAATAATTTGACACATGCTGAGATGTGAATTTATATATACTTTGAAAAACCTAGAGGCGCGACGTTTCGGCTGTCTTATGCAGACTTTTTCAAGCGCAAAAAATGGTATAAAAAACACATAAGACTGGCGAAACATCGAGATTCTAGTTTTTTCACCGCTATTCTTTAAACCATATCATTGGCTTTTTATCCCCTTTTTATAATCATATATATATATATATATATATATATATATATATATATATATATATATATATATATATATATATATATATATTAATTTTATTTATACAAACATATATATATATATATATATACTTTTATGTTACTTTTATGTACGTAATAATTATTAATAATAATATATATATATATATATATATATATATGCACATATATATGCATGTTATATGAAATGGCGCGCAAAAGTATTTATATATATATATATATATATATATATATATATATACATAATCTAAACAAACTTTGATACAGAGGGTAAAAACCCAGTAAATCCTTACCGTATTGATATAATAGTGCTCAATATTAAACACAGTCACTTAATTAGCAGTACACTTTTTATTTCTGCAAAAATTTGAATATGCATAAATAAAATGTTTATATCACATATATATTTATATATTTATATATATTCATGCATATATGCACATATATTCATATGCGATATGGCAGTACATCCATCCCAATACTATGCAGCTGATAATAGAGCAGCTGCTCTAGTCAGCATCAAAAAGTTAGGGCTCTGGTACTATCAGTCAGAATACAACAGTTAAACAAACTGCCAAACCAGTACCCTCGAACCTGTCATGTAAGAGTGTCCTAGAATAGTTGCATGAACATATGTGGCAAGCAAGCAGCCCTAAGATGCTTAGTTTTTTTTTTGGGGGGGGGATAAAATGGAAGTAAGGCACGACGTTCATTGCTCTAGTAAGAAAACAACGCCAGCCACTGGGTGTCTGCTGGGTATCTGTGGTCTCATCTCTGTACCTAGCTAATAGACAAGGAGTGTGAAAGCTGGGTGATAAACAGACTATCTAGTCCTTAAGCAATTTGGGTTTGCAAACCGGAAAATTTGTTTGAGTAACCAGTTCTAGGTTGACATCTAGGACAAAGGTGGTTTCCATCCCCCATTGGTTTGTTGCTATGACATACGAGATAAGTAATACACGTTTAATATGAGTTTTCTTCCTCCTAGATAGATAATTCATGAGATTTACGAGTCCATCAGCATAGAGAGGGATAACCATGCACATGGAGCTTAACCAGGTATTTCTGTGCCTCTGCATGGGTAGTCAGGATTAACTGCGTTAGTATTTGAAGTAAAGTATCTTTAGGGAATTTCCCTAATAAAATAAAATAACACAATTCTATGAACAATGACAAACAACTTCTTCAACTTAACAAGGGAAAGGTTTATTTGCAAAGCGTACTGAAGGGAGAAAGTAGAGTCGGGTCTCCACTGCCTTACGAGGTAGTTACAACCCGCGGCTGTCGTCAATACCTTTAGTAGGAGCAGCGAAGAGAACAGGCGTCTAGCACCGACGAAGGCTGGTAGCGTAAGAGAGAGTTTTCTTCTGGGACCGGAAGCTGTCTGGTCCCTAGGGGTCAATTTGTATTCGTGCGCAAGTCCTCAGATTGGACAGTCTAGCGCCTCATCACTCACTCAGAGGAAGCGAATGCGCGAGAAGAAAAGGGGTCCATTTGTGTCTGCTACATAACCCCCTGCTTAGGCTGAAAGCCGACAGAGAGAAAGGTAGCATAACAAATAGCAGAAAGAAAAATACAATAAGAAATGTCCGTCTCTTTAGGTTATTTTCTTGCAGAAAAAAAATGTTCTTACTTTTCTGTGAAAAGTTGGAATATTTGCAGAAAACGTTCTGCTCTAAAAAGGAGAGAAGAAAAAATGTTCTTTTTCAACAGAAATACACTGTTTTGCAAAGTCTCTTCGGCCAATGTACCCGTCGACCACTACGTGTAGTGGTCACATAATTGTTCTCACGTGGAACATTTACCTCAGGTGTATGATTATGCTGTGTGTATGTTGGAGGAATGTGTGGCTCAGGTGTTAATGTGTCCAGAAAGGCTCTTTTTACCCTATCTACCGATACTGTCTCTTTTTTACCACTAATGTCTAGGATAAAAGTTTTATCAGTGCGTGAAAGCACGCGATAAGGGCCAGTGTAAGGTGGAGTTAGGGGGGCTTTTACTGCGTCCTTTCTAAGGAACACGTGAGTCCATGTCGCTATGTCCTTCGGAACCAAAGATTTAATGGTCTGTTCCCTAGGGTGCATCGGCAGTAGCTTACTGAGATAAGCTCGTAGTCTGTTGACATATAGAGCTGTGTCAGTTGATATATCCTCTATCGGGGTCAGCATCTGACCTGGCAACGATAGAGGTGCTCCATAGACCAGTTCGGCTGCGGAATATCCCAGGTCCTTCTTGATTGATGCCCGACAGCCAAGAAGGATGACCGGTATGTACTCGCTCCATCGCTGTTGATCAGGGTAAGCGCGTAATGCAGCTTTCAATTGGCGATGGAAGCGTTCTATCATCCCATTTGAAGCAGGGTGATAGCTTGTTGTCCGAATGCGAGTTATCCCGAGGATCTTGGACAGTTCCCGGAATAGGTGGGATTCGAATTGTGCACCACGATCAGTGGTGATTGTAGTGGGAACTCCGTAGCGCGATATCCAGCCTGATATAAGGGCTCGCGCTACAGATTCAGCCGAAATGTCACTAAGTGGGATGGCTTCTGGCCACCGTGTGAAACGGTCTATGCAGGTCAGGAGATAAGTGAATCCCTGACTGACCGGCCATGGTCCAACCAAGTCAATGTGAACATGGCTAAACCGAGCGTCTGGGGTGCTGAATGTTCCAAGGGGTGCGCGGATATGCTCGTGCACCTTTGATTTTTGGCAGGATACACAGGAACGTGACCAAGCAATGATGTCACGCCTCATGTTAGGCCAGAAAAATCTAGCTGTAATCAGCTTTACTGTGGCTTTGCGTCCGGGGTGTGCCAGGTTGTGTAGAGTGTCGAAAACAACTCTACGGTGGGTCGTTGGAACGAATGGTCGAGGTGAATCCGTTGAGGTGTCACAGATGATCTGCGTGTCAGAAGTAGGCACAGGCAGATATGCGAATTTGCAAGTCGCGAATTCAGGTGACGATGGATCCAACGTGTCCAGACTTGGCTGGTCTAAGGCCATCTGTCGCGAATCGATATCCGATGGTGAGGACAGAGAATTGATGGGCAGGCGAGACAATGCGTCTGCTGCTGCGTTCTGCTCACCCGCGATATGTCGGATATCACTAGTAAACTGCGAAACAAAGTCCAAATGACGTGTTTCGCGGGGAGAATATTTGTCCGGCTTAGCACGCAGTACGTATGTAAGCGGACGGTGATCGGTGTAGATCACAAATTGTCGGCCCTCGAGTGAATGTTGGAAGTGTTTCACTGCGAGGTACATTGCCAGTAGTTCGCGGCCAAACGTGCTGTAACGTTGTTCGGCCGGTTTCAGCTGTCGCGAAAAGTATGCAAGAGGTTGTAACTGTTGTTGCTGCTGCTGTTGCAGCACTGCACCTACAGCTGTGCCCGATGCATCAACGACCAGTGAAAACTGGGCATCGGGTACAGGATGTGCAAGCAAAGATGTCGTCGCTAGTTTATTTTTCACTTCAGCAAATGCTCTAAGTTGGATCTCATTAAGTGAGATCTGCTCGTTTTTCTTCTTCCTGTTACGTAACAGGTCGGAAAGAGGAGCTAAGAGATCCGCACAGTGTGGGATAAAGCGTCTGTAGTAATTCAACAGACCAAGGAAGTGCCTAAGTTGGCGAAGTGAAGTGGGCGGTTGAAGGTCTTGTAGAGCCTTCACCTTTTCCGGCAACGGAGATATACCGTCTGGGCTGATAATGTGGCCCAGGAAAACTAGTGACGTAACACCGAAAACGCACTTACCAGGGTTAATCCTCACTTGGTATTGCTGAAACCGTTCAAAAAGTAGGCGGAGGTGAGTGACGTGTTCCTCAGGTGAGGCACTAGCCACGAGAATGTCATCTATATAGTTATAGACGAAATCTAAATCACGCACTACTTCATCCATA